>NC_079315.1:118808273-119118773 GCF_029931775.1 Euleptes europaea
AATGTGTTTCCACTACAAATGATGTAACTGTAGAGTTTGCGCTTTAATTAGTTTTCTAAACACATGGCAAAGTAAATAATATAAATCACAGTGACCTTTAAATTCCAAGAATTACAGCCTCCTTAAATGACCATAATATGGTAATAATAAGCAACCCTAATAGCCGGGCTCCATTCCGTACTGTACCCTGTGCGATATGCTCGGTTATTAATTTCGGTGTGAACACAAATTATTCCCATAGTTCAGGTTTAATACCTTATTGACGTTGTTATTAATATAGATTTGTCAGTAAAGATACAAAACTATGCCACTCGTACCAAATGTCAGCTGACAAAGTTGGCTGGGGAAAGAACTCGGGGGGGGGGAGGCAGGGATGTGGTTTATCCTTGCTGAGGAGAGCAAAGAAAGGAGGGGAAAATAATGATTTCGTTTCATTAGGGGCATAAAGAAATTAAGGGAAATGAAGGAGGTGGAAGCACACACAGGGCGAGGAGTTGTTTTAGTGCTGGTTGGAGAAAAAAACTTCTGCTCATGGTGACTAGTACTATCCTTTGGCTTGGATAGTCAATGGGATTAAATGCAGGGGACTTCTTGTATTTACTGTATGCTTTTCTTCCTCTCTTAATACCAGAAAGCGGGGTCATCTGCTGAAGTTGGAGGGTGAGAGAGTCAACACAGACAAAAGGAAGTATTTCTTCACACTACACATAATTCAGTTGGGGAACTCCCTGCCCCAGGATGTGGTGATGGCTGCCACCTTGGAGGGCTTGAAGAGGGGAGTGGACATGTTCATGGAGGAGAGGGCTATCCATGGCCACTAGTCAAAATGAATACTAGTCATGGTTCATACCTATTCTCACCAGGATCAGAGGAGCATGCCTATTGTATTAGGTGCTGTGGAACGCAGGCAGGATAATGCTGCTGCGGTCGTCTTGTTTGGTGGGCTTCCTAGAGGTGCCTGTTTGGCTACCCTGTGAACAGACTGCTGGACTTGATGGACCTTGGTCTTATCCAGCAGGGCTTTTCTGATGTACTTATACCTGTTCCCTTCAGGATCAGATGAGCTTGCCTATTATATCAGGTGCTTTGGAACACAGGCAGGATGGTGCTGCTGCAGACGTCGTGTTTGTGGGCTTCCTAGAGGCACCTGGTTGACCACTGTGTGAACAGATGGCTGGACTTGATGGGCCTTGGTCTGATTCAGCAGGGCATTTCTGATGTTCTTATACCTGTTCCTTCTAGTATCACAAGCCTATGGCTAGTTGTTTTTGTAGTAGTAATTTGTTATGTCAGTTGAAAGCTGCCTTAAGCAGGACTCGATGAAGTGGCTTGGAAGGAAGGAAGGAAGGAAGGAAGGAAGGAAGGAAGGAAGGAAGGAAGGAAGGAAGGAAGGAAGGGAGGGAGGGAGGGAGGGAGGGAGGGAGGGAGGGAGGGAGGAAAGGAGGGAGGGAGGGAGGGAGGGAGGGAGGAAGAAAAAAGGAAGGAAGGAAGGAAGAAGGAAGAAAAAAGGAAGGGAGGAAGGATGGAAGGGAAAAGGGAATGAAGGAGAAAAGGAATAAGGAAGAAAAAAGGAAGGAAGAAGAAGAAAGGAAGGGAAAAAGGAAGAAGGAAGAAAAAAGAAAGGGAGGGAGGAAGGGAAATGGAAGAAAAAAGGAAGAAAAGGGTAAGGCAGGCAGAAAGGAAGGAAGGAAGGAAGGAAGGAAGGAAGGAAGGAAGGAAGGAAGGAAGGAAGGAAGGAAGGAAGGAAGGAAGGTTCTGTGATTTTCTATGATGTCTAGGGCTGCCAGCTTTGTGTTGGGAAATATCTGGAGATTTGGGGGGGGGGGAGACTGAAAAGGGTGGGGTTTCGGGAAGGGAGGGACCTCAGCAGGGTGCAATGCCATAGAGTCCACCTTCCAAAGCAGCCCTGTTCTCCAGGCAAACTGATCTCTGTCACCGGGAGATCAAGTATAATAGTGAGAGATCTCCAGCCAGCACCTGGGGGTTAGCAGCCCTAATGATGGCTTATTTACATATGTAGGGCATCACTGGACGTCTAAGGATTCTCTCAGCAACCCGACAAGGTGAGGTTTAGAGTTGACAACTGACTCAAGGCCCCTCGCTGAATGTCGCCGCCAGTCAGGGTTTGAAGCTCCAATTTCCTGGATCTACATCCAAAATCGGGATCCAAAGAGGCTTCTGGAAATGTGCCAGTTCTCCTTCCTGGTGAACTGGATTTTGTTCCCTGCTCCTATGCATGAAGCCAGCTGGGTGACCCTGGGCTAGTCACAGCTCTCTTTGAGCTCTCTCAGCCTCACCTTCCTCACAGGGTGTCTGTTTTGGGGTGGGGAGGGGAAGGCGATTGCAAGCCAGTTTGATTCTTCCTTAAGTGGTAGAGAAAGCCGGCATATAAAAACCAACTTTTCTTCTTCTTACCTCCAGGAACAACTTTTTGGGGGACTGAGGACGAAAGCACTTGAGCAGTATCCAATCCCGCTGACAAATCGACTCCAGATTGGGGCCCTTTGCCTTGAAAAGGGTCTCCGCGGCATCCTGACAAAGCCAAGCTTTCTTCCCTTCCGCCTTCCCCCTCAGCTATGTAAATTATTCGCAGAAAGAGCCATGGAAGACAGCCAAGGCCTAACAAGAAATGCCCTGTAGTCATGTTTAGAGCACGTGACCTAGAAATTTCGCTTCGGGCTTTTTAAAAAATAAATTTTCATTCTAGTTTTGCAGGGAGAGATGGAGAATATTTATACATGAAGTCTGCCAATGGAGCATAGAAGCCTGACTGGAGGACGGCTGGGGACGCTATGCCAATTAGCTTTGAACTTAAGAGAAATTGCTGGCATCGGTGTCGGGCTTGCAGTGGATTGAAAAAGGAACAATGAGAATTATTTAAAGACGCTTCCCTTCTCCTCCTTCCTCCTTGGTTGCTTTCTGACACCCCCCCCCCAAAGAAAAGAAAGGGAAAAGCGAACTTTTTGTGTGCCCCAAATTCACTCCATATCAAATGTAGGGTTGCCAACCTCCAGGTGGTGTATACAATGTAGCAATTTCCAAAAAGACAACACCAGGCTGTTGTCTTGATTGGGAATTGGCTGTAAGTTCTCTACGCTTTGTTAACATGCAGAACTATTGAGTTTAGACTTTACGGGGATCAAGTGACTGATGAAGCCATCGGTGCAAAACGGGATCCATTCTGGTATCCGGAACGTCCATCTCCCTTGATCTTCCTTGGATATAGCCAGTTATCTGCTGACAAGAACACTTATCTGATCTATTTGGCAATCACCCTCTGCAGAAGATTTTGTACCACGGAGTTCATCACACACTTGTTGGACTTGGTTCTTCTTTACCTCATTGTGGGGTTGGGTTCGCACTACTGCCTTTGTTCTATGTTATTTATTATACATATGCTAGAACTTTAGATTGTTATTATGCATATTTTTGTCTATATATATAATGTTCAATTTTCATAGTTGTTTGGGAACCTACAGGTGGTGGCTGGAGATTTTCCACTATCACAACTAGGGTTGCTAGGTCCTCTTTGCCACTGGTGGGAGGTTATCAGGGCAGAGCCTGAGGAGGGGCGGGTTTGGGGCGGAAAGGGACTTCAATGCCATAGAGTCCAATTGCCAAAGTGGCAATTTTCTCCATGGGAACTGATCTCTATCAGCTGGAGATCAGTTGTAATAGCAGGAGATCTCTAGGTAATACCTGGAGGTTGGCAACCCTAACCTGGCTGGAGTCATGATGCATACCAATTTTCTCCAGGATCAGAGGAGCATGCCTATTATCTTAGGTGCTGTGGAACACAGGCAGGGTAATGCTGCTGCGGCAATCATCTTGTTTGGGGGCTTCCTAGAGGCACCTGGTTGACCATTGTGTGAACAGACGGCTGGACTTGATGGGCCTTGGTCTGACCAACATGGCCTTTCTTATGTTCTTACGTATCCATTATAATAGTGGGAGATATCCAGCCACCACCTGGATGTTGGCAACCCTAGCCATAACCAGTGAGCCAAAGGTTAAGAATCAAAAGTGAAGAGTCCCTTTGGCTCGTGCCCTTCAGCCCACGAAACAGATTTTCGCCTCTGCCCATACTGAGGCTTTAAATCCCTGCAGCGGAGAGGAAAACAGAAGCTCATAAGTAGTTTGCAGAGAGATTTACAAAACAAATGGCGATGGGTAGCCAATGGCCGGATTTACGTATAAGCTAAACAAGCTATAGCTTAGGGCCCCACTCTCTTGCTCCCCCCCAAAAAAAAATTAAAGGAAAAGAAAACTGGATGTATATTTCCAAAATATAAGATAAAAAACAAATAAAATAAAACCTACATATAACAACAGTGTAGGCTCCTCTGATGTAAGTAATGGGCCCCGCCTGCTAGCCTGCTCCCTAAAAAACACTGGTTTGCTCATTTCTACATATAGGGTGCCTACATTCTGCATGGACTGGTTTCATGGCAACATGTAGCATGCAGCTGCAGATTGCAGTGCAGCACAGTTGAATGTCGGTCAAGCTGTACCTGTGCCCTCAGTACAGTATACTATGCCTAGGGTGCACAGTCTTGCCATGTTTGGAATGTCAAAGAATTAATAAATGAACACATAAAGCTGCCTTATACAGAATCAGTCCCTTGGTTCATCAAGGTCAGTATTGTCTACTCAGACTGGCAGAGGCTCTCCAGGGTCACAGGCTGAAGTCTTTCTCATCATCTACTACCGCATCCTTAAAACCAAACAAACTGTAGATGCCAGGGATTTAACCTGGGACCTTCTGCAGGCCAAGCAGATGGTCTTCCTCTGAGCCACAGCCCCTTCTCCAGTGAGATTCCATTATGTGGGGCAGCATCTGAAAATTCCCCATGGGACATCTGATAGGGCAGCAAAGTCCAGACTATTTCTCCCCAAATGAATCTCAAGTATTTGCCAATTCCTTTAAAATGAAATGAAAATGTTTGCGAGAATGATCAGCTCAACAACATTTATATTTGAGTAATATTTACATATCAAAGAAATAAGCAAGGATGATTTTTTTGCACCAAATGCCAAGTTTGATTTGTACTCTATTCACAAATAAAATATACTATAAACACACCCGCATACACATTTTGCCCATATAAAGCCCCAGCTTACTTTCCCCCATTATTCCCTGGAATTTATCATATCAATAAACTCATACATACAATGGCCCCCAAATAGATAGCAATCTGAAATGACTTATTTATAATCAAAAATGCTAGGATACCAGATGGCACCCAGTACATCTTCATATAATGGGCTCTCTCATACAGTTCCAACTCCACAGGAACAAACAGTAGAATATTATTAAAATGTCAATTAGTTTAATTTCTGCTCAAATCTATAATAGGAAGGGGGTAGGGGGGGAACGCTGGCACGGGCTTGATTTTAATTTTGTTATGGGCTTCTGAATGCTAATAAACACACCAAACTTTGAAGCGAGGGGCGAAGAACAGATGCAAAGGAGAGAAAGGAAGAACGACCAGAGACGGGAAATAACGGCCTTAAATGAAAATGACAACATCTTGTGTATTTCAAAACGCAAAGACATTTTGTCGCACCTGGCCTAATTAGACAGGTTGCCAATTTTGCAGCGAGTTCAAGTTCAATTATTTTAAGGATAACCCTCCTGCCGGGCATGGCTGACAGTGGGGCAGGGGGGTGCCACAAGTATCTATTTTTTCTCCATTCCTGAAATGAATCACATATTATTGGCTTTGTTTTGTGGGGAAGGCTCAGACTGCAAATGATTGCGGCAAATGTATTTATAGAGGGAAGAAGAAGAAGAAGAAGAAGAAGAAGAAGAAGAAGAAGAAGAAGAAGAAGAAGAAGAAGAAGAAGAAGAAGAAGAAGAAGAAGAAGAATTGGTTTTTATATCCAATTCCTGGACAGTAAGAAGCCTCAAAGTGGCTTATAATTGCCTCCCCCTCCCCACAACAGACACCTTGTGAGGTAGGTGGGGCTGAGAGAGTCCAGAGAGAACTGTGACTAGCCCAAAGTCACCCAGCTGGCTTCATGTGGAGAAGTTGGAAATTGAAACCAGTTCTCCAGATTAAAGTCTGCCCACCGCTCTTAACCACTGCACCACGTTGGCTCTCTTGAAACATGAATATGTCTCTATGGGTGGTTTCCGTCATCTAACAGTGCTGTAGTACGAATCTGGGAGTATGAATTCTCCAGACCAGCAGCTGGTAGAATTTGGTGAATGCCACTGGCTTCTGATGTCCAGTACTTTTCTGACACACAGAAAGACAGGAGGGAATTGAAAGAGAAGGAAGGAGTTTGAGATATGGTGGAAAGCACCATTGAGTCGCAGCCAGTTTATGGCAACCCTGTAAGGGTTTCAAGACGAGCAACGAACAGAGGTGTAAGAACGTAAGAAGAATTGTCCTGGATCAGACCAATCGTCCACCTAATCTAGTATCCTAGTAGCCAATTAAATGTCCCAGGAAAGCCTGCATGCCGAGCAAGGAAGTCAAAGCCTGCCTTTATTATCGCCTCTCAAACGGAGCCAATCTTAAGAGATCTGTGCAGGGATCTGATCGGTATTTTTAAGGATGAATAGAAGCCACACACTGCCCCAATTTTTGACTAGCTCCAGGGTGTGTTGTAAGGAGGGGAGTTAATCCTCCCTCCTTACGTTGGAAAAAACGCTTCAAATTTTATGTGCTGGTGCTGGAGAACCCTAGCTGGCTAGATGCAACCCTTGAGGTTAGGTTGCCATCCTCCAGGTGGGGCCTGGAGATCTCGCAGAATTACTACTGATCTCCAGACAACCCAGATCAGATCCCCTGGAGAAAATGGCTGCTTTGGTGGCTGAACTTTATGGGACTATATCCTGCTGAGGACCCTCCCTCCCAAAGCTTTGCCATCTCCAGACTCCACCCTCAAATCTCCAGGAATTCCCCCACCTGCCAACCTCCAGCTTAAGATCTTCTGATATTTAGGGTTGCCAGGTCCCTCTTTGCCACCAATGGGAGGTTTTTGGGGCGGAGCCTGAGGAAGGCGGGGTTTGAGGAGGGGAGGGACTTCACTGCCATAGAGTCCAATTGCCAAAGCGGCCATTTTCTCCAGAGGAACTGATCTCTATCGGCTGGAGATCAGTTGTCATAGCCGGAGATCTCCAGCTAGTACCTGGAGGTTGGCAACCCTACTGTTAAACCTTTTCCTGTGTGGTTTTTGTTGATTGGAATGACCTCTCCGCCATGGTGATATTGGTTTTGGAAGGGAGGAAAAGACAAAGAGATCATGTCTGGGAGGGGTCATGTTTCAACCAGTGCCATCTCAATATTAATTGAGGCCCCATTCAACCATTCATGAAGTTTCCAGCATTACCTCTTGTTTGGCCCTTTTGAAATGTTTTACATTGCCCTAAATGGCACCAGCATTGAGTTAAATCTGGGTTTTTGGTGTGTGTGTTTTTTAAAAGCATTAGGACATCTTCGTATTCACGGCATGATATGTAACTGAGAAGGGTTGTCCACAAAAGCTACCAAAGTTAGTAGTTGATGTAAAAGATCTGGAGTACTGGGTTTGATTCCCCACTCCTCCATATGAGCAGTGGATGCTAATCTGGTGAATTGGATTTGTTTCCCCACTCCTACACCCGAAGCCAGCTGGGTGACCTTGGGCAAGTCACATTCTCTCAGCCTCACTCACCTCACAGAGTTTCTGTTGTGGGGAGGGGAAGGGAAGGTGATTGTAAGCCGATTTGAGTCTCCCTTAAATAGTAGAGAAAGTTGGCATATAAAAACCAATTCTTCTTCTTCTTCTTCTTCTTCTTCTTCTTCTTCTTCTTCTTCTTCTTCTTCTTCTTCTTCTTCTTCTTCTTCTTCTGTGTGTGTATGGAGGGGTGGGAGTGTTAGAGTTGAGGAGAGGAGATGGTATTGGGGAGTACCCAGGAGTCATTTCTTCTCCGTTACGCCGGATTTTTTTTTCTGAACAGCAATTCTGTATTTATTTATAATGTCTATCAGCACTCTAATGGCATTTTTAAAAGATTAAATTAGCATCCGACTTGTAATGAATGATACATTGGGAAGCAGGGAATTGATAATGTTCAGCCATTTGTATATGGGCAGAAATTCTTGTTTAGATCTACACCGAGGAATTATTTATATCCTCTTATGTCATATCCATTTAAATAATAATCCATGCATTGAAGCAGAAAGAATAGCGTTCATATTAAAGGTTCTATTTAAAATTTGCTAATTGCATATGAAGGGCTTTTATTTGCTTCATTCTGAGTTTCTGTCCTCCTCCCCTTGAATTTAATTTGACTGTATTAGAAAAATCCATGAGGTTAAGTCTGCAGAAATTATTGCTTTTAAGTATTTTTTAATAAGATTTATGATCTACTTCTAAACACTGAAAGGTGGTGAGAATTGCCACCCTTAACCAAATATTATTAATACGGAATGTATAAAATTGTAAGTCAACATGGAGAACAAGATACCATATAGTCCATTTTCCCCCTCTTCTTTGGAAAAAGGTAGTGTCTGATAGACATCCTTCCTGTCTGTCAATAGTATGACAGAGATCTAATTCCAGGCAGTTTACTAAATTAAATGGAAGGAGCAAAGGGTGAATAGGAAAACCAGTTTCTTTATGAAAGGCAACAAGGATCTACCCCATTCGGGATCAGGAAAAAAGAATTTGTAAATCGCATTGTGTAAGCTTTTAAGGTGTGGAGCTTTTCTGTGGAACTCTGACATGAGAGCCAGCAGCATGGTGTAGTGGTTAAGAACGGTTGTTTGGAGTTGTGGTGGCCTCTGATCTGGAGAACCGGGTTTGATTCCCCACTCTTCCACATGAAAGACTGGTGCTAATCTGGTGAACTGGATTTATTTCCCCACTCCTAAACATGAAGCTAGTTGGGTGACCTTGGGCTAGTCACAGCTCTCTTAGAGTTCTCTCAGCCCCACCTACCTCACAGGGTGTCTGTTGTGGGGAGGGGAATTGAAGGTGATTGTAAGCTGGTTTGATTCTTCCTTAAATGGTAGAGCAAGTCAGCATATAAAAACTGACTCTTCTTAATTTTTATATGTGACTTGCCTCAGGGGTATGAAAAGCTTTCCAAAGATATTTTGATAGCTTTCTGGGATATTCCATTGATGTTCCTCATGATCCTTGAGATGCTTTGCCTGTTTGAGAAACCTCCAAGTTTGTTTTACATTTTATTTCGGCAACTTATATGTCAGGAACTTCCACTTTCAGAGACAGAAAACCTCTGAATACCAGTACTGGAAGGCAAATTCATGGGAAGACTTTGGCATCTATGCCCTGTTGTTGGCCCTTCATAGTAACCGGTTGGCCATATAGCTTGGGACAAAAACACATCTAGAGGTCGTTTGCCATTGCCTGCCTCTGCGTAGCGATCCTGGACTTCCTTGGTGCTCTATCAACCATGTACTAACCAGAGCCAACCCTGCTTAGCTTCCAAGATTTGATGAGATCAGGCTAGCCTGGCATACCCAGTTCAGGACATACTATGTAGGTAAAGTGCTGTCAAGTCACAGCTGACTTATGGCAACCCATTAGGGTTTTCAAGGCAAGAGACTAATAGAGGTGGTTTTCCATTGCCTTTCTTGGTGTCGCGAATCTGGTGGTCTCCCATCCAAGTACTAACCACAGCTGAAGAAGAAGATTTTCTCTAACTGTAAGGAGTCTCAAATCGGCTTACAAATGCCTTGCCTTCCCTCTTTCCCCATAGACACCTTGTGAGTAGGGTTGCCAGGTCCCTTAGCTCCACCAGTGAGAGCTTTTCGGGGGCATGGCTGGGGCACGCAATGAGTGCACTCCTGGCATGATATGCGCACTCCCTGCATGCTGGACCTATGTCACTTCCAGGTTTACCCGGAAGTGACGCGGACACTCTAGCAATCTCTGCTCACACTCTATTGTTTTCAGAGAGTTTCAGCAGAGGGCTCTAGAGCATCCACGTTGCTTCTGAGTGAACCCGAAAGTGACGAGGATGCAGTGTGCGGGCGCGCGTGCATGTGTTGCCCACTGACCCTGAGCTGGTCAGTGGGCAGCCATGTGGATTGGCGGGATTTTGCCTGCCACCACTGAGCACTTGGGAACCCTACTGGTGAGATAGGGGGGCTGAGAGAGTTCAGAGAGAACTGTGACTTGCCCAAGAGCACCCAGCAGGCTTCATGTGGAGGAGTGGGGGATTGAACCCGGCTCTCCAGATTAGAGTCCACCACTCTTAACCATACACCATGCTGAACTCAAAACTTCATATGTAGAATTCCCAGGAGGAGCTGACCAGTCCTGTGCTTACTTAGCTCTAGCTAGTTTCTCCTTTCCTCTGCCTTCAGGCCATGCCTTGGGACTTTTGTGCCCCCTAAGACCGAGCTCAGAAGATGAAAAGCTTCCTAGTTCATAATTAAATAAGGTACCCAGTGCTGGAATTCATTATATCCCCTTTTTTTCCCAAGCTAGTGATAACAGTTCTGTTATACAAACCGAGGGATTTGTACGGGGAGGAGGCAGTCAATACAATCAATATCAGTAAGTAAAATTTACTTTAGCAGTATATTTTATTCAGAACGCATATGGAATAATCTATTTATTTGCGTGCCAACACAAACAAACGTTGTAAATTGGGGAGAAAGCGCCCCATTTCTGCTTGCAAAGCCCAAGTTAAAAAATTAAAATTGACTCCTCGCACCCACCCTGAAAAGAGCACATCAGCCATTTTCCATTCCTCCCCCCCACCCGCCTGAGTTAAGATACCAGCACGACTCACAAATGGCCAAGATAAATCTAAAAACTTTCCCCATAAACAGAAGTCTCCGTTTCTACTGCCTGCTTGAATTCATTGATTAAACTATTTTATAAGATAATAAAAAAACCCACAAGTAGAAAACATTATTTGCCCTAAGGCAGGGCAAGGCTCCACTCTTCAAAAAGAACTTCATAAGTCATAACTGGAACTTTCCAAAGGCTCCTAGGCTATGCTTTCAGAGTATCTACGAAGCTGTTAGGGAGGAAAATAAATGGATATGAAAATACAGCTAGAATGTGAATCCATCCGTCTTTAAGTAGAGGAGAGTGAATTCAGACAAGCATTAGTATGTAAATGTTAACAGTATGTAAATGTGAATAGCAGGCATGATGGGATTAGGTGTGGTATGCAGAAGAGTCTGTGATGTCCAGGGGAGAGATGGGTGTGGAGAAATCAGCATTGGTAATGAGCCATGAATGCAAGGTCTTTATTCAGCCCAGGTAAATGCATTGACTTTAGTTTGAATTGAGTCAGTAATGCTTATCTGAATTCACTCTCTTCTACTTAAAGACAGATGGATTCACATTCTAGCTGTATCTGAAGAAGTGAGCTGTGGCTCACGAAAGCTCATACCCTACCAGAAAATATTTTTGTTAGTCTTTAAGGTGCACCTGGACTCTTGCCCTTTTCTACTACTGCAGACAGACTAACACGGCTACCCACTGTGAATTATGGATATGAAGAGGAAGTGAAATCCTGCTATCTAGTAATAGTATAAGTTTTCGTACTGTTGATATGTTCATCTAATCTGTTTAGACTAATAAAAGGTCAGCTAAACGAAATCTCAGACTAGGTTTGAAGGAGTAATATAATATGAAGAAATCCAAAGTTATCCAAAATTATCAAGTGGTATACTACATTTCAGTTAAGGGATATCGGTGTCCTTTATCTACGGTTTCTTGATTTTGACTTTTCCACTAACTTAGGTGTTATTGCAGAACATGGTAGAATCATAGTGTTGGAAGGGACCACCAGGGTCATCTATTCCAACCCACTGCACAATGCAGGAAATTCACAACTACCTCCCCCCACACACACACCCAGTGACCCCAACTCCATGCCCAGAAGATGGCCCAGATGCCCTCCCTTTCATCATCTGCTTAAGGTCATAGAATCAACATTGCTGACCATCTAACCTCTTCTAAGAAACCTCCAGGGAAGGAGAGCTTACCACCTCCCAAGGAAGCCTGTTCCACTGAGGAACCGCTGTAACTATGGCACTCTTTAGAAGGTTTGACATATGACACTCTTTAGAAGGTTTGACATACTGTATACTGTTTTATGTCTGATATTGTAGTGTATTGTCTTTTGCTACATACATAATAAAATTTATTTTAAAATGAGGAAGTGAAATTGACCTCCAAATATCCAAATGTTCACTTCTTCATTTGCCTTGCCCTCACTTGCCCTTGCTCGCCATCACTGTGTAAAACAACTGCTCATTTATCCCTTGATAGCTGGCATAGAAATAAATAAGCCAAAAGGTAGCTAAAGTTTGATCTGCCTAAGTGTCATCAAAGGCTTACTGAAATGGCTACTAGTAAAAATGGATGCTAGTCATGATGCTACTAGTCAAAATGGATACCGGTCATGATGCATACTTATTCTCTCCAGGATCAGAGGAACATGCCTATTATCTTAGCTCTTGGGAGACTGCCTCCAATATCAGTGTTTCATCAGAGATCTTGTCTTCATCCCTGAAACCTGTCAATCCCTTGCTTCATTTCCAAAAGGGAAGGAAGCCCATCAGGAAAACTATACATGGAACTCCCTGCTCCCTCCGCTTGCTTGAGTAACTTTCACCTTTTCAACAAATTAGCGTCTCGGATTTTAACCTTTCCTTCTAAGGCTACTTTTCAGAACAAACGCCTGGAGGAACATTGGCAGATGTGACTTTTCTCGTGGGGACACGCCATCCATCTGCTTGTGGGGGTGGGGGATGGGGAGAAGTGTTCCACACTAGCCAAAGGAGATTTGCTTTTATAGATCTTGGATTAGTTTGGTACATTATTTTAACTTTCCTTCCAATTCTTCTGATGATGTAAAGGATCCAATGTGGGAAGCCTATTCCTGGGGGGTGGGGTGGGGGGTGGATCTGTGGCAGCCAGGAGTGGCTCATATATGCCGCCGCCTGAGAAGCTTCCCGGCTTCTGCAGAGAGTAAAAAAGCCTTTAAAAAAATTAAAAAGGCCAAAATAGGGGAAATGTCCCCATTGAAAACAGCGGGGCTGCGACACCAGAAAAGGTATCATAGCCCTGCCGCAGCTGTGGGGGGTTCCTGGCCTGGAAGGGGTTAGGAAGCTGACTAAAATCAGCTCCACCCCTGGGAACACCCTGGGACCATCACCACCCCACGCCGGTACCGCCGTTCTTTCCCAAGATTTAATTCCCGGAGTGGCCCCTGCGCCAGCGGAAGTGCCCCTTATACCCTGATAAGCGAGCATTTACGCTGGCGAGGGGTCACACCACCTCCAAACGACTCCCCCCCTCAGGAATTCGCTCAAAGTCCATCAATGACCATTTGCCATGCCAATGAAAGGAAAGCACCATGATCAGAGCCATTAGCCCTTTGCAGGTCCAGCATCAGCATACCTTGAGGTCGAGTATCTGCAAGTGCCTAGGAATTCTGGTAGTGGTCCTCTCTCCAACTGTGGAACTCCCTGCCCCAGGATGTGGCAATGGCTACCAACCTGGAAGGCTTTAAGAGGGGAGTGGATATGTTCATGGAGGAGAGGGCTATTCATGGCTACCAGTAAAAATGGATACGAGTCATGATACATACCTATTCTCTCCAGGATCTGAGGAGCATGCCTATTATATTAGGTGCTGTGGAACACAGGCAGGATAATGCTGCTGAAGTTGTCTTGCTTGTGCGCTTCCTGTTTGGCCACTGTGTGAACAGACTGCTGGACTTGATGGAACTTGGCCTGATCCAGCAAGGCCTTTCTTATATTCTTATAACATGGAAGGCTCTAAGAGGGGAGGGGACATCTTCAAGGAGGATAGGGGTATTCATGGCTACTAGTTAAAATGAATACTAGTCATGATGCATACCTATTCTCTCCAGGATCAGAGGAGCATGCCTATTATAGTAGGTGCTGTGGAACACAGGCAGGATGGTGCTGCTGCAGTTGTCTTGTTTTGGGGCTTCCTAGAGGCACCTGGTTGGCCACTGTGTGAACAGACTGCTGGACTTGATGGACCTTGGTCTGATCCAGCCTGGCCTTTCTTACGTTCTTATGTTCTTATGTCTTCGTTATTCTCCATTGCCATGCTGATTATGCTGGATATTGCAGCTATATCTAAAATACAGATTTAATTTTAAAAGGAAGCTTGAGAGGAACTGGATGGGTTTGGAAGTTAGTGGCAACATTTCTCCGGAGAGTTATTTTTCCCCGGTATGCTGGCATCAAGTTGGAAGGGCATATGTTCTGCTGGCGCATTTACAGCTCTCTGGGTCTCTGTCTTCTTGTGTTTATGCCACGTGCGCTTGAGAATAATGTTTGCTTCTTGTCTTCTGTCCTTTGACTTCACGTGTGCTTTCCTTCTTCCGGCTAGTTTATTTGGAAGACGTGGTTATTTAATTGCCGTTCCAATTCTCTGCTTCCCTCCTATCCCCCTCATGGAATAAAAGAAAACACTATTCTGTTGAGTAAATAGCAGCCTGTGAGAGCTACATAAGAGTGTGTCATTATTGAAAAGGCCCGGAACATTAATGTCCTCCTTTCTTCTTGCTCATTGTGCGCATGGTGTTAGTCATTTGTGTGGAGACATAATAGCTGCCATTAGGTATTTCACAGTGATGAGAAAGGTTGAAATATGGGCATCCAGAATGGAGATTTTTCAAGAGGTTTGGTCCATTCAAATGCATTTTATTGGGGTGGTACAGCCCTCTCGTGGAAAGGGACCATTCTGGGTCATATTGGCACAGCAATTCGGTCATTGCAGTAAGGCGCCGACAGAAAGGGATGGAGCTGGCATAACCAATTAATGACACAATGTAGGAGAACACTGAGGTAAGAGGATGCTGGGCCTTCATTGTCTCTAGGGCTGTGCATATTGGTTTACCAAATCAAAAATAATCAGCTGTTTTCAGGTTTATTTTTGGCCAAATAGCAAAACAGGAATCCAGCCTAAGCAGGATAGTCAATACCCTAAAAAGCCAAATAGGCATTCAACATTTCTTGCCTTCCCCAAGGCTTTTTCCTATGGAAATTTTTTTGAGCTCTGAGGAAATGTTGTTCAAGATAGAATCACCAAATTTGCAGCGTAGCTGCAAGGAACTCTCCTTGCATGAACACCAAACTTTGGTAAATTTGGGTCAAACTTTAGTAAAGTTTTAGGGAGCCCCAAAGGGGTCGCCCCATCTTCTTTTGGAAACCATTGTAAATTTTGCAATGCTTCCCAATGGAGGATGGGGCGACCCCTTTGGGGGGGGGGACAATTGGGGCTCCTGACCCAAACTTTAACAAACTTTGGTGTTCATACCAGGAGAGTCTTTCACAGTTATGCTGTGAATTTGGTGACTCTACCTTGAAAATCCCCCCAAGCTCCTCAAAAAAATTTGAATTCACTAGATGATTGTGCGAATCTGTCAACAATTGCTTCTGCATCCAATTCATCTAACAATTCCTTTTCAATGAATAGCAACATGTATGATTCCAAGTTCTCCTCAGGCAGTGGATTTCTTGTGTGTGTGGGTGTTGTGTTAAGTGCCGTCAAGTTGCTTCCGACTCATGGCGACCCTATGAATCAATGTCCTCCAAACTGTCCTATCTTGGACAGCCTTGCTCCGATCTTGCAAACTTAGGGCCATGGATTCCTTTATAGAGTCAGTCCATCTCCTGTTGGGTCTTCCTCTTTTCCTGCTGCCCTCAACTTTTCCCAGCATGATTGTCTTTTCTAGTGACTCTTGCCTTCTCATAATGTGACCAAAATACGATAGCCTCAGTTGAGTCATTTTAGCTTTTGGGGTCAGTTCAGGCTTGATTTGATCTAAAACCCACTGATTTGTTTGTTTGTTTTTGGCAGTCCACGGTATCCGTAACACTCTCCTCCAACACCACATTTCAAAGGAGTCTGCTTTCTTCCTGTCAGCTTTCTTCATTGTCCAGCTTAGTTAATTTCTTAGCCTTGCCTTTAAGTGAATTTCTTAGCCTTGTTTTTATGATCTTTAGCTTTGAAAATGTCCTCTCACATTGGACTTGAGTAACTGATAGCGTGCAGATGACTTTATAAAGTTCATAAAGGTTATCATATGATTTGTCATGAAGTCTGTTGGATGCCAGCATTTATAGTACACACGGTGGGCCAAGTGCTACAATTTTTTCACTTGTTGCTACTGGAATCCATATTCTCACCATCATTAAGCAGTAGCTTTAATACATCAAAGTTCAAAGCAAAGTAAAGATCCGGCATGAATCAGAATTATTTTTTCAGAGTTATTTATTATATTCCTAAATATAAAGTATCCTTGAAAAATGATTTTATTTAAAAAAATATTAAAATAGTAATACAACGTAAATTTTAGTTGCATACAGTAATAATATTGGAACTTCTATTATATTTTCAATCTACTAAAAGGTCATTAACATTTTTAACATATTGTCTAATGTTTAAGGGCCCCCACTTTGTCAGGGGCCCACAGGGCCCACTCGCCATTGGGCAAGCTGACACCCTGGCCCTTCCACCACTGCTGGCAACCCTAACCCACCAGGAAAACTGCTCCTAGGAACCCAGGCATAAAATCTATTTAGCAATGCCACACTGACTCTCTATAGGATGTACATGGTGTGAATACATGAACGTTGCCAACCTCCAGGCGGCGGTTGGAGATATCGCACTATCATAACTGATCTCCAGGCAACAGAGATCAGTTCCCCTGGAGAAAAGGGCCGCTTTGGAAAGTGGGCTCTATGGCATTGAAGTCCCTCCCCTCTCCAAATCCTGCATTCCTCAGGCTCCACCCCCAAAATCTCCAGGCATTTCCCAACCCAGAGCTGACAATGCTGGCATGCAGTACAAGTAAAAAGAGGGGAATAAAACCCAACCTAGAAAACAGAAACTGGGTACCCAAGGTTGGGTAGAATAGAAATATATATATGAAAATATAATTTGTTAGAAGCACTATGTCAAGATTAAAATTATTTAAAAACGTTAAAATAGCCCAATGGCAGAAATGTCATTGCTTTACTAGGTTGATAACTGCACACATCGTATATGGGACACATATGTAAACCAGTATTACAACTAGAGTCAATCTTACCAGATGTTTGAGTAATTGGTAATATAGTATACAACCTATGTCCATGCTTGGTTTGATTTAAACTGTTTGTATATGTACATATTTCTGTAAATGTGAGCAGGTTTTACATGGGTTTCAATTGACCACTGATGAAGGCTAAATAGGCCGAACTGCCTCTGGCATGTAGTTATAGATATCAACCTTAGGAAAAGCCATTGTGCTGTTTTAACGCTTTTAAATAATTTTAATCTTGACATAGCGCTTCTAACAAATTATATTTTCATTAATGCTAGCGTGCACACATACCCCTGGCTTCTTGCACACGGCCTGCCAGTCTTCCCTAAAGATCCCTGTACAATCCTATCAAAAGTTATTAATACTATTCAGATTTGCATTTTCAGCTGCGTGTTCTCTGCTGGCTTCTTAATGTGACTTTTCTCCATCATGTGGCATCACGTCACAATCTTGTCCTTATTTTCATGCCATCATTTTCTCCTTTCCCAGAGCTGTGCTATGGGGATTCATTATTATCGTTAATTATACGGAAGATTCAAATCTGGATGGTTTTTTTTTTCCTGGGCTATTTGTCTCTTCT
Organism: Euleptes europaea; assembly: GCF_029931775.1. NCBI lineage: Eukaryota > Metazoa > Chordata > Lepidosauria > Squamata > Sphaerodactylidae > Euleptes > Euleptes europaea. Next base: position 118,825,910 of record NC_079315.1, read on the forward strand.
TTAATTTTCTCTTATCAGGCAAATTATGGTACTGTTGACTGTTGGCCTTTCACTTCCCCCGCCCCCTCCTCTCCTTCCTTGGCCTCTTACAAAGATTAGACTCCAAGGAGGCTGTTCTGAAAACCCTTTATTTTAAAATGAACAAAAAGTACTTTGATAATAACTCTTGATTTAACTCTTCGCTGCTTGCTGCTGTCCGGCTCAACCATGCTTTGGTTGTGAACTATGTTTTATGTCTGTAAAAGAGATGCATGCAGAAGGTCTCAAGTTCAACTCCTTGGTTTCTCTCACAGATGTACAAGCAACCTAAAACAAAGAATCAAGCCTAAACTCCAACTTTCTCTTCCTTGCTTTCAATGGGACCCTTGAACTTAGTATGATTTACTCCTGATAAATGTGTACAGGTTCAAGCTGCATAATGTTCAGCACCACTTTTGAGAACATGCTGGATACAATGCTGGGTACTACTGTGTGTGAACAAGATTTTGGGGTACGGGTGAACCATTAGTTAAATATGAGCAGCCAGTGTGATTCAGCGACAAAAAAGGCTAATGCGATATTGGGGTGCATCAACAGAGGCATAACATCCAAATCGCAAGATGTCATAGAATCATAGGATCAAGGAGTTGGAAGGGACAACCAGGGTCATCTAGTCCAACCCCCTGCACAATGCAGGAAATTAACAAATACCTCCCCCCACATCCCCAGTGACCCCAACCCTCCCCCCACCATGCAGGATCCCACAATCAAAGCACTCCCTACAGATGGCCATCTAGCCTCTGCTTAAAGACCTCCAAAGACAGGGACTCCACCACCCTCCGAGGCAGCGCACTCCACCGTCGAACAGCCCTCACCATCAGAAAGCTCTTCCTAATGTTTAGGTGGAATTGCTTTTCTATTAGTTTAAATCCATTACTCTGTGTCCTAGACTCTGGGGCAACAGAGAACAAGCTAGTTCCCTCATAGTTCTGCTGTACACTGCATTGGTCAGGCCGCACCTGGAATATTGTGTGCAGTTCTGGGGGCCTCACTGCAAAAATAATGTGGACAGAATTGAGCGGGTACAGAGGAGAACGACGAGGATGAACGGGGGCCTGGAGACCAAGCCCTATGAGTGAAAGGCTGAGGGAGTTGGGAGTGTTAAGCCTGGAGAAGAGGAGGTTGAGGGGGGACATGATTACTCTCTTGAAGTATTTGAAGGGCTGTCACTTAGAGGAGGGCAGGGAGCTGTTCCTGTTGGCAGCAGAGGATAGGACTTGCAATAATGGGTTTAAATTGTGGGCAAAAAGGTATTAGGATTTTTATTTTTTTTACAGTAAGAGTTGTTTGACAGTGGAAGCAGCTACCTAGAGAGGTGGTGAGCTCCCCCTCACTGGCAGTTTTTAAGCAGAGGCTGGACAAGCACTTGTCAGGGATGCTCTAGGCTGATCCTGCATTGAGCAGAGGGTTAGACTAGATGGACTGTATGGCCCCTTCCAACTCTATGATTCTATGATATCCCGCATTACCGAAGTGGGGTTGTCATCATTCAACTTTCAAGGGAATCAGAGGGATCAATAATTTTTTTAATTATTATTTCTGTCTCCAAAGCTGCCTTTTGGAAATATTTTGGAAAATCTGAAGATGCCTGCCACAGCTGCTGGCGAAACATCAGGAAAGAAAATACCAAGACCACGGTTACACAGCCCGGATAACCCACAAGAACCAACTGCCTTTTGGAGTTTGCTAAAGGAGCTTCGGTGATGTTTATCTAATTTACTCCCTCTCGGATTCACACTCACCCACACGCACAAACATTCATTTTGTGTATTTGTGTACAAGAAGCAAAAGCAAACCAGTGTTAGGTGTAATGGAACCACTAATGAGCTGATGTTATCTAGCAACCAATTTAGAATTCCTTCCGCTCCTGGTTGAGCGTCTGTGGGGCTGTAATTTAAAATGATCACCGGATTTAAAAAAAACAAAACACAACTTCCCTTTCTTCTGCTTCACTCTCTTCCCACTGCTGGATCTGACTGCATGAACGAGCCGTGCCTGCACACACAGACACACAACAAGGACACACGACCACACACCAAATTGCTTAGCTCAGAGGGATCTCTTTGGCTTCAGCGCTCTGGAAGCTTCCCTTCTATAGTCCCTGTGGTTCTCGTGTTTCTCACATGACCCTAGTGGTAATGTCTTCTTGGAGCATTCGGCCAGAAGTAAGGAAGCAAAATGCAATGCCAAAGTGAACGAGAGCGGCTCACAATGCTGTAATGGAGCAACGGGAAAGGAGAAAGGAAGCAGGACTAGAAAAAAAATTGATAAAGCTTTTCTCTGTCTTTCAATAGCATCTCAGGTGCATCTTCTGGTTAATTTAATCATCAGGGAACATGGTTGGGTGGGGGGGAGTGGGTGAACACACACACATGAACACTCATGAAACTGCTTTATACTGAATCAGACCACTGGTCCATCAAAGTCAGTATTGTCTACTCAGACCAGCAGCGTCTCCAGGGTCTCAGGCAGAGGCCTTTCACATCACCTACTTGCCTAGTCCCTTTAACTAGAGGTGCCGGGGATTGAACCTGGGACCTTCTGCATGCCAAGCAGATGCTCTACCAATGAGGCACTGAAGTCTTTCACATCTCCTCCTGCCTGGTCCTTTTAAATGGAGATGCTGGTGAACGAACCTGGGACTCTCTGCATGCCAAGCAGACGCTCTACCAATGAGTCACTGAAGTCTTTCACATCACCAACTGCCCGGTCCATTTAACTGGAGATGCCGGGGATTGAACCTGGGACCTTCTGCATGCATAGCAGAGACTCGGCCACTGAGCCACGGCCCCTCCCCAAGATGGACAAGAATGGGCCCAGCATTGACCCTGGATGTCAAATCCTCCCCCCCCCCCACTTTCATGATTCCAGAGCCAATGACCGGGAGCAACCATCTGGCAAGAGCTTTATGATGATTAGAGACTCCTTGTGCTCCTCCGCTGATGTTTAATCTTCTTCTGCACTGTCAAGCTATAGAACATTGTGAGCCTGTTTCGGATCACGCCAGCTGAACATTTCCAAAGGGCCATTTGTTTAGAAGAAGAAGAGTTGGTTTTTATTTGCCGACTTTCTCTACCACTTAAGGGAGACTCAAACTGGCTTACAATCACCTTCCTTCCCCTCCCCACAACAGTCACCCTGTAAAGTAGGTGGGGCTATCCATGACTACTATTTTAAATAGTAGTCATGGATAGCCCTCTCCTCCATGAAGATGTCCCCTCCCCCAGGCATCACCACATCCTGGGGCAGGGAGTTCCACAATTTAACTATGCGTTGTGTGAAGAAATACTTCCTTTGATCTGTCTTGAATCTCTCACCCTCCAGCTTTAGCAGATGACCCCGTGTTCTAGTATTATGAGAGAGGGAGAAAAGCTTCTTCCTGTCCACGCTCTCCATACCATGCACAATTTTATGGACCTCTATCATGTCTCTTCTCTGTCTCCTGGAGATCTGTTGTAATAGCGGGAGATCTCCAAATAATTGTATTCGCACATTGTAGATTTTTAATTTACTGTATCAGATCTGGTGCTTAGCACCTGCCTTCAAGTTTTGCTAGGTTGTGCGCATTGCAGCCCATTCTGAACACTTTGGAAGAGGCAAAAGAGAAGCTCGGATGGTGACCCTAATTAAATCCATGACGGAATGCAGTCGTTTTTTCTCGTCCATTGGAAGGCACCGGAGCTGAGCAAACCTCATAGATTTACAACAGCCACAGCAATCTCTCCCCCTGCCCCGGTGTCAATTTAATTTGAGGCAATTTGACAATCTTGATATGAACACGGAAGGGGACACTACAATAATGGTACAACATCCTTCTCTTGTTAAGGCTCCCACACCTGTGATTGCCTTTTACAGTAATTGCCCGAGATCAAGAGACCGATTGTAAATGTGTTAAGTTTTGCTGACAACACAAAGTAGGGAAGAAGTGAGAACTCAGGGAGCTTTAAGAGGCCCAGGAAATGCAACGAGGTTTGCCAGCTCTTTGGGTGGTTATGCAGCAAATGAAATTCGGTATTGACAAACACGCTTTAATGCGATTGGCCAGGGAGAGGCAGAGAACTGCAACTGTAGAGACACGAGGCGTATCTGAGATGGGAGAACCGGAACCTCTGAAGAGTTGGTTTTTATATGCCGACTTTCTCCACCACTTCAGAAAGTATCAAACTGGCTTACAATCACCTTCTCTTCACCTCCCCACAGCAGACACCCTGTGAGGTAGGTGGGGCTGAGAGAGCTCTAAGAGAGCTGTAACTTGCCCGAGGTCACCCAGCTGGCTTCGTGTGGAGGAGTGGGGAAACCAACCCAGTTCACCAGATTAGCTTCCGCCGCTCCTGTGGAGGAATGGGGAATCAAACCCGGTTCTCCAGATCAGAATCCACCACTCTTAACCACTACACCACACTTGCTCTCTTGGTGAGTGACTAGGGTTGCCAATCTCCAGGTGACAGAGATCAGTTCACCTTGATTCTGTGACCTCAAAACAAGGTGTCAGAAATTAGTTCTTGGATGGAGGAGGAGGAGAAGGAAGAGAAGGAAAAGAAGAAAAAGAAGAAGAAGAAGAGTTGGTTTTTAAATGCCGACTTTCTCTACCACTTAAGGAAGAACCTTGGGATAGTCACAGGTCTCTCAGCCCCACCTACCTCACAGGGTGTCTGTTGTGGGGAGGGGAAAGGAAGGAGATTGTAAGCCGGTTTGATTCTTCCTTAAGTGGTAGAGAAAGTTGGCATATAAAAACCAACTCTTCTTCTTCTTCTTCCTCCTCCTCCTCCTCCTCCTCCTCTTCTGCTTCTTCTTGAGCCCCCCCCCCCCACATACACACATCTGTTGTTGCTTTTGTATGTATGGGTTTTTTTTCCACAACTCAGCTAGGGAGGAATAAGAAAACAAGTGCCTGTTCTGATTCTTATTATTATTTCCAAAATAATCTGAAAAATAATGGAAATAACCCATTTTCATGGTTTAGGAAAACCTCTGTTATGACTTTGGAGAGAGGATCACTCCACAGCAACCAAGACTACTCTCCCCAGGGCCTGTTTCCCTGTTGTGAGAGATGGCTTTTAGATCTATTATAAGTATTTTTTTATTGTTCCTCTCATTTTATCTCATGCAGGGAGGTAAGGGAACTGATTTCCTACCAGTTGCTGGAAGAGTCTCTACTGGTCGTTGGTTATTACTTTAGCTATTAGTGAATTTCAGCGGTGGGAAGGCGATTAACTGACCAGCTAGATTTCCTGCCCAGCATCTGCTAATCAATGAGCTGTGATTTGGGCAATAAAAATAAAATTGGGTCCGGACAATAAACTAGACACTGTCTTTTGGGACAATGATGAAACAGGACCTACTGATAATGGAGAGGAAATGAATGCTGTGAATGCAGAGTAGGGAGCTCGCAGTCCAGGATCGAGCCATTGTACAAGTTGGTAATCTGTCCAAGGTAGGAACTTGTCCAGAGGAGGGCAACAAAGATGGTGAGGGTCTGGAGACCAGGTCCTATGAGGAATGGCTGAAGGAGCTGGGTATGTTTAGCCTGAAGAGGAGAAGACTGAGAGGGGATATGATACCCATCTTCAAGTACTTGAAGGGCTGTCATTATAGAGGGGGGTGCCGAGTTGTTTTCTGTTGCCCCAGAAGGTTGGACCAGAACCAACGGGTGGAAATAAAATCAAAAGAGTTTCTGTCTAGACATTAGGAAGAATTTTCTGACAGTTGTAGTGGTTACTCAGTGGAACAGGCTTTCCTTGGGAGGTGGTAAGCACTCCTTCCCTGGAGGTTTTTAAGCAGAGGCTAGATGGCCATCTGTCAGCAATGCTGATTCTATGATCTTAGGCAGATCATGGGAGGGAGGGCATCTTGACCATCTTCTGGGCATGTAGTAGGGGTTACTGGGTGTGTGAGGAGGAGGTAGTTGTGAATTTCCTGCCTTGTGCAGGGGGTTGGCCTAGATGATCCTGGTGGTCCCTTACAACTCTATGATTCTATTACTCTAGGAGATTAGGGTGCATTGTGGTGGAGATCCAGGTGACTTTGGGATGGGAATGGATGAGCAGGAATGGTGCAGTAGAAGAGCAATCCAGAGGAGTGTCCAAAGCTGGACTATCATGTTGTTTGGAGCTGTCCAACAGAAGCAATGAAGTCAGTTCAGAATGATGATATTTGGCTTTTGGTCAGTTGCTCTGGATGACCCAGGCTACTCATCCTCATCAGATCTCAGAAACTAAGCAGGGTCAGCCCTGGTTACTACTTGAATGGGAGACCACCACAGAAGTCCAGGGTTGTTACGCAGAGGGAGACAATGGCAAAACTCCTCTATCCATCTGTTGCATTGATCTGGATGGCCCAGGCTAGCCTAATCTCATCAGATCTCAGAAGTTAAACAAGGTCAGCCCTTGTTACTACTTGGATGGGAGTTCCCCAAAGAAGCCCATGGTTCCTAGGCAGAGGCAGGCAATGGCAAAACACCTTTGTTTGTCTCTTGCCTTGAAAAGCCTGTGGGGTACCATATGGTGGCTGTGACTGAATGGCAGATTTTACCACCAGGTGCTTTATCCTTCACAGGACTGGTTATCAAGCATTGAACTGCAGGGCAGCAGTTTGTGTGAAAAGGATCTTGGGGTACAAGTGGACCATAAGTTAAATATGAGCAGCTATTGTGATGCAGTGACCAAAAAAGGTAATGCAATCTTGGGGTTCATCAACAGAGGCATAATGTCCAAATCGCAAGATGTCATAGTTCCACTGTACACTGCATTGGTCAAACAACACCTGGAGTATCGTGTGCAATTCTGGAGGCCTCACTTCAAAAAGGATGTGGATAGAATGGAGCGGGTGCAGAGGAGAGCGACGAGGATGATCAGGAGCCTGGAGACCAAGCCCTACGAGGAAAGGCTGAGGGAGTTGGGAATGTTTCGTCTGGAGAAGAGGAGATTGAGGGGGAGACAGGATTGCTCTCTTGAAGTATTTGAAGGGCTGTCATTTAGAGGAGGGCAGGCAGCTGTTCCTGTTGGCAGCAGAAGATAGGACTCGCAATAATGGATTTAAATTGTTGGTGAAAAGGTACCAGATGAATATTAGGATTTTTATTATTTACAGTAAGAGTTGTTCGACAGTGGAATCATCTACCTAGGAAGGTGGTGAGCTCCCCCTCACTGGCAGTCTTTAAGCAGAGGCTGGACAAATACTTGTCAAGGATGCTCTAGGCTGATCCTGCATTAAGCAGGGGGTTGGACTAGATGGCCTGTATGGCCCCTTCCAACTCTATGGTTCTATGATTCTATTCAATGATTCTAGGGAGCCAGAAGCCCAGAAGGAAAGAGATTTTGTAGCCCAGATGGAAAGCCAAAGCCACTGTCTCCATCCCCATGTCTGACAGGTGCAGCAGCATACATCAAGACAAGAAAGACCTGTGAAATATCCAGAGGATGGAAATAGAGGGAATAGATAGTGTTGGCCAAGAAGGAGTATTGAAACACAAAGGGCACATGAATGTGCTCTCAGCCATCTAGACTAAGGAAGTTTAGCAGCCTTTGCAGCTTTATAGTAAGCATTGACCTGCAACTGGATCTCTAAAATCACCGGACTTTTAAGATTAGGAGAATCTTTATCTCCTAATCTTAGTCTCCAGAGCTGCATTACAACAGAAATGGCCAGCATGGTGTAGTGATTAAGAGCGGTGGTTTGCAGTGGTGGAGTCTGATCTGGAGAACCGAGTTTGATTCTCCACTCCTCCACGTGCGCTGTGGATGCTAATCTGGTGAACTGGGTTGGTTTCCTCCACATGAAGCCAGCTGGGTGACCTTGGGCTAGTCATGCTCTTTCAGCCCCACCTATCTCACAGGGTGTCTGTTGTAGAGAGGGGAAGGGAAGGTGATTGTAAGCCGGTTTGATTCTGCCTTAAGTGGTAGAGAAAGTCAACATGTAAAAACCAACTCTTCTCCTTCTCCTTCTCCTTCTTCCTCTCCTTCTTCCTCTTCTTCTTCTTCTTCTTCTTCTTCTTCTTCTTCTTCTTCTTCTTCTTCTTCACAACAGTACTGGGTTCAGAACAACGTCACATGAACACAGAAAGCTAGTTTCAGAGTGTAGACATATTGGTCTTCAGTAGAACAGCCAGATTTGAGTCCAGTAGAACTTTAGAGACCAACAAGAATTGATTACTCAGACTGGCAGCTGCTCTCCAGGATCTCAGGTAGAGGTCTTTCACATCCCCTACTGCCTGGTCCTTTTAACTGGATGGGGGGGGATTGAACCTGGGGGCTTCTGCATGCTAAGCACATGGTCTATCACTGAGCCATGGCCTCTCCCGAAGTCAACTGAAGTCAACTTGGAACTGCTGTCGCAATGGTGGTATGTAGAATTTGGATCACAGTTCACCGACTTCCATTTATTCGGTTGATCCACACAAAAATATAGATATTAAAATGTCCACAATTTTTGTTTCAAAAATAATTATTTTAAAAAGTAATAACATTAAATCAAAAGAGTTTTCGGCTAAAGATTAGGAAGAGCTTTCTGACAGTTAGAGCACTTCCTCAGTGGAACAGGCTTCCTTAGGAGGTGGTGGGCTCTCCTTCTTTGGAGGTTTTCAAGCGGAGGCTAGATGGCCATCCGTCAGCCATGCTTATTCTGTGGACTTAGGCAGATCATGAGAGGGAGGGCAGGAAGTGTTGAATCAGTGCTTGGCTCTCATGGCCCTTTCTTACATGGCCAGGGTAATGCTGATCGCCACTTTGTGGTCAGGAAGCAATTTTCCTCCAGGCCAGATTAGCCAAGGATTCTGGAGGGTCCCCCCGCCATCTTCTGAGCATGGAGTAGGGGTCACTGGGGGTGTTGGGAGGGGGAGGTAGTGGTGGATTTCCTGCATTGTGCAGGGGGTTGGACTAGATGCCCCTGGCGGTCCCTTCCCACTTTATGATTCGGTGGGGGAAAGAGCAACATTTAAGCAGCAAGTATTCATTTGGCAGAGGCATTATTTTGACAGCCCTGTATAATCTTGTTTTATTTCATTTAAAAAACAACAACACAGTCTTGGGGGGAGCAATTGTTTAGCTCATTATCAGACCCTTTGGGCTAGTCTGACCTCCCTAGAGTTTGCTGATTTACTTCTTCAGTGAGATACATGATTATTTATCTAGATGCTGAAGTTACATAATTTCCTTGATATTTTTGGAATGCTAAATAGAAGGCAGGGAGGGGATGGCAAGATGGAGGGGGGGGAAATCCCATTTTCTCCCTCTTTGGAGTTTCCCCCCCCTCTGGAAATCAGCTCACATTCTGAAGGCTCCTTAACAGGATTTGATTAAAATGAAAAACAAGCAGCGAACAAATTAAAATGGAAATGCAGCTCAGCAAAACTTTTAAGTCAGGGGGTTGGGGGAGGGAACCACACCATGTATTATATTGTTTTAAGGTTTACTTAATATACCTTCATTTATCATCTTTATAGAAGATATGGAGGGTGATGATGAATAATCCCTGGCTTCCAATCAGGAAATGTAAATTATCCTGTCTTTAAAAAAATATGAATAATGGATACTAGCAAACTTGAAGCTCAAATATATAAGCCAGAAGCAAGCATCGGTTTAGCTGATTAGTGAAAGAAAGAGGCAATACTTTCTAGAGATGCCCCTGTCCAGGGGTGGACAACAGCTGTCCCCCATGAGATCTGAGGGTCACCTGAAGAGAGTTGACTAAGCAAATTATACCTATTTTTCATGTTTCATCACCACTGCAGGCTAGCCTGATTTCATCAGCTCTCAGAAGCTAACCAGGGTTGGCCCTGGTTAGTACTTGGATGGAAGACCACCAAGGAAGTCTAGTGTCACTATACAGAGGCAGGCAATAGCAAACCACCTCTGGGTGACTCTTGCCTTGAAAATGCTACAGGGTTGCCATAAGTTGGCTTGATGGAACTTTCTACCACCACAAGCTCCCAAGAAATTTTCATTGTTCTCCATCCATCCATCCATCCATCCATCCATCCATCCATCCATCCATCCATCCATCCATCCATCTCTCTCTCTCTCTCTCTCTCTCTCTCTCTCTCTCTCTCTCTCTCTCTCTCTCTCTCTCTCTCTCTCTCTCTCTCTCTCTCTCTCTCTCTCCCTCCCTCCCTCCCTCCCTCCCTCCCTCCCTCCCTCTCTCTCTCTCTCTCTCATATGTGGGGTATATAGGGGTATATAGGGTCGGAGTATCGGAGTGGGGAAACCAACCTGCTTCACCAGATTAGCATCCGCCGCTCATGTGGAGGAGTGGGGAATCAAACCCGGTTCTCCAGATTAGAGTCCAAGTCCACCACTCCAAACCACTATACCACAGTGGCTCACTGCTGGCTATTAAGATATATTCATAACGAGACATGTTGTACATAATAGATCCGCCACTTGGTGATTGCTCATTGTTCTTCATGTTGATTGTCCTTCTTAACTAGGGACATACATGCACCTTCGGTAGCTCAAATAGCACCTAATTTGCAGCAAACAGCAAAGGTAATTTCAGGGGCATCTATGAAGAAGTGGGAAAGGAATGAAAACATCTTTCAGGCTGCAGCAAAACAACTCACTGAGAAACAAAGAAGAGCAGTTGTGGAGAAGCACGGCTTAGTGGATTACGCTTTCGGCAGCCAACCCACCTCTGCTGTCTTCGAATGCTGTTGGACCCCAGAGCTCCCGCCATGCAGAATACTTGCTGGTTACGACTTCCATTATGCACCAAAGTAACAGCCTGTAAACTTGTTTGGTTATTTCCCCCTCTTTTACTGGCCTGTAAAAGCATAAAATATAAATGCATAAATAAATATTTATAATGCATGGATAGGAGTGCTAACTGTGTGCTTAAAGCGACTGGAAAGAGGGGGTGGGAGAGCCGAAATCAATCATAAGCTGGCTCATCACCTGGCTGAACTTCTTATTAACCATCAGCACAATCATCGCAGAAGGAGCAGCACAAGTATATGAGGCTGAGCGCCCCTCTGATGTGCTCTAATGCATAAGGTTGCCAATCTCCAGGTGGTGGCTGGAGATCTCCTGCTATTACAACTGATCTCCAGGCAATAGACATGTGTTCTCCAAGAGAAAATGGCCACTTCATAGGGTTAAACAACATAAAATGGTACCCATCATACTGTACATGAACACCTACTTTTTAATACAATTTCCATATATACATTTTTTTGCAAATAGCTATGTGTTGTTGATTTTAGCAGCAGTATATAACATAGTGTGCCCTGACCTGGATGGCCCAGGCTAGCCTGATCTTGTCAGATCTCAGAAGCTAAGCAGAGTCAGCCCTGGTTAGTATTTGGATGGGAGACCACCAAGGAATACCAGGGTTGCTGTGCAGAGGAAGGCACTGGCAAACCACCTCTGTTAGTCTCTTGCCTTGAAACCCCCCCAAAAAAAGGGGTCGCCATAATTCGGCTGTGACTTGATGGCACTTCACACACACACGTATAACATAGTGTAAATTGATGTAAACGCAGAGTATATTTCTACCAATTAATCATATAGGGTTTAGTCTATTATACATACAAACAGCATACAGGTAATAATTCATCCAGTAAAAAGTTCAAAGAAGGGACAAAGGTATTGAATTCTTTGTTAGGTGTTATTTTTGCTAACAAGCAGAAGCTTTCTTTTTATTTTTGGGTTGGTAAACCCGATATGCACACCCCCTATTGCTGAGGTATGCAATCAAGGGCTGCTGAAGCTTCTTCACTGGTTCCAGTGTTGGTTTTGCAGTGCCTTAAGAAGAAGAAGAAGAAGAAGAAGAAGAAGAAGAAGAAGAAGAAGAAGAAGAACCGTCTTACACTCACCTTCCCTTCCCCACAACAGACACCCTGTGAGGTAGGTGGGGCGGAGTGAGCTCTAAGAGTGCTGTGACTTGCCCAAGCTCACCCAACTAGCTTCATGTGTAGGAGTAGGGAAACCAACCCGGTTCACCAGATTACTGTCCGCTGCTCATGTGGAGGAGTGGGGAATCAAACCCGGTTCTCCAGATCAGAGTCCACTGCTCCAAACCACCACTCTTAACCACTACGCCACCCTAGGATTCAGTATGTGTTCTTAGCTCAGCAGAGTGAAGAAATACAACTCACTATCAACCGTTCTCAACATATTTCTTCAGCTGAAACAGAAGAAATGTCAGACTGTGTGTTGCATGGTCCCTCAGTGTTCAAATTAGGGTTGCCATGTCTGGGTTGGGAAATACCTGAAGATTTTGAGGATGGCGCCTGGGGAGGGAGGGTTTTGGGGAGGGTCCTCAGTAGGATATAAAACTGTAAGGGCCACCCTTCAAAGCAGCAATTTTCTCCAGGGGAACTGATCTCTGTTGCCTGGAGATCAGATGTAATAAATAAATTCAGGATTTGTTCACGCAATAAATAAATTCAGGATTTGTTCACAAATCTTTCAGGGCTGCTCCTTGCTTAGCCCTCAATTCTTATCAAGGTGGTAAACCGCTTGCGACTAGAGGCACTCATATGGTTGCCAGCTCCGATTTGGGAAATATCTGGAGATCTTAGGGGTGGAGCCTGAAAAGGGCGGGGTTTGGGGAGGGACTTCAATGCGGTATAATGCCATAGAGCCCACCTTCCAAAGCGGCCATTTTCTCCAGGTGAACTGATCTCTGTCACCTGGAGATCAGTTGTAATTCCAGGAGATCTCCAGCCACCACCTGGCAGCTGGCAATCCTAGGCACACAGGTTCATATGACTGAGTATTCCTCCATCATAGATAGATAGATAGATAGATAGATAGATAGATAGATAGATAGATAGATAGATAGATAGATAGATAGATAGATAGACACATCTAATACACATATGTCTCACTGCACAAAATAAACAAGGATATCAAGGAAAAGCTAGAGCACAATCCGACTCAATAGCCTGCTGATTTTCCGTGTGTGGGGATTTGTGTAAGAAATGTGCATTCAATCATCTGAGCCTCCGGAAATCTGAAATGCTGCACCCCACACCTAGGTTTACTAGCTCTGCGAAAGCTAGTCCTTATTTGCTAAGGTACCGATTAGGCTATGAGCTGCCCGGCTTTTATAATAAAAGAGTATAATGTGTCTGCAGATCACTCTCCAGGTGGGAACGTTATTTGTCATAGGAAAAAAAAAACATTTCCAGTTCTGCTTCCTTATCCTCTCCCTCTGCTGGCCACTGTGGAAATAGGTATGCTCACAACCCAAACTCTTTGGCATCAAACAGTCAGAGATGTTTTATGCACGACTGTTTCCCTCCGATGACTTCGCGTTTTTGTTTTGATTATGCGTGCCATTTCCGATTGTCAGAGGTCACCTCGCTCTCCCCCTGCGTTTCCCCGCATTTTGCCCGAGTTTTCAAATTCGAGAGAAAGCAGGTCTCTAAAAATGCAGGGAAAACACGGGGAGAGGCAGGGGGAGAACGAGGCCAACGCTGACGGTTGGAAACAGCATGCTTAATCCAAACAAAGACCCGAGGTCATTGGAGGGGTAATAGCAAGGGAAACAGTCATGCATGAAAGGCCAGCGTTTGTATAGTTAGAGTTGCCAGCTCTGGGTTGGGAAATATCTGAAGATTTGGGGGACGGAGCCTGAGGAGGGTGGGGTTTTGGGAGGTGAGGGACTTCAGTGCCATAGAGTCCATTTGCCAAAGGGCCTCAAAGTATGGGGGCTCCCTTCGTATCTGGGGCACATAGCATGATGTCTGTGCAAATTAGCTTACAAACTGAGGGAAATGGCTTAAATGCAAGAAAAATAAGGCACGGAAAACATTTCTTTTTGATGGCAAATGACATCCTGTGAACAGTCCTTTATTGTGGTCATAAAAAAAAATCTGATTTCAACAGATGGTCAAAATATTGTCGAAGGCTTTCACGGTCAGAGTTCATTGGTTCTTGTAGGTTATCCCGGCTGTGTAACCGTGGTCTTCAGAGTAGTAACACTGAAGGACAGTGTCTCTCAGTGTCAAGTGTGTAGGAAGATATAGTCAGAAAGGGGTTGGGTTTGAGCTGAGTATTGTCCTGCAAAAGTAATGTGCTAATCATTGTCCTGTAAGTATCAAGATAATGTGCTAATGACGGTGTGGTATGTTAAAATGGAACCATTGTATCCTGAAGAGATCTGTTAATGTGTGAAGTCCAAAGCTAATCTCCATGGCTATTGTTGACTATAGTCTTTGTTAGTCTGGAGGTTTTTAGGACAGGAAGCCAAGCCTTATTCATTCTTAAACTCTCTTCTTTTCTGTTAAAGTTGTGCTGATGTTTATGAATTTCAATGGCTTCTCTGTGCAATCTGACAAAAAAGTTGGTAGAATTGTCCAGTCTTTCAGTGTCTTGGAATAAGACCCTGTGTCCTGTTTGTGTCAGACCATGGTCAAAGTGTGGGGAAACGAAGCCTCTACTCGGGGCGACCTTCGGTTTCAGAGCAGGTTTTAAGCGGGGAGGGGTGATATCGAAGGCAGCTGATGTCTCGATCACGGGGATTGGCTGAAGGAGATTGCTCATGTGCACGGGTGAGGGAGTCTCCTTCGGAAGCCTTATAGTGTGAGAAGCTGTTGAAGCCGGTTCTATTTCGTTGGACAGTATATCCCTCTGGACGGGGCTTGGTGAGCCCTGTCTTTAAAAAAAAAAAAAAAAAACTTATGTTTGATCCATATCAACCCATTGAATGGTTGGTCAGACCAAATTGTCTCCGATTACACAACCCTGACCTCAACCAGTCAAAAAAAATAAAATAAAAATAGAAAAATAGGAGGAAGCACAGAGCCATGCATCTGAGCAAAGGCGAAAAGCCGAACCCGGAAAAGCCAAATATTTATTTGGCTTTTTCAGGAATTGCCTGTTCGACTTCGGGGTGATCCCCAGGTTTTGGCGTTCGGTAAACCCAAAAAACAAATATTTCTGAAACAGCTAATTTTGGGTTTATTTTCAGTTCGGGTTTATCGATATGCACAACTCTACTGGGGATTGAACCTGGGGCATTCTGCAGGACAAGCAGATGATCTACAACAGAGCCATGGTCCCTCCCCAATAAATAAAGCTGCCCATATTGAATCAGACCTTGGTCCATCAAGGTCATTATTGTCTACTCAGACTGGCAGCAGCTCTCCAGGACCTCAGGAAGAGGTTCTTCACATCACCTACAACTGGAGGTTCTCGGGAGTAAACCTGGGACCTTCTGCAGGACAAGCAGATGCTCTAACACTGAGCCATGGCACCTCCCCTGAGGCCAATGGAGAGTGGGAGATTCCTAAACCATTATGGACGTGACAACCAGAAGTGATCTCACCCCATCTGCCATGTTATTCCCCCCTCCAGGGGTCTCCAACATCGTGCTTGCGGCTGCCATGTTGCCCGTCAACTCCAAATGCTTTTTTGAAAGTGGGTGGGGTTAGGTGGTGCTTTTGCCCATCAGGGCTTCTGATTGGCTCTGCAGATGGAAAAAAAAAGATTTTATTCAACAGAGCTTCTGCTGAAATGTGGAAGAGGTACTATTAGAATTATATATAAACTTGCTCGCTAATATTTTGTGGTTGGGTATGCCTCCTGCGGCAGTCATTTTGTGATTGCGCCCACCAGCTTGTGTGAAAATTTCAAAGGCATCCTCAGGCTGAAAAAGGCTGAGGACCTCTAAGCTAGACCCATGCTAATTCATATGGGTGAATGAACAATAGTGGTGAATTTCCACTGTGGGGTAGTGGTTAAGAGTGGTGGTTTGGAGCGGTGGACTCTGATCTGGAGAACCGGGTTCAAATCCCCACTCCACATTAGTGGCGGACGCTAAGCTGGTGAACTGGGTTTGTTTCCCCACTCCTACACATGAAGCCAGCTGGGTGACCTTGGGCTAATCACAGCTCTCTTAGAGTTCTCTCAGCCTCACCTACCTCACAGGGTGTCTGTTGTGGGAAGGGGAAAGGACGGTGATTGTAAGCCCGTCTGATTCTTCCTTCAGTGGTAGAGAAAGTCGGCATACAAAAAACAACTCTTCTTCTTCCTGCATTGTGCAGGGGGTTGGACTAGATGACCTGGTGGTACCTTCCAACTCAATGATTCTATTATTCCATGCTTCTATTAATTCAGTAAATGCCTGCACTGGACAGGTGGACTCTGCTTACAAGCAGCTCCCAACGGCTTTCCAACTGGTTGGCCATCTTGCCCAGTAAACAATGAAACATCAGGCAACATTTGCCTTATGGGGGCAGATGCAAATAGTATCACAAGCTCAATCAGAGCCAGGAATGAACATCCAGCATTTAAAAATCTATGCCAGTTACATGCATTTGATGGGGAAAATAATGTTGATGAACGCCAGGTCACAAGTCCAGTCCCGTCGCCTGACAAAATTGTCAACTCCAGATTTTGCTAGATTCTGCTTTGCTCTAGCTCAAGGGGCAAACATCGAACTATCAATGAAAAATAATCCTGGTGCGTCTCCCATTAGTGTAATAGCAGAACAGAAACAAATGTTTGAATTCATCTTGTTGCGCTGTTATGTTTTTCTGTTTTTGTATTTCCCCCCCCCCCTCCATATCTGAAAAGCCTTGGTGGAGAATGAATGCAGAATATCAGGCCATCTTCTAATATATGCAGTATAATCTTCTTAAAATGAGTTTTCACTTCAAGGAACAGAAGGGCTTAGAAACGAGCAGTATGTTTTTTTGTGGGGGGTGAGGGTTGGTTGGCTTTTTTTATTGCATTTGGCATCTCATTATAATCCCGACCATTTTTTTCCTAGAGAACGTTTCAATATCATTAGCAAAGGGAAAGATTTCTCATGGGCCTGATCCTAGGATCTCATACTTTCTGCAACCCAGATGCATAAAATCAGAATTTTGGATCTTTGGAGCAGGGTTTTACCATGCTCCTATTTCAGTTGTTCGAGCTTCAGAAGGAGATTCAGTTAATCCCAGCTCTCCACATCAGATAGGGTTGCCATCCTCCAGGTAGTAGCTGGAGATCTCCTGCTATTACAACTGATCTCCATCCGATAGAGATCAGTTCACCTGGAGAAAATGGCTGCTTTGGCAATTGGACTCTACGACAATGAAATCCCTCCCCTCCCCAAACCCTCCCCTCCTCAGGCTACACCCCGAAAACCTCCCGCCCATTGTGAAGAGGGACCTGGCAACCCTATAACAGACACAGCTGTGGTTGAAAGCAGAACGGTAAGGGTCCTAACTGCGGAGGATGGGGTTTCTTCACCTTCCTTCCCTGTACTCTTGGGCTGCAGATTCCCTGCGATAATTTTCTCCTTGGCAACAACAGCCTCTCTTTGATAGCTGATCCCAAAGACCTCCCCTCCCACACTAAGTGTATCCTCTCAGAATCCCCTAGGGATAACCCCACTTGCTAAACTTTCAGAGCCAATGGTTTAGGGTGGAATCACCATCTCGCCTGCATACCAGTGGAACCTAAGAGACTGGATAGGATAGGTTTGAAGAGTGCTGTAATGGTTTTGCTTTACTGCATTGGTCAGCCGCACCTGGAGTATTGCTTGCTGTTCTGGAGGCCTCACTTCCAAAAGGATGTGGACAGAATGGAGCGGGTGCAGAGGAGAGCGACGAGGATGATCAGACCAAGCCCTACGAGGAAAGCCGGAGGGACCTGGTGTCAGCTAAGGCTTTCTGGCTTTCTGCCTCTGCCCCTGCCCCCCCCCCCCCCCCGGCATCTACACCTCAATGGAGACCTGCCCGGCTGATAGTTAGTGTCCCGCGGAACAATGCCTGGGAGCCCTGGAAATCACCTAGATATTTCACACGTTAGTTTCATGTATGGGTTTTTCAATGAGTAGTTACTGGCACTTACCTTCCTTATTGTTTCCTTGTATCTGAGCCATCAAGACAACTCTGCTGCACCTCGTCCTTTTGTATTATGCCATGAACCTAATCAATCCTATTGTATGTACCCTATAAATGTACCGGTGTTTCCCCATGTCTGTATTGTAGCCTTATGTTTCTATGGACTGACTGAACTCGCTGGCTTTCTTAGTAAAACTTTTAAACTTGCGACTACGTCTGGAGTGAAGTTCCTTATGAAAGAAACGCAACGAAGTACTGCAGCCTGACACCTGGGAATGTTCAGTCTAGAGAAGAGAAGGTCGAGGGAGGACAGGATTGCTCTCTTGAGGTATTTGAAGGACTGCTACTTAGAGGAGGGCAGGGAGCTGTCCCTGCTGGCAGCAGAGGATAGGGCCCGCAATTCTGGGTTTAAATTATGGGCGGAAAGGTATAGGGATTTTTTTTTTCCAACAGTGGAATTGGCTGCCTAGGGAGGTGGTGAGCTCCCCGTCACTGGCAGTCTTCAAGCAGCAGCTGGACAAACACTTGTCAGGGATGCTCTAGGCTCATCCTGCATTAAGCAGGGGGTTGAACCAGATGGCCACTATGCCCCCTTCCAACTCTATGATTCTATGAGAAAAACACATCTCTTCTCCCCAGTTTTGGTCTCCTTGTATGTACTATTAAAACCAGGGAGGATGACCTGTCTGTAGTGGTAAATCTTATATTTTTATGGGCAAACCTGAGATAGGATTATACCAGTGATATTTTCTGGCTAAAAGTTGGTTTTTGTACTGCTGTTGATATAATTTTTGTTGCTGGTTGAGTGTAAATTCTAGAGAAGGATAAACACCACCAATAATAGGCCAGCAAAACTGTAAGGAAGAGCCTTAAGAGAGTGGGTATAGTAAAAATCATGGTGGCTTCTCCTCTCTCCTGCCAGCCCCCAAATTTCAACACTGCCATCAATTCCCATGGGTATCATAGTGGCAAACACAGGGTCAATTCCCACACTAGATTGTCATCTATACACCTGAGGCTTCTTAGAGATAATTTGTGATTGCAACAAACATGTGGTACTTGGGATCCCCAAGCAGGGCATGAAGGTCTTCCGTTAGGGTTGCCAACTCTGCATGGGGAATTTCCTGGAGATTCTGGGGTGGAGCCTGTAGAGGGCGAGGTTTGAGGAGGGGAGGGACCTCGGCAGGGTAGAATACCCTAGAGTCCATCTTCCAACGCAGCCATTTTCTCTAGGGGAACTGATCTCTGTCATCTGGAGATCAGTTGTAATTTCCCTCCTGAAGTCGGGCAACCATAGCTCCCTTGATGTTTTCTCCCAGTAACCAGTTCTCAAAGGTTCCCTGCCATTAAACATCAAGGCTATAATTAGCCATCAATGTCCCTCTAGGACTGCTAGGGAACTTCATCCCATAAAACTGACTTTGGACATTAATGCATGGGTACTTTCACTCGTATCTGTTTCAGTTGTTCCTTGGAGTTATGCATGAGTTTTCTCTCCATTAGAGAGAAACCAGACCTTCCCGTTCCTCTGTTAATCCGATTCTTCGCTCTCCCCTGAGCTCAGCACGGATGAAATCTCGGTGCATAAGGCAAAGTGCAGGAAACCAAAACTTGGTTTCGCTCATACCCAATTACAAAGCAGCAAATCCAGAGGTGGGGATTCAAATGCTTCCTGCTTTCTCAGAGATCTTTTTTATGTGGTAATAGGGTTTGGGCAGAGAACTCTTCTCACTACAGCCAATTAGGAAGCAGAATTTCAAGGGGTGAGGATTCAAATACCTCTTGAGTTGAGCTTAGAATCATAGAGTTGGTACCACCAGGGTCATCTAGTCCACCCCCCTGCACAATGCAGGGAATTCTGAACTACCTCCCACACACACCCCCAGTGACCCCTACTCCATGCCCAGAAGATGGCCAAGATGCCCTCCCTCTCATGATCTGCCTAAGGGCATAGAATCAGCATTGCTGATAGATGGCCATCTAGCCTCTGCTTAAAAACCTCCAGGGAAGGAGCACTTCCCACCTCCCGAGGAAGCTTGTTCCCCTGAGGAACTGCTCTAACTGTTAGAAAATTCTTCCTAATGTCTAGACGGAAACTCTTTGGATTTAATTTCCACCCGTTGGTTCTGGTCCGACCTTCTGGGGCAACAGAAAACAACTCAGCACCATCCTCTATATGACAGCCCTTCAAGTACTTGAAGACAGTTATCATATCCCCTCTCAGTTGTCTCCTCTTCAGGCTAAACATACCCAGCTCCTTCAACCTTTCCTCGAAAGACTTGGTCTCCAGACCCCTCAACATCTTTGTTGCCTTCCTCTGGACACGTTCCAGCTTGTCTACATCTTTCTGAAATTGTGGTGTCCAAAACTGAACACAGTACTCCAGGTGAGGTCTAACCAGAGCAGAGCTTGGAGACTGCTGGTGCATAGACTCCCAACAGGAAAGTGTGGGTCCAGCGAGCAACGAACATCAGGTAAAACTCCCAGGCATAAATTACCTTTGTTGAGTGCCGAACAAAAGGAAGGTCTTGGAAGCCCAGTGATTTCATCTTCTTCTAACCCCTATCACTCATGCACCAATGCAGAATCCATGCCATGCCCTCAGCAAATGTCCTCTTCCATCCTAGGAGGCAAAGGTAAACCATCCATAAATTAGCCTCATTTTTTTAAAAAATTGTTCTGAAGTGTTCCCGTCAGCAGGTCTTAGATCTGTTGATTTTTTGGGGACAAAAAACAAATAATAAAAGTTTGAAATAATACTTGAGTGGATTTCCCCCACAAGAAATTATTGTTTTCCCTGTACAGCATCGGAAGGAAATTACACTTAGAGGGGTTGACAGTTGGATTGCTGTTAATGACGGCCTGTCTGTGAAGGCTTAAACCAGCCTTTGGTGTAATTGAACGTTCTGACCTTCCTCAGGCTTATTATACCGAATAAGTAAAGACCCAAAGAAATCAACCGAGCCTTTCTCTTGATGGAAAGCACAGTGAAAATTACCCCTGTTTAAACGGAAACTATCACCCCTCAGATCTCTACAAATGCACATAATTGGGGGCCAGATCCAATTCTTCTGCAAGGGAAACTCAGACAGAAACCGGGGAAGGAGGCAAAAGGAACAAAAGGGACCACAACTAGGGTTGCCAACCTCCAGGTGGTAGCTGGCGATCTCCCACTATTTCAACTGAAATGGCCACTTTGGAAAGTGGACTCAAGGGCACTGAAGGCAGACTCTAATCTGAAGAGCTGGGTTTGATTCCCCGCTCCTCCACGTGAGCGGCGGACTCTAATCTGGAGAACCGGGTTTGATTCCCTGCTCCTCCACATGAGCGGCGGACTCTAATCTGGTGAACCGGGTTCGATTCTCCACTCTCCCACATGTAGCCTGCTGAGTGACCTTGGGCCAGTCACAGCTCTCTCAGAACTCTCTCAGTCCTCTTGCTCCTAAGATGCTGCGTAGTCGTATTTTAGGCAGCTCTTGATAATTAACAATGCAATCCTGAAGAGAGTTAATCCAGTCTAAAACCATTCATTTCAATGGATTTAGACTGGATTAACTCTGCATAGATTGCAGTGTAAGGGGTGTTTCGACATGCTCAGATGTTCTGTCTTTTTAAACATTTTTTACCATTGTCTTGATATGTTTTTAACTAATAATTCAGAAAGAAATAGTTAAAACATAATTGTAGACATTTTTCCTCTTTATTTTTTGACGCATGTATAGATCCCCCTGAGGAAAGTCAATGCAAACCATGTAGGGGTTATTATTACTTTGGAATAAAATTGTCTTTCCCACTGCACCACTGTTTTTCCTTTGTCCCTTTATTCTAAGTCACTGCACAATCTGCCTTGAGTCTCAATGAGAAAGGAGGACTAAATAACAACAATAATAATGTATGCATTTCCATCCCACTTGTCTTCCACCATAGCGATTTACTGAGAAATACAAAGATATAATTTGGTGAAGAAAAAGAAGAAGGAGGAGGAGGAGGAGGAGGAGAAGAAGAAGAAGAGTTGGTTTTTATATGCCGACTTTCTCTACCACTTAAGGGAGACTCAAACCAGCTTACAATCACCTTCCCTTCCTCTCCCCACAACAGACACCCTGTCAGGTAGGTGGGCCTGAGAGAGCTCTAAGAGCTGTAACTTACCTAAGTTCACCCAGTTGGCTTTGTGTGTAGGAGTGGGGAAACAAATCCAGTTCACCAGATTAGCCTCCGCCACTCATGTGGAGGAGAGGGGAATCAAACCCGGTTCTCCAGATCAGATTCCACTGCTCCAACCACCATTCTTAACCACCACACCACACTAAACCAATAAAAAAACAGATTAGATGAACATATCAACAGTACGAAAACTTATACTATCACTAGATAACAGGATTTCACTTCCTCTTCATATCCATATTTCACAGTGGGTAGCCCTGTTAGTCTGTCTGTAGCAGCAGAAAAGATCAAGAGTCCAGTCGCACCTTAAAGACTAACTAAATTTCTGGCAGGCTAGCAGTTCTCTTAAGAAGGGATTTCAAAGGGAAATTAGAAAGAGCAACTGATGAATTATGACTAATAGAAGCTCAAGACAATGCATTCTCCTGGACTGAATAAAGACCTGGGATTCATGCTTCATTACCAGTGCTGAGTTCTCCATGCCTACTACCCCTCTGCACATCACACCCAATCCAATCATGCCAGCTAATGTCATTTATTTGCTCTTGACATTTATATGCTATTGGGGTCTGAATTCACTCTTCTCTACTCAAGAATAGATGGACTCACATTCTAGCTGTGTCTGAAGAAGTGAGCTGTGACTCACAAAAGCTCATACCCTGCCAGAAAATTTCTTAGTCTTTAAGATGCTACTGAATTCTTGCTCTTTTCTACTGCTACACACAGACAGTACAATCCAGCTCTTGGATAGATACAAAATCCACTGGGCTGTGAATCCTGGGCCAGCCGAATTTTGGCTCTTGTCCTTCAGCTTGTACCTCTGGCCACATCCCTAGTGTTGCCAGCTTTGGATTGGGAAACACCTGGAGATTTTTGGGATGGAGCCTGAGGAAGACGGGGTTTGGAGAGGGAAGGGACTTCAATGCCATAGAGTCCCATTGCCAAAGCAGCCATTTTCTCCAGGTGAACTGATCTATGTCAGCTGGGGATCAGTTGTAATACCAGGAGATCTCCAGCTAGTACCTGGAGGTTGGGACCCCTACCTATTGAAGTATCTCCCCTCCCCAAACTCTGCCCTCTTCAGGCTCCACCCCCCCAAATCTCCAAGTATTTCCCGAGCTGGATCTGGCAACCCTACCTGAAGAAAAAATCTGCTTTAAAGGGTAGGCTGTATGGCTGAGGTCCCTTTCCTCCTTAAACCATGCCTTCCTCAGGCTCTACCCCCTCACATTTCCAGGGGTTTCCCAACCCAGAGTTGGTTCCTCAAGCAGTAGGAGATATGCATATGTTAGGTTTCCCTGACTATTGTCATCTTATTTATATTTATTTATTCATTCAGTTATACCCTGCCTTTCAATCCAATGGGGCCCCAAGTAGTTTACCTCATTGTCTTTTCCATTTTATCTTCACAACAATCCTATCAGGTAGGATAGGCTGAGAATCTATGGCCATTTATGCACGGTCAATTTTGATGCTCGCTCAAAGCTCTTTTTTAAAAAATGTGACCTTTAAAATTCCTATTCATGGTCCTTATGCAAAAGGAGAAATTCCACCCCCCACACACACTCACCTGCTCCTTCGTTCCTGTTTGCATAGCCATTAGCAATGGTTGTGTGCAAAGCTAGCATGCGGTTGTGATTTTGCATGGTTCCTTGAGGGGATTCTTCGTGGCGTGGGCAGAGCAAACACAAAAGGTCGCATTAAAGGGGATCTTAAGAAATGCGAAGTAAAAGCAATGACTACAGGAGAATTACACAACTTTAAGGTTGACAATGAGGAAATTGAAATTGTGGAAGACTTTGTATTCCTTGGCTCCATCATCAACCAAAAGGGAGACTGCAGCCATGAAATCAGAAGGAGATTGAGACTGGGAAGGGCAGCCATGAAGGAGCTAGAAAACACTCTTAAGCGTAAGGATGGTGTCCGAATGTATGTTCTTCCTTTTTATATGCTAATAAAGGCTTGTGTTGTGTTGTTGTGTTGTGTGTTGTGTAAGGGTGTGTCACTGGCCACCAAGATTAAGTTAATTCATGCCATCGTATTCCCTATTACTATGTATGGGTGTGAAAGCTGGACATTGAATAAAGCTGTTAGGAAGAAAGTAGATTCCTTTGAAATGTGGTCACATTATGAGAAGACAAGAGTCACTGGAAAAGTGACCATCCCACTATTGGCCCATCCCACTAAGTGACCATTGCCATGCTAGGAAAAATTGAGGGCAGCAGGAAAAGAGGAAGACCCAACAAGAGATGGATTGACTCAATAAAGGAAGCCACAGCCCTCAGTTTGCAAGACTTGAACAAGGCTGTTAAAGATAGGGCATCTTGGAGGACTTTGATTCATAGGGTCGCCGTGAGTCGGAAGTGACTTGACGGCACTTAACACACACACACACAAGAAATGTGGAGCAGGTATGCGCTGGCTTCGCAGTCACTTCCTGAATGACGGTTCAGTGTGAAGAACTCAAATTCCTTTCTAGTAGTCCCTTTTTGTCAAGTGTTAATAGAAAATAGGAGTAGGAAAAGAGAGAGAAACTCATGTAAAGAGCTCTATCAGCCAATTCATTAGAAAAACAAATATTGAGGCAGAGATCAGATAATGACTTCATGTACAGTTGTTAACCTTCATCTGGTCTTTAACCAGAAATACAGGTATCTCTCCCCTTTCTGTGGTATAATTGAGCTCCATGGTATATACAGCTTCATGATCCTTTTTAACCAAATGCTTTCTTTTAAAACATAAAATTGGGGGTGATGATAAATTCTGTTGTTCCAATCCCCAAAACTTCATTTCAGTTTTGGTTCTCTTTTGGATGAATAGAACTCATGATATGCTATTTATTTCTCTGCTACTTTCTGCTTCCTGTGTCATCCCTAGGGTTGCCAGGTCCCTCTTCGCCACTGGCGGGAGGTTTTGGGGGTGGAGTCTGGTGAGGGAGGGGTTTGGGGAGGGGAGGGACTTCAATGCCATAGAGTCCAATTGCCAAAGCGGCCGTTTTCTCCAGAGGAACTGATTTCTATCAGCTGGAGATCAATTGTGTGAGAGATCCCCTCTCTCTGAGTTTACTTCTCCAAATCAAAAGTTCAGACGTTGATAAAGAAACAAAGGATTTATTGAAGACATCAGGAGATGAGACAGGCACAGGTAGAAAGTTGCAAGTGAGGGGCTATGCGGGTTTACAGAATATATTGACTCCAGGGCACTGGGGCACTGGGGTTCACACTTATTGTTATGGGAAGTTACAAGCTTGGCATAATACAAAACATCAGACGAGTCCCAGGAAGTCTGGTGAAGCTATCACACTTCCAAGGCCGCATCGGCCTGAGGGAGTACTGACAGGAAGAACAGCGGGGGGGAAGATACTTGGGGCAATCAGGCCTGGCGCCTGAGACCAGAAGGTGTGAACTGCTTTTACGAGTTCACTGATAACAAAGCAGGTGATGGGAAGCAGAGACACATAGACAGAGACCCTCACATTCTGCCCCCCTTAAGGCCCCCCTCCAGGGTCCTCGAGAGGGCGAGGCTTATCGGGATAAGCGAGGTGGAATTCTCGGATCAAGCGAGGGGCCGCCATGTGGGGTGCGGCCACCCACTCGTCGTGAGCGGACCCAAGGTTTTTCCAACGAACAAAGTAAAACAGTTTCCCTTTTTTCCATTTGGAATCTAAGACCTTGGATATTTCCAAATGGGTATCCCCCCCTACCACGGTAGGAATCTCGTGTGCGGGAGGGGGGTGGAACTGGGGAGCTGCCACATAAGGTTTGAGGAGGCTTATATGAAAGACTGGATGGACCCCTTTGAGGGTCTTAGGGAGTTCCAGTTCCACGGTAACCTCGTTGATTACTCTGGTAATGGGGAAAGGTCCCACATAGCGGTCGCTCAGTTTCTTGCAGGGACGAAGAGAGCGGAGGTTTTTAGTGGACAGATAGACTTGCTCCCCCACCTTAAGTTCCCAACCCGGAGACCGGTGTTTGTCTGCCTGTTCCTTGTACTTGCTTTTTGCCCTCTCAAGATTCTTGAGCAGCCATGGCCAGGTAGATTTGACTACCTGAATCCACTCCTGAAGATCAGGGGTGGACTGGAGATCTGGCGTGACGGGGGCGGAACCGAAAGGACCGAATTCCGTCCCGTATATTACTTGGAAGGGACTAAAGCCGGTAGAGGAATGAGGCGCATTGTTGTACGCATATTCTGCAAATGGCAGCAGGTCGACCCAGTCGTCCTGGTGGAAATTTACATAGCAACGCAAATAACATTCTACCACCGCGTTTACACGTTCAGTTTGACCATCCGTCTGGGGGTGATAGGCGGAAGAAAGGCCCTGTTCCTCCACCCCCATTAGCTTTAGGAAGGCTCGCCAAAATTTGGCAACAAACTGGACCCCCCGGTCGGAGAGGACCTTCCTCGGGATCGAGTGTAGCCTGAGGACGTGTGTGACGAACAGTTTAGCCAAGCCCTGGGCTGAAGGAAGACCTGCACATGGAACGAAATGGACCTGTTTGGAAAAGAGGTCCGTGATTACCCAGAGAACCGTCTTTCCCCGACTTGGAGGTAGGTCGGTGATAAAATCCATGGCGATGACTTCCCAGGGACGGGAGGGGTTCTCAAGCGGTTTGAGAAGCCCTGGGGGTTTTCCCATCCGTCTTTTGGCTGTGGCGCAAGTGGGGCAGCTGCGCACATACAGCTCTACATCGGATCTCATCCCGGGCCACCAGAACTGCCTCCGTACCAGGTGAAGAGTCTTTATGAAACCAAAATGACCCGCCAATCTGGCACCATGTACAAGTCCCAATACCTCTTTACGAAGGGAGGATGGGACATATAGTTTTCCCCCTTGCACCCACCAGGTGTTGGTTCGTTCCAAGCCAGTGGGGAGGAGGTGGTGCTCCTCCTCCTGTAAGGAGGCGTCCCGGAGCCGCTGTTGGAAGGCTTCCGGGATGCCTTTGAGCGTAGGGGGGGTCTCTGGTTGTTGGGCTTGGGATCGGGTAGTGACGGCTAAGCTGGGAACCTCCCCTCGCTGCTCGGGAGTGAACAGGGAGTCGACTGGGCGATCGAAATCGTTGCGATACTGGGGAAGTCGTGACAAAGCGTCGGCTAGGGCATTTTCTTTGCCAGGGACATGTTTGAGGGTGAACCGGAATTTAGCGAAGAATTGGGCCCACCGAATTTGTTTGGCGTTGAGCTTTCTAGCTCCCTTGAGAGCCTCGAGATTCTTGTGATCGGTACACACTTCAAACGGCAGTTCGGCACCTTCTAAAAAGTGCCTCCATATGGTGAGGGCATGTTTGACCGCCGCCGCCTCCTTCTCCCAAATAGCCCAGTTGATTTCGGACTGGGAAAACTTCTTGGAGAAGTAGGCGCATGGTCTCAACCGCCCCCCTTCATCCCTCTGCAATAGGGCCCCGCCCATGGCCACATCCGAGGCATCCACTTGCACCACAAAAGGCTTGGTGCAATCCGGGTGAGCCAAAACGGGTTCGGATGAAAAAAGCAGCTTTAAACGGTCAAAAGCTTGCTGGCACTGGGGGGACCATTGCAACCGGGCTGAGGGAAGCGCGGCGCTAGCCCCCCTGTCCTTGGTACGCAACAGGGCAGTGAGGGGAAGCGCAACTTGGGCAAAGTTAGGAATGAAGTTTCGGTAAAAGTTAGCGAACCCCAAAAACTGCTGAAGCTGGCGGCGGGTAGTGGGGGGTTCCCAATCCTGCACCGCCTGGACCTTTGCGGGGTCCATTTCTAACCCTTGGTGGGAAATCACGTACCCAAGAAATGTAATGGAGGGTTGGTGGAACTCACATTTGGACACCTTAGCATACAGTTTGTGGTCTCGCAGCCGCTGGAGCACTTCTCGCACTAGGCGCACATGTTCTTCCATGGTTTCAGAGTAAATAAGGATGTCATCGAGAAATACCACCACCCCCCGAAACAGCAAATCATGTAAAACTTCATTAATTAATTGCATAAAGACACTGGGAGCCCCCGAAAGTCCGAAGGGCATGACTAGGTACTCAAACATTCCAAAACAGCTAGAAAAGGCTGTCTTGGACTCGTCTCCTTCTTTAATGCGAATGCGGTGGTATGCTTCCACTAAGTCCAGTTTGGTGAAGATTCGGCCCTCCTTTAATTGTGCTAGAAGGTCGGGAATAAGAGGGAGAGGGTAAGCGTTAGACTGGGTGACGGCGTTTAGCCTACGAAAGTCAATGCACAGTCTTAAATCTCCCGTCTTTTTCTTCACAAAGAAGGCTGGGGCCGAATAAGGAGCCTTGGAAGGGCGTATGAAACCCCTCGCCAAGTTGGCATCCAGATAGTCCCGTAACACCGCCTTTTCACTAGGGCTCATGGGGTAGATCTTCCCTTTAGACAGTTTGCCTTCCCCCACAATTTCGATGGCGCAGTCCGTCTCTCTGTGGGGGGGTAGTTCGTCACATTCCCTGACATCAAAGACGTCCGCAAACTGCGAGTATTCAGTGGGCAGTTGAGGAGGAACGGTGGCTGGGGGGGGGGGAACCCTACCGCTGCGGCGGCCGGAGACCGGACAACCCGTTCCTTGTCATGTAACCTACAGGGGTTTTCGGGAAACGAGAGCACCCGTTCAACCCAGTCGATGGATGGGTTGTGTCCCCGTAGCCAGTTCATCCCTAACACCACAGGGGCTACAATAGGGGCGATGGTAAAATACAAGCGTTCCCAATGTTCCCCCATGGACATGATCACGGCTGCAGTTCTGTGGGTAACCGGGCCCCGTTTAAAATCACTCCCGTCCATTTGGGAAAAGCGGAGGGGTCCCGGAAGCCGCTTGCGCCTGACTCTCAGTTTCTTGGCAGTGTCCTCACTAATCATGGTGCGGGTACACCCCGAGTCAACCAAAGCAGGGAATTCTAAACTGGGACCCCCTTTTGGTAGGGATAGGTGAACACGCACATATACATTGTCCTCTTGGGCGCTTACCATCGGTGGAGCTCCTTGCACAACGACAGAAGTGGTCTGCTGCGGAGCCCCTTCTACAGCAGACCGACGGCGTTTTTTGCCGGCTGTTCCCACTCCTCCTCCTCGCTGGAAGAGGGGGAAGGAGTGGTGGCGGTCGGGGACCCGTCCGAATCAAAAGTAGTACTTGTAATCCGGGACCCCGTTGGGCCAGTAGAAGTGGAGACCCCGTCCTGGGGGCGCGCGTGGAGAGCGGAGGGTGCGCTGGAACGTCGGCCCGGTGGTCCGCTCCTGCGGCGGGGCTGGTCCTCGGCGGCCGCCTTCTGTGGTTCGGTCAGGGCTTGGCGTGGGGGGTTGGGACGGCCCGAACGAGAGGGGCATTGCGACGCGAAGTGTCCCTTACCTCCGCAGGTTAGGCAGACACCGGTCTCAAAACGCTTGCGGCGTTCCGCGGCCGAGGGACCCCCGCTGCCCCCCAGTCGGAAGTCTCGGCCCCGGTCGCTCCGGGGTCTCGGGTCTCGTCCGATGCGTTGTTTGGACAAGGTCAGAAGTTGTTTGCGATTCTCGATGTCAGCAGCGTGGCGAACCCAACCTTCCACATCTGGGGGGTTCCCTTGCATAAAAGCCCAATGTTGGAGGTCTGGGTTGAGGCCCTCCCTGAAACACTGTACTAAAGTGGCCTCACTCCAGTCCAGGATTCGGCTGGCCAGTGACTGGAACTCACTTGCATACTGCGCCACCGACTTGGTCCCTTGGCGCAGTTGCATCAGGGAGGCTTTAGCCCGCTCACCCAGAGTCAGGTCCTCAAAGCGGTTTCGGAGTGCTACCATAAACTCGTCCAGGGTTCGCAGCACCGGCGAGCGGAGTTCATACTGCAACACCATCCAGGCGGCCGCCTCCCCTTGCAGTAAGGAAGCCACGTACTGCACCCGGGACTCCTCGGAAGTGAAGGTTCGGCCTTGTTCTCGCATAAAAATGTCCACTTGGACCATGAAAAAGGTCAACTGGTCCCCAGAACCGTCATACGTGACTTTCAGGTCCCGACGGGACGGGAGGCTAGGAGGCGCGGGAGGGGCTGCCGGTGCCCCGTCCGGGAGATTGCCGGCTGGCGGTTGCACTTTCAGCGCGTCAAGGGCCTCTGCCATCTCACCCATCACATGCTGCATGGTCTCCATCTGCTCCTGCATAGCTTGGCGATCCTCCTGCCACTGCTTGCGTTCTTCCTCCATCAGGGCCTCCTTGCGTGCCGGGTCCCCTTCGAGTCCCGTGCTGGGGAAGGCTAATCGGCGATCCTTCGCCGCGGTGCGGGAGAGAGACCAACCCTTGGGGGAGTCCAGCCAATTGTTGAAAAGTCCTCGGGGACGTCCGTCCCGGCCTTGGTCGGGGATGGGATCCCTAGGTTTCTTTGGCTTGGCACCCTCCTCCTTGGGGTCCGGTTTCTCCGGTACCACCGGTTCATTCGGTGCGTCAGGGGTAATAGGGGTGTTTTCCTCGTCGCCTTGCATTCTGTCCCAAGAGGTACAGCAGCAGTCCGAGAGGCAAGGAGTTGCAACTTAATGT
The DNA here is from genome assembly GCF_029931775.1 of Euleptes europaea. Taxonomy (NCBI): domain Eukaryota; kingdom Metazoa; phylum Chordata; class Lepidosauria; order Squamata; family Sphaerodactylidae; genus Euleptes; species Euleptes europaea. The sequence continues at coordinate 118,856,370 of NC_079315.1, forward strand.
GAGAGATCCCCTCTCTCTGAGTTTACTTCTCCAAATCAAAAGTTCAGACGTTGATAAAGAAACAAAGGATTTATTGAAGACATCAGGAGATGAGACAGGCACAGGTAGAAAGTTGCAAGTGAGGGGCTATGCGGGTTTACAGAATATATTGACTCCAGGGCACTGGGGCACTGGGGTTCACACTTATTGTTATGGGAAGTTACAAGCTTGGCATAATACAAAACATCAGACGAGTCCCAGGAAGTCTGGTGAAGCTATCACACTTCCAAGGCCGCATCGGCCTGAAGGAGTACTGACAGGAAGAACAGCGGGGGGGAAGATACTTGGGGCAATCAGGCCTGGCGCCTGAGACCAGAAGGTGTGAACTGCTTTTACGAGTTCACTGATAACAAAGCAGGTGATGGGAAGCAGAGACACATAGACAGAGACCCTCACAAATTGTAATAGCGGGAGATCTCCAGCTAGTACCTGGAGGTTGGCAATGCTATGAACTGAACTCTATCAGCCTAGGGAATGGGAGGGGGGCTTATAAATCCTAGCCAGCACAGTCTGGTTGGACAGGACTTGAGGTGGGATCAGGGAAGACCCCAAAACAATGTAATGTGTTCTTAATCCCCAGACTAGACTTTAGGAGTCCTGGGTAGGGTTGCCAGTTCCAGGTTGGGAAATATCTGGAGATTTGGGGGGAGGAGCTTGAGGAGGGCAAGGTTTGGAGAGGGGAGGGACTTCAATGCCATAGAGTCCAATGCCCAAAGTGGCCATTTTCTCCAGGGGAACTGATCTCTATCGGCTGGAGATCAGTTGTAATAGTGGGAGAGCTCCAGCCACCACCTGGAGGTTGGCAGCCCTAGTCCTGCGTTCAAATTCCTGGAGCTGGCAACCCTAGTTTCATATTCTTCTGTATGCAATACGTATGTATGGTTATCTAAGGGGAACCTGTGAGACCAAACATTACATTACATTGGTCTATAAACTTGTGCGGGGAAAGGAATGTAAAGTAGGGGAGACGTGTGAGTGTGTTAGTGTGCGTGTGTGTGTGAGAGAGAGAGTTAGTATGTGACTAAAAAGAGAGACGAGCAACTTTTAAAACGTTATTGGAGAGACACCACTTTCGCATTAAATACTAAAATATTAAAATTGATTGAGGTTGTGAAATAAGTGAATGACTTAGTCCCCCATGCATTAAAATTAATTTTTCATCTCCTCCTGTGAGTGGCTCCCCTATTGGCATTTGCTGGGCCGCTTTTAATATTTGATAGGCTTCAATGGGAAGGAGAGCTGCACTTTGACATCCCCGGCTTTCCCCAGGATGGTTAACTTCACGGTTGTTACAGTTCCTCCCCTGTTGTTTGTGGGGGGGGGGTCTGGCACCAGGAGAGGGGTTGTATTGCTGGGACTGTTAGGGTTGCCAGGTCCCTCTTTGCTATCAGTGGGAGGTTTGGGGGATGGAGCCTGAGGAGGGCGGGGTTGGGGAGGGGAGGGACTTCAATGCCATAGAGGCAATTGCAAAACGGCAATTTTCTCTATCGGCTGGAGAGTAGTTGTAACAGCAGGAGATCTCTGGCCACCACCTGGAGGTTGACCACCCTATGTTAGGGGCAAGCAGCCTAAATAGCCAAGACTAGCCTGTGTTTGGTCATTTATGCATGGGTACTTACACTCAAGTTCGCCCCCCGTTTGCTCTTTGGAGTTATGCATGCGTTTTCCCTCCATCGAGATGACCTCGCCACCAGCCTTCACAAATCCCGGGACTTCCCGTTCCTTTGTTAACCTGATTCGACTCTCTCCCCTGAGCTCAGCCCTGGTGAAATCTCCATGCATAAGGCAAACTGCAGGACACAGAAGCTTTGTTTCTCTCACAGACAGAACTACAGCCAATCACAAAGCAGCATTTCCAGGGGCAGAGACTGAAATGCTTCTTGATTCAAGCTTGGAGACTGCTGGTGCATAGATTCCCAGCTGAAAAGTGTGGGTCCAGCAAGCAACGAACCTCAGGTAAACCTCCCATGCATAAACAACCTTTGTTTAGAGAACAGAAGCTATGTGGGTGCAGCCCTGGTTAGTACTTGTATTGGAGGCCACCAAGAAAGTTCAGGGTTGCTACACAGAGTCAGGCAATTGCAAACCACCTCTGATCCTACCTTGCCTTGAAAGCCCCATGAAGCCCCCCCCCCTTAAGTGGGTTGCAACTTGATAGAACTTTAAATTTATTGTTGTTGTTGTTAGCCAACCATGGATGGTGATGGCTTTCTCTCTACTTCTTTACACAACGAGTAATTAAAATATGGAATTTGCTGGCAGAGGATGTAGTGATAGCAAGAGGAAGAGATGGCTTTAAGGGGACAAGATAGATTCATGGATAGAGTTGCCAACCTCTAGCTGGTGTCTGGAGATCTCCCTCTCTTCCAAGTGATCCCCCAGTGACAGAGATCAGTTCCCCTGGAGAAAATGGCTGCTTTGGCAATTGGTCTCTATGGCATTGAAGTCCCTCCCCTCTCCAAAACTCACCCTCCTGAGGCTTCCCCCCCCCCCAAAAAAATCCTGGTATTTCCCAACCCAGAGCTGGCAACTCTATTCATGGAGGAAAGGTCCATCAAGGGCTGCTAGCCATGGTGACTAAAGCGAGCCTCCATGTTCAGAGGCAGTCAACATCAGAGGCAACATCAGGGGAAGGCCTCGACCTCTATGCTCTGCTGTTGGCTCTCCAGTGGAACTGATTGGCCACTGTGTGAGATGGGATATTGGACCAGATGGACCATTGATTTGATCCAACAGGTCTTCTCCCATGTTCTTGTGCTCTGTGGTGGTACTCCATTTACTGAATGCCCTCCCAGGCACAGACATGCAGTGCCACCCCTATTAGTGTGCCAATGTCAAATCAATACTATTTTCCTCACCACGGCACTGAATGATTCACTGTTATCTTTCTTCCACTTTCGCTGCTCCTCGGCCTGCTGCTATTTTTATTTGTTATCATTGGAGCGATTGTTTGTGATTGATTGGCTCTTACTGTAATTTGTATTTTATGGCTTTTTAAATATCATTGGCCACCCTGATGTCTGCGCCATTGAAAAGGCAAGATGGAAAATAAATAAGAATGCAAAGGCAATCAAATTCTTGAAGTTGTCTGCCTTTACTGGTGACTTTCCTCAGCTCCCAATGCTGGCTACTCACCTCTTTCTTCTTCTACCCCAAATTCTAAGGGCTGGGTCCCACGGATCCATTACACTACCAAAGGTACTTTCCTCCAGTGAAAAGAATTTGCCCCAATGCAAGAAACTTGTAAGAAACTCTTCTGTCAGTGGGAAACTCCTTCTTCTGAAGCACACCTATGAAATCCAGTGCCAGGAGGAAACATCAGGGCTAGGTCTCAACCTCTATGCCTCTGTGGTTGGCCACTGTGTGAGACAGGATGCTGGGCTAGATGGACCACTGGTCTGATGCAGCAGGGCTCTTCTCATATTCTTATGAAGACCTTGGCCTCCTGTAGTTGGACCTCAAGAGGAAATGACTGGCCACTGTCTGGAATAGGATGCTGGACTAGATGGACCACTGGTCTGATCCAGCAGGGCTCTTCTGAGGTTCTTATGAAGGCCTCAGCCTCCTGTTGTTGGACCTCAAGAGGAAATGATTGGCCACTGCCTGGAATAGGTTGCTGGACTAGATGGACCACTGGTCTGATCCAGCAGGGCTCTTCTGAGGTTCTTCTCAGGGGAAGGCCTTGGCCTCTAGGCCCTGTTGTTGGCTCTCCAGAGGAACTGGTTGGCCACTGTGTGAGACAGGATACTGGCCTAGATGTACCACCAGTCTGATCCATCAAGCTTGCTGACATCTCCTGTGATAAGGATCCCTGGTAGCAGAGATGGGAAAGACTGCTGTCCAGCACCAGAGGAGCCATAATCAGATAGAGAAGATGATAATGGGTGAGGTAGAACAGTGCTCTAACTTAACATGAGGCATCCTGGGTCCAAGAACCCCTTTCCTGCAATTTTTTTATAGAATCATAGAGTTGGAAGGTACCACCAGGCTCATCTAGTCCAACCCCCTGCACAATGCAGGAAATTCACACTTCCCCACACACACACACAACCAGTGACCCCTACTCCATGCCCAGAAGATGGCCAAGATGCCCTCCTTCTCATGATCTGCCTAAGGTCACAGAATCAGCATTGCTGACAGATGGCTATCTAGCCTCTGCTTAAAAGCCTCCAGGGAAGGAGAGATCAACACCTCCCGAGGAAGCTTGTTCCACTGAGGAACTGCTCTAACTGTTAGAAAATTCTTCCTAATGTCTAGATGGAAACTCTTTTGATTTAATTTCTACCTGTTGGTTCTTGTGCGACCTTCTGGGGCAACAGAAAAGAACTCGACACCATCCTCTATGTGACAGCCCTTCAAGTACTTGGAGATGATTATCATATCCCCTCTCAGATTATCATATCCCCTCCTCTCCAGGCTAAACATACCCAGCTCCTTCAACCTTTCCTCATAGGACTCAGTCTCCAGACCCCTCACCATCTTCATTGCCCTCTTCTGGTCACGTTCCAGATTGTCTACATTCTTCTTAAATTGTGGTGCCCAAAACTGAACACAATACTCTAGGTGAGGTCTAACCAGAGCAAAGCAAAGCGAAACCATCACTTCGCGTGGTCTGGACACTACACTTTGGTTGATATAGCCCAAGACTGCATTTGCCCGTTTAGCTACCGCATCTCCTAGTCTTCATGCCAAGCAAATATTTTGCAGATCAATAACTGGATTTTCACTTAATAATAATAGATGATAAATCACCTTTCTGGGAAACGCAGGACTGATCTTCCCCTCTCTGTATAGGCCTCTAGAAATTGCCCATTCTGGAGGATTTAAACCAGCCTGGCCACAGCAGGCATCGTGCACCACAGCAGTGACATAAACAGAGCAAAGCTGCCTCCTCTAGGAGATAAGTTTTTATTTGGCCCCCCTGCGAACAAAAGGGTTTTTACTATATCAACACTGGTGCTAAAAGCAGAGTAGGCAAACAGTCCCGGAGAAGGCCAGCGAGTGCTTAAATCAATGCCCGTGTGGTCTGCAGAGGTTTGCCAGGAAATTAAATATGTAAAACCTTCACTATTACCGTTCGTACATTCGCATGCTGAGTCTGTATCATTTGATACAACAGGATTTTATGCTGTGGGATCCTCCGTCAGCTCTGCAGTCCTCTCAATACAGATGCAATTTTATACCTTCCAGGATCACATTAGTTACGGACTCTCTTGCCAAGCATTGCACAATCCGAGGCTCCTGATCCTGATCTTCCCACTAAACCCAGAAGGATGGACTCTTTGGAGGAAGCAAGGCAGCAACACTACCATTTGAATGCAGGAGGACATGAAGCTCCTTGATGGACTTGGACTTGATGGGCCTTGGTCTTTGTCGAGGTGGCATGCGCCATGCGGTGCATGGACCTTCCTTTGCCTCGGGTCGCTTGCAGCTACCATCCCCAGGGAATGGGCAGATTTGTGACCCTGGGGGGAGAAGAGAATGACCCACAATGAAGTGCTGACTTCATCCACCCTGCTTGCCAACTCACCCAGCAGGAAGATGGCCACCGGAACGACCGAGCAAGGTGGGACAGCCAAAGAAGCAGGATGGGGTGTCTGAAGAAGTCCCAAAAGATGCAAAACAGTTGAGTGGTGGTAGGGCAAGCGTGGGGCGGGAGCGAGCCCCTCAGCTGAGTCTACAGCTATACATGGACACTGGGAGGAGCCAGGAAGATGCTGGAGGAACTCCCGTTAAGCCTTCAGAAGAGACTTTAGGCAGTTCATGAGAGGGAGGGCACCATGGACATCTCCTGGGCATGGAGTCGGGGTCACTGGGGTGTGGGGGGGAGGTAGTTGTGAGTTTCCTGCATTGTGCAGGGGGTTGGACTAGTTGACCCTGGTGGTCCCTTCCAACTCTATTATTCTATGAGAAGGGGTAGGGTTGCCAGGTCCCTCTTCAACACCGGCAGGAGGTTTTCACTAGCTGGAGGTCTCCTGCTGTTACAACTAATCTCCAGCTGATAGAGATCAGTTCACTTGGAGAAAATGGCTGGTTTGGCAATTGGACTCTATGGCATTGAAGTCCCTCCCCTCCCCAAACCCCGCCCTCCTCAGGCTCCACCTCAAAAAACTCCAACCGGTGGCAAAGTGGGACCTGGCAACCTAATGGAGGACGGGGACCTCAGTGGAGTACAATGTCATAGAGTCCACCCTCCAAAACATTTATTTTCTCCAGGAGAACTGATATCTGTTGTCTGGAGATGAGCTGTCATTCTGGGGAACCCCCAGGTCCCATCTGGAGGCTGATGTTCCTAGCTCCCATACTTCTGTCTTTCTGCAAAGGATATAAAACAGAATGGTTCAGATGGGCATTTTTACAAGGGTAATAAGTTTCTATCATAACAAAATGGTTCAGAAGGTGCTTTTATAAAAGGAGTGGGCTGTGAACGATACCATTTTGCGTGGTATTTATTACCGTTTGCTGCTCTCACTGCTTTGGTTTTTTATGTAAAACTATTTTTTCTGCATTGCTTAACATATCATGTCTAATATTTATGTCTTGCTTCAGCAGTGTGATCCTACCCAGAGTTACTCCAGTCTCGGGAGCCAATTGAAATCGATTGGAGTCGGCTGGAGCGATTCTTTTCAGGATTGCCCTGCAGTTTGCTGTAATCCTAGTCCAATTGATAGGGTGGCCCCCTCCGAGTTGGGAAATACCTGGAGATTTTTGGGGTGGAGCCTGAAGAGGACGGGGTTTGGGGAGGGGAGGGACTTCAATGCCATAGAGTCCAATTGCCAAAGTGGCCATTTTCTCCAGGTGAACTGATTTCTATCAGCTGGAGTGGGGTGGGGCTGTGTCTCAGTGGCAGAGCATCTGCTTGGCATGCAGAAGGTCCCAGCTGGTTCAATCCCTGACATCTCCAGTTAAAGGGACTAGGCAAGTAGGTGAAGTGAACGACCTCAGCCTGAGACCCTGGAGAGCCGCTGCCAGTCTGAGAAGACAATACTGACTTTGATGGACCACTGAGCCTCAGCCCCTCTACCACTGAACCCCACTACACTACAATGGCTCAAACAGTCTTCATTTTTGTAGCTTAGCATCTGTGGTCATCACAGGAAAAGAAGATTGTGTCAGCAATGCGGATTCTATGACCTTAGGCAGTTGAATAGAGGGAGGTCATCTTGGCCATCTTCTGAGCATGGAGTAGGGGTCACTGGGAGTGTGTAGGGGAGGTAGTTGTGAATTTCCTGCATTGTTCAGCGGGTTGGACTAGATGACTTTAGTGGTCCCAACTCTATGATTCTATGATTCTAAGACTGCTTTCAGCCAGCTTCAACCCTTCCCTATCTTTTCATCCTTGCTTCATATGTAAGCAGCTGTTCCATAACGCCCAGATTGCTCCATCTTCTCAGAGATCTCATTGATCGCTGGCGTACACCGCGGAAGAAAATGTGCCTCTGAAGCAACTCCCTTCAAATTAATATCGCAACAGATTATTCACCTCTTGTGACTTCGTGTTTGACTCAGTGGGGCCGCGTCATCAGGAGAGGTTAGGTTCAATGTGAAATACCAGGCAGGCTAATCAGGAATGAATGAAACGCTGTGTCACTTTAAAAGAGCATCAGAGATTTACCTTCAAAACACGGCAGAACGTCTTCATTCATTACCCTTTCAAAATCTATACAGCAAAGATCATCTCTTATTCAAGTAGCCCTTCTATTGTCCAGAAACACAAAGCTATCTTTAGATTACAAATGTTAAAAAAATAACCACATACATATAAGATCTTGTAAGGGCAAAAAGATAGGGTTGTGGGGATTTGTGTGTCTCTGTGTGTTGTGTTTGTGTGTGGTTGGGAATTTGAAGGTGTCTTCATCTCATTCAATGCAAACCTAACTTTTCTATCTTCTGGGCATGGAGTAGGGGGTCAGTTGGGGTGTGGCCTCACACAGGCCACCCGGGCAACCAAATCAGGCCACCGAATTGGGCCTCAAGGTGAATCGGGGTGGGGGGACAACCGTAGTTTTATGTGGCAATTGGGTTTGGGGGGGATTTTGCTCACAGTAAGCACTACAAGTAAGCCAGTTACAAAGCAGCATGTAAAGGGCAGAGACTTGATTTCAATTTGGAGACTGCTGGTGCATAGATTCCCAATAGGAAAGTGTGGGTCCAGCAAGCAACGAACCTCAGGCAAAACTCCCAGGCATAAATGAACATTTTTCTCCCTCTCCCATAATACTAGAATGCAGTGTCATCTGCTGAAGCTGGAGGGTGAGAGATTCAAAACAGATAAAAGGAAGTATTTTTTCACACAACGCATAGTTAAATTGTGGAACTCCCTGCCCCAGGATGTGGTGATTGCTGCCAGCTTGGAGGGCTTTAAGAGGGGAGTGGACATATTCATGGAGGAAAGGGGTATTCATGGCTGTTAGTTAGAATGGATACTAGTCATGCTGCATACCTATTCTCTCTAGTATTAGAGGAGCATGCCTGTTATTTTGGGTGCGGTGGAACACAGGCAGGATGGTGCTGCTGCAGTCGTCTTGTTTGTGGGCTTCCTAGAGGCCCCTGGTTGGCCCCTGTGTGAACAGACTGCTGGACTTGATGGGACTTGGTCTGATCCAGCAGGGCCTTTCTTATGTTCTTAACATAATGCCCAGTTTATCTTTGAGTTGGCCAGAAATATAGATGCTCTGAAACGGTGGGAGCATTGTCTCTAAATGGCATCTCTTGGTTCTGTAACTTCATGTCCAACCCTCTAACTGCTGGACTATTAGTATGGCTGTTCTAAATGTTTCCTATTCTCCATAAAAGGTCTCTAGCTTGAAATCTTATGGATTTCAATACATAGCTGACTAACCTGATGAACTCACAAAAATATACAGTACCAAAAAAAAAAAAAAAGATAGAACAGAGATATAATTTCTAAGCACTTAGGGACTCCGAGTTGTCGATGTGAGTGGGTAGCCAGGAGAAACACGATGAAGCTCGAATCTCTTCTTGTAATGTAACCCGACATAGCGATTTGCACGGAAGCCAGAGGTTTTATTTTCATTTTATGGGAGGATGCCAATTTCCCTTTTGCAATTTGATCTACGGCAGTTGTGATGGACGGAAGTCAAGTGGAAAGGCATATATCTTCAGATGTATCTGTTTAACAATAGACCTTAATGGTATTTATCATCTAGGTTGCCTTTTCCCTAAGTGCTCAAAGATTTCGTGCACTTTACCAAAGAAGAACATGAAAGCAATTGTGTTGCATTGGGCCAGTGGTCAATCAAGTGCCCCCTCTTTTGCGATCAGTACTCATAGAGTCATAGAATCGTACAGTTGGAAGGGGCCATACAGGCTATCTAGACCAACCCCCTGCTTAATGCAGGACAAGCCTAGAGCATCCCTGACAAGTATTTGTCCAGCCTCTGCTTGAAGACTGCCAGATAGGGGGAGTTCACCATCTCTCTAGGCAGCCAGTTCCACTGCTGAATCATGCTTACTGCAAATAATAGCAAAAATAACAATAATAATACATCCTAATATCCAGCCAGTACATTTCCGCCCATAATTTAAACCCATTATTGCGAGTCCTATCGCCTGCTGCCACCAGGAACAGATCCCTACCCTCCTCTAAGCAACAGACCTTCAGATACTTAAAGAGCTGGCAATCCTACTTCTGGAAAGTCTTCAAGGTGATTCTTCTCTGAACAAAAAAAAATAAGGCCCTTGGCAGATGTTTCCTTGCTGAGGCTCTATAGTAAAGAGTGTGTAGCTCGTTTTAGATTGACATTTTGAAGGACTAACCTATGTGTGTGTTGTGCTGTCAAGTTGCTTCCGACCCATGGCAACCCTATGAATAGGATTGCCAACCTCCAGGTACTAGCTGAAGATTTCCCCTCCCCAACCGTGCCCCAAAAACCTCCTGCCAAAGGTGAAGACGGACCTGGCAACCCTACCTATGAATTATTGTCCTCCTTAATGTCCTATCCTTAACAGCCTTGCTCAGGTCTTGCAGACTGAGGGCCGTGGCTTCCTTGATTGAGTCCATCCATCTCATGTTGGGTCTTCCTCTTTTCCTGCTGCCTTCAACTTTTCCTAGTATGATTGTCTTTTCTAGTGACTCTTGTCTTCTCGTAATGTGACCAAAGTACAATTGCCTCAGTTTAGTCATTTCACCTTCTAGGGAAAGTTCAGGCTTGAACTAGAACCCACTGATTTGTCTTTTTGGCTGTCCATGGTATCCATAAAACTGCTCCACCACATTTCAAAGGAATCTACTTTCTTCCTCTCTTCACTGTCCAACTTTCATACCCATACATAGTAATAGAGAATACTACAACATGAATTAACATGATCTGGGTTGCCAGTGACACATCATTACACTCCAAAATAAGATTACCAGCTCTGGGTTGGGAAATACCTGGAGATTTTGGTGGCAGAGCGTGAGGAGGGTGCGGTTTGGAGAGGGGAGGTACTTCAATGCCATGGAGTCCAATGGCCAAAGCAGCCATTTTCTCCATTTATCAGCTGGAGATCAGTTATAATAGCAGGCGATCTCCAGCCACCACCTGGAGGTTGGCAACCCTACTTCAGAATCTTTTTTCACTCTTTCATGGCTGCCCTTCCTAGCCTCAGTCTCCTGATTTCTCAGTTGCAGTCTTGGTTGCAGGACTAATCTAGGCCATCCTTTACTATTAAATAGTGCATAGCTCTACGTGTTCTTTGTTTTTACCATTTATTTGAGTTTACGGTTTGCACTGTGTGTGCATTTTACACTGTCCTGAGCCTAGGTTTTGTGCGGGAAGGTGGTCTAGAAGTGCACTGATAATAAATAAATAGAAACCTTGCATTTTACAAAAAGCTTTTAGGGAAGAGTGTGAGAGAAGCAATATGGTATCCCTGCCCTGTGAGCGAGCATCTTTTCAAATGGAAACAGAGAGACAATAACCTACCCATCAGCGGTCCAGGATCAGCGTTCCATCCCCCTGTCCTCCGCAGAAATCCAAGACCACGCAGCATCCAAAGATGAGTTCCCGCTAGTCAAAAAAGCTGAGCGGTATCCCTGGGGGACTGGGAATGAGTCCCGCAGCTACAAATGGCGCCATTCTTTAAAAATCCCACTTTTATTGTGTCCGATGGATGAAATACCCAACAGCAGGCATTATTATTTTTAAAAGGGGTATAAAACAATAGTGCAGCATTGTCTGATTATATTACAGTATGTATCTTCTCATGAATCAGCAAAAAGTAGCTCCGAAGTGTACCTAATTATCATATTTACAGTGCTTCAGGTAGTAAAACCGTTATGTTTTGCATTGCTCAGGATGTCCGGGGTTGAAATAGATAAACTATGTGGGAGATTAGTAATAGGTAATTATTCTCTACTTACGTATGCAGCGCCATAATTCTAAATTAAGGTAAGTGGGAAAGCTTATAAAATATTCAAGCCTGCTTTATCTTCCCTCCTCCCTCTTATTAGAAGCTGTGCATGAATTTGCATAGAATAAACCGAGCCCATAAATCAACGCGAGAAACTGCAAGAACGCTCTTTGTAAGTTATAATTTAAGGTTAACCGTAGCACATATTTCTCTCTCTCTCTCTTGTTGTATTATTAATGACTTGAGTTCATACTGGACAAGGTGCCACATTAAAAAAGAAAAGAAAAGAACGCGGGTCGACAAAATTCGAGTTTGCCACCAATTTGTACCGCTGCCTAATATTCGCAAGGAAAGAGTTAGGGAGATGAGAAAGGGGGAGCCCAGTGCGGACAGAAGGATGACACAACTTGCTTGAAGTTATAAATGTGGTCGCCAGCAGTGTGGAAGGAAACCAGAAAAGTCTTTGTTGCTTGTCCCCGAACAGACAAAGCCGTCGAGGAAATGAAGATTGTATAACTCCGAGGTCAGCAACTAGCAATCCTGGGCCAAATGTATTCTCCTGCCTTCTTGTTGCCGAATTTGAGGGATGCATGCAAGAGCACCAGCAGACCTTAGAAGAGGAAGAAGAAGAAGAAGAGTTTATATGCCAACTTCTTCTACCACTTATGGAAGAATCAAACTGGCTTACAATCCCCTTCCCTTCCTCTCCCCACAACAGACACCCTGTGAGGTAGGTGGAGCTGAGAGTGTGTGACTAGCCCAAGGTCCCTCAGCTGGCTTAATGTGGAAGAGGGGGGAAACAAACCTGCTTCTCTAGGTCAGACACCACCACTCCAAATCACCGTTCTTAACCATTACACCATGCTGTTTAGGAGACTTTTTAGGAGGTTGTCTACCATTTAATATATGACATTAGGCTTATAATTCCCCTGCTTGGGGCGGGGAGTTCCCTGCCCTGAGCTCTGCTTGCAAGAGGACAATTAAAAAAAAGTAAGGCATAGAAAGTGTTGTTATGTCACTTCTGGGAAAAAGCTGGAAGTGATGGTGGGTAGCTTTAGGGAATTGCTGGCAACTCTCTGGTTTTATCAAAGAGTTTCTGATGCTTCCTAGAGGTGCCCGCCGTGACTTCCGGGTTCCCCCCCAGAAATGACATCATTATACCTGTGATGCCACTACCCCCACCATGGCCCCGGCGACAGCCACAGCCAGTCTGAGTTCACAATACTGACTTAATTGACCAGTATAAGTCAGGTTGCCAACTTCCAGGTGGTGGCAGGTGATCTCCTGCTATTACAACTGATCTCCAGGAGACAGAGAACAGTTTCCCTGGAGAAAATGGTCGCTTTGGCAATTGGACTCTATGGCATTGAGGGCCCTCCCCAAACCCCGCCCTCTTCAGGCTCTGCACCAAAAACCTACTGCCAATGGCAAAGAGGGACCTGGCAACTCTAATCACATCTGACTTCCCTTATCCTGGTTTCTGGGCTTGCAAATATCTCCCGCCCCCCTATCTGTTATCATCTCCCCTCCAGTTACTGCTAGGGTTGCCAGGTCCCTCTTTGCTACTGGTGGGAGGTTTGGGGGGCGAAGCCTGAGAAGGGCGGGGTTTGGGGAGGGGAGGGACTTCAATGCCATAGAGTCCAATCACCAAAGTGGCCATTTTCTCCAGGGGAACTGTTCTCTGTCGTCTGGAGATCAGTTGTAATAGCAGACGATCTCCAGCTAGTACCTGGAGGGTGGCATCTCTAGTTACTGCAGACTTTGGAGCCGAGGCACGGCTTCTCTGGTTTCTCATCGGACCATGCCATTCAGACACTTTCCCCCTTCTCCTTCGAAGAACACGGCCCTCCTTCCTTGTGTCAATGCCAAGTTAATCTGTTCTGACCTCCATGTGTCTTTTTGGCAGGGAAGGCGGGGGGGAGGGGAGCCTGTTCCAGATTGGAAATTAAATGATAAAGTGTTACCGCTGTGTGTCCGGCGCTCCTCTGGCCCCTCCGCCATGCTAACCTTGAGTGACAGTTGCAGCCAGTTAGCGATCGGCGGCTCTTTCCTATGGTAAAGATGGTTTTTGATTAGACATCTCGCCCGCGTTATCTGGACTTCCACCAGATAACGAAAACCTGGTCTCCCAGTCTGGGTACCTCAATCCGAGTGGTATAATTACAAGCAAACGTTGTAGAGGCTGCAGCCCTCTGGCTGTTTTCCTGGGTTGTAACAAAGGGAGAAAAAGCCGCCGGATAGCTGAACCGCAAAAAAAAAGAAAGGAAAGAAAAAGATGGCTTACGCTCACCTTTGACCTGGCTACCCCTCGCATTGCTGAGCTGAAACTCCATTGCCGAGGAGAATGGAGGCGGCCGACGGAACGGTTCACAGGCTTCAAGGGCAGTCGGAGGACAAGACTGAGAAGGGGGGGGGGGTCTGCGTACATTGCGGCCGTGAAATGATTCCAGGTTGTTTGTTGTGCTCGTCGCCAGCAGAGCGATCAATTGGTTGATGAAAACAAATATAATAGCGTTTGACGGACACCTGCGATAATGATCATAGGATTGTACGGAGCAGTGGATGGAGAGTTCTACTTGGAAGCGGTGGTTTGCCCGTAGGGTTGCCAATGCCAACCTCCAGGTAGTATCGTGAAGAATCAGCACTGTTGGGCTAATGTCTAATATGCTAATATGCCAATATAACACCCATTTAAAGTTCAAAATAATTTTTATATAGGTAAGTATTTTATAATGCTATTGCTTTTGCTATGTTGATAGAGTAATGTTGATACAGGATACAGTTGTCAGTTGAAAGTCCAATTCATTAACAATACACAGTTGTATCACAATTGTATCAATTTTCACATATACATGTGTTCAATCAGTTGCACCATTGATGCCCCTGGATTCCATAAGAAGATGGGCTTCCGGTACTTATACCCATTTCACCTATTCAGGCTTCATCAACCAAGAAACCCTTGGGTGGCTGCAGGACAATGTCCTTTATCCAAACACAAGGTGAGTGCCTCACTTGGTCACATGGGTGGCTTAGTAAGTCATTATCAGGTAGTATCTGGAGATCTCCTGCTATTACAACTGATCTCCAGCCAATAGAGATCAGTTCTCAGTCTCTCCCCGCCACCAACAGCACCAGGTATTTCCCACCTGACAACCCTACCTACTGCCTTGAGAGCTCTTATCTGGCCTGCTAGCCAGCCAAGGCAGCCACCCCACTCACGTGAACACACATGAAGCTGGCTTATACTGAATCAGACCCTTGGTCCCTCAAAGTCAGTATTGTCTACTTAGACCGGCAGCAGCTCTCCAGGGTCTCAGGCAGGGGTCTTTCACATCACCTACTTACCTGGTCCCTTTAACTGGAGATGCCTGCCAGGGTTTGAACCTGGGACCTTCTGCATGCTGAGCAGATGCTCTGCTCCTGAGCCATAGCCCTTGTGCTTGTTTTACCCAGTTATATCCTCTGAAAAGGGGTAATGCCTATTGATTAATGGACTTGTGATCATTGCTAATTGCAAACATTAGAGCTTTGATCAACATTTTAAACCTCTGATGTAAGAAGAGGAGTCCTTAAACTTTCTTGGTCAAGCTTTCACATTTTCCTTTCTTCATTACAGTTGGCTGCTGCATGAAATGTCTTCATGTGATAGGGCAGCTGGAGGATACATTAAATGGTTATACTATGTTCATTAGGCATTAGAAAAAGTATGATTCACATCTCCTAAGTAGAGTTGCCAGGTCCCTTTTCACCACTGGTGGGAGGTTTTTGGAGCAGAGCCTGAGGAAGGCGGGGTTTGGAGAGGGAAGGGACTTCAATACCATAGAGTCCAATTGCCAAAGCAGTCATTTTCTCCAGGGGAACTGATCTCTATCAGCTGGAGATCAGTTGTAATAGCAGGAGATCTCCAGCAAGTACCTGGAGGTTGGCAGCCGTACTGATAAATCAATCTAGGGATTCTATGCCAGGAAGCCTCCCACCAGTAACAACCATTGCCCACCACTGCTCAGAGTGGTAGAAAGAGGAAAAAAATTAAAACATGGTGGCGTCTGCATCACTATGCCATTTTCCCCAGGTGAACTGATCTCCATTAGCTGGAGATCAGTTGTAATAGCAGGAGATCTCCAGCTGGTACCTGGAGGTTGGCAACCCTACTCCTAAGGTTTGTTTTTCACTATTTCAAGGACTAGTGTTAAATATTTTTGCATGAAATTTTGTTTTGAAGCAAAGGCATTTAGAGTGCAATTCTAAGCAGAGTTACACTCTTCTATGCCCATCGATCCTCAGTGGAGAATCATCCTCTTAGGAAGGCATTGGTATTATCTTCAACATATGTACGGTCATTATGGACTTTGAGAACACTCTGATTTTTGCACACATCATTTTTGTTATCATTTAGTTTTTGGACATTTAAGTCATTTAGATGCTCGTGTGAGGAAGTTATCATGCTTAAAGACCTATTATTGGTGCTACTACTATACTTCTGGCAACACAAGATATAAGGTATATGTGGTTTCCTTTAAAAATAAAATAAAAATGTGGGTATAATAATTATAATTGTCATATTAATTTGGCTTTCTCCCCCCCACACATCTTTTAAGGGTTTTTAATTTCCTGATGTGTTTTTAATCATGTTTTATATATATGATGCGTTGAATATATCTGTCACAGTTTACACTGGTAGTTTTACATGGAGCCTGTATTCCAGACCTAGTGTTTTTATCGTATCTATTGTGTACTCTTAATAAATATAATTATTTGATAAGATTGTATCATGTCCAGCTCAACCTTTGAGGCTCCCTGTAGTTGTATGGTTGAGTGGTTAAGAGCAGTGGTTTGGAGCAGTGGAGTCTGATCTGGAGAACCGGGTTCGATTCCCCACTCCTCCACATGAGCAGCAGAGGCTAATCTGGTGAACTGGATTCCCACTCCTACACATGAAGCCAGCTGGGTGACTTTGGGCAAGTTACAGCTCTGTTAGAAGCGCTCTCGGCCCCACCTACCTCGCAGGGTGTCTGTTGTGGGGCGGGGAAGGGAAGGGGATTGGAAGCCGGTTTGAGTCTCCCTTAAGTGGTGGAGAAAGGCGGCATATAAAAACCAACTCTTCTTTTTTTGCTGTTGTCAAAAGAAAAAAAAATAGCTCCAGTCATTGTTTAAAAAAAGAGCGAGAGCGAGCGAGCCCCAAATGAACAAACGAATTGGACAATTTCGGCTTTTAAAAAAAAATATCCAAGCAAAACCCTTCTTTTCCCCTTCCCTTCCCCCTGAGGCGAGGCAGCCCAGAGTAAAGGGAAGATTGCATTTGTTCGATGACTTCATTGTTTATAAGGAGCTGTCTCTATTGATCAGCGGCTGAAGGAGGCATGGGGAAAACGGTTTACGCTTTCCATTTTAAGTGCGAGAGGAGAACTAAGTAATTTTACCAACAATGGACAGTGCATGGAGGGCCCATCATCGATACTTAATTTAGATTTCGAGAGCGCCTTATCCAAAGGGTTTGAGACAAGTCAAACACAAAAGGGAGGGGGGGGGAAACGATCAGAAATCTAGATACAATACACGTCAAAATAAGTTTGGAGGGCAATGAAATGCGCCGTTATGGCTTGCTTGTTAGTATGTCAACTATTGTTTTAAGAGTTGCAATTTGTGATAAAACACCACAAAACAAAAAGGAAGCGACATGACGTCCTTTTGTAGGAGACACAGGGCGAAATTGCATGGTCACTTTATCCTCCGTTAATCCCTGTTTCAGCCAGGATTCAGCCAGGAACGAACGCATGCGTTTCGCCTAATGTGCGTTCGATCCTGGCTAAAACAGGGATTAAAGGAGGATAAAGCGACCGTGCGTTTTCGCCCAAAGAGGGGTAAAAGTCTTTCAAACATATGAATAAATACAAAACAGCCCTGAGAGGGGGGCATGGAAATGTTTTAAATAATATCCTGGGCTACCTGGAAAATATTAATTGTTTTCTGAACTCTCTCAGGGTTGCCGGCTCTGGGTTGGGAAATACCTGGAGATTCTGGGGATGGACCTTGAGGAGGGTGGGGTTTGGGGAGGGGAGGGACCTCAGCAGGGTAGAATGCCATAGAGTCCACGCTCTATAGCCGCCATTTTCTCTAGAGAAACTAATCTTGGTTGTTTGGAAATCAATTGTAGTAGTTGGAGATCTCCAGGTGCGACCTGGAGGTTGGCAACCCTATCTCTGAGGCCCCCAAGTCAACATGATGAGTGTTCCTGGGTTCATCCTGGGGACGTGCTGAGTGTTTTTTTTTTTAGTAGCCACTTTGCAAGAAATGGGGACATGCTGCCATTTTGAAAAGTCATTTCCCAGCCTGGAAATACTTTAAATTGTGTTATAGGGGCCCAGTTCTAGTCATGGGAGGGGGGGAGTGATCCTGTCTCTCCCCCACATACTGTTTTTCCTCCCCAAATACCACTGTGGCCTTGTCCCAACCAGAACTGGACCTCCATGACATGGTTTAAAGGAGGTCCTGGTTGGGACCTCACTATTTAAAATGGCAGCAAGTCCACGGGGTAGGGTTGCCAGGTCCCTCTTCGCCACTGGTGGGAGGTTGTTGGGGGAGGAGCCTGAGGAGGGCATGGTTTGGGGAAGGGAGGGTTTGGGGAGGGCCTTAAAGGCCATAGAGTCCAATAGCCAAAGTGGCCATTTTTTCAGGTGAACTGATCTCTATTGGCTGGAGATCAGTTGTAATAGCAGATCTCCACCTAGTACCTAGAGGTTGGCAACCCTACTCTAGTACTGATTAAAGTAATCGAGGATTTCACAATGAGCTCATCCTACTTAATTATTACTTTCTTGAGGTCTCATTTAGACTTTCAAATGTAGGAGATTCCCAGCGTTAAAGAACTTCACTTTACACACACGTAACGAAAAAACAAAATAAAAAAATAGCAAATAAAATCTTAGCTGATTATTTTATTTTATTATAATGAAAGTATCTGTTCCATGCTTGTGGCTCGTGGAACTAGTAGGCTTATGGTGTATGTATCTTAGTGGTGTCCTGTTACTTTGGTGGAGGATGATCTTTTTCTGAGTTACAATTACACCACCCGATTAAGGTACTCTATTCATGGACTTTTCAAGGTTTGAGTGGAGTCAAGTAGCATCTTAGTAGGGTTGCCAACATCCAGGTACTAGCTGGAGATCTTCTGCTATTACAGCTGATCCCCAGCCGATAAAGATCCATTCACCTGGAGAAAATGGCCGCTTTGGCAACCCAACCAACATGGCTACCCTCTGAAACTATTTCCAGGGTTTGTTTAACATTTCTTTTAATATATGGGAACCAGGCTTTTCAGCCATTTGCAAGGCAGCGATGTGACCGACTCCTTTAAGACGGGGGCGTTCAGAGAAGGATTCCAAGAATAACCTAGCAAACAGCTTCTGTGTCCGTCAGTTAACAGCCAACTAGCCAAGTGGCTTAAGTACCCTTTCCCATACACCCTAGAGGGGATTGGTGACACAGGCGAGGAGGCTTAGCAATACCTTCCAGGGCCTTTCTGAGGCTTTCTATTGATTGGAAACCTTTTGTTGTCTGCAAAAAGGTAAAAGAATATCTGGGTAAATTGGAATTGACAAAACCAGGCAATCCCGAACAGGGAACTCTCGCGGGTCTCCTGTAACCACAGCCGAGAGATTGAGAGCGAAACAATCGATTGGGCTGGAGGAAAGGCCTCCGGGGGAAGGTTGCTTTACCCGTGAAGGGTCTGTAGTTGAGAGCCGCATGGCTGACATCACTTTGGTTGGGGTTTTGGGCTCCTGGGAAGAAGCTGTTGTGCGCGGCAGATCGGCCTCTTCATCCAGTATGTTAAATGAGGGAGGGTTATAAGCGGGGTCCTGTAGGGTTACCAACCTCCAGGTACTAGCTGGAGATCTCCTGGGATTGCAACTGATCTCCAGCCAATTGAGATCAGTTCCCCTGGAGAAAATGGCCGCTTTGGCAATTGGACCCTATGGCGTTGAAGTCCCTCCCCAAACACTATTCTCCTCATACTCTGACCCAAAAACCTCCCGCCAGTGCAACGAGGGACCTGGCAACCTTAGGGTCCTTTGTGACCCACAGTTCCAGGGAATTTGGGGGGGGGAGTGTAAAATATGGTACCAAGTTGAGAACTAAGTGACCTGAGAAATCATTTTTCAGAAAGCAAATTTCTAGCCTTTAGGGGACATGGTAGATTTGAGTCCAGTAGCAGTCTGGGAGTTGGTGTGGTGTGGTGGTTAAGAGCGGTGGACTCTAATATGGAGAAGCAGGTTCGATTCCCCACTCCTCCACATGAAGCCAGCTGGGTGACCGTGGGCTAGTCTCTCAACTTCACCTATAGGGTTGCCAACCGCCAGGTACTAGCTGGAGATCGCCTGCTATTACAGCTGATCGCCAGCCAATAGAGATCAATTCACCTGGAGAAAATGGCCGCTTTGGCAATGGGCCTTCCCATCCAATGTTTTAATTGCCGTTTTTAACATCTTCTTACAAATCTTAACTCTGTTTTCAATTTGTTTTAATGTTGTGTGTTTGGCGGAAGGGTTATTTTAACGGTTTTCAAATAACAGCTTTGACGTGTTCGTTTGAAACGGTCAGCTGCCTCGGCGGCCCTTGTGAGGGCAGAAAGGCAGCTATACATTTTGGAAATGAAAAGTAAAACGGAACAGGGCATTATCTCCATCCAAACACATTCGTTTCCCTCAACATCTTCCTAAGAGGCAGCTGGTAACTCTTTCCGCAATCTGCCTTGTGCTCCCCGTTTCCTGCTAATGTTCCAGAGCAATTCTTAATCCGAGAAAATGGTGTGAGATCGGATGAGTGTTTAACTGAGAAAAGGATTTTCAGCATGTTCCTGGCAAGGAAACAAACTTGGCAGGGCTGGAGAAGCATAACATTTTATTCGTGATTATTTCCTTTCCTTCAGTCCTTTCTGATCCCCAATCTTCCTGCATATCTTGAGGCAACAAACATTGATGTCCGAAAGCAGGAAGGGACAGGAATTTCCACCAAAATGCCTTACTAGAACGACCAGCGCCCTTTTCAGCATGATGAGCAACCGTTTGAAGCATCAAAATTGGGAACTCGGGTTTCAAAATCCCAGTAGTGACCATTCAAGGACCCCCCTCACTTTTGCCAAAGTCATGATTTCTTCACTGTAACTTTAATGCCCTTCACACAAGAGTAGTCCCCTCAACTAGGATTGCCAACTTCCAGGTACTAGCTGGAGATCTCCTGCTGTTACAACTGATCTCCAGCCGATAGAGATCAGTTCCCCTGGATAAAAATGGCTGATTTGGAAGGGGGACTCTATGGCATTATACTCCAAAGAAGAAGAAGAGTTGGCTTTTATATGCCGACTTTCTCTACCACTTAAGAGAGACTCAAACCGGCTTACACTCACCTTCCCTTCCCCACAACAGACACCCTGTGAGGTAGGTGGGGTGGAGAGAGCAACCTTGACAAAGCTCCCACCAATAGCTGGAGGTACTTAGCAACCCTCCATTAAGATGGGCCTCCATTAAAAAGCACTTGAAGGGCTGTCATATAGAGGTATAGCCAATCCCGTCAGAGCTCAGAAGCTAAGCAGGGTCAGTTTAGGCCACCACTATTGAAGAAGGATGTAGAAGAGCTGGAATGTGTCCAGAGGAGGACAACAAAGAAGGTGAGGGATCTGGAGACCAAGTCCTATGAGGAAAGCTTGAAGGAGCAGGGTATGTTTAGCCTGAAGATGAGAAGACTGAGATGGGATACTATAACCATCTTCAAGTACTTGAAGGGCTGTCATACAGAGGATGGTGCCAAGTTGTTTTCTGTTGCCCCAGAAGGTCTGACCAACGGGTTGAAATTTTCTAGCAGTTAGAGTGGTTCCTTAGTGGAACAGTCTTCCTCAGGAGGTGGTAAGTGCTCCTTTCCTGGAAATTTTTAAGCAGAGGCTAGATGGCCATCTGGCGGCAATGCTGATTCTATGACCTTAAGCAGATGATGAGAGGGAGGGTATCTTCACCATCTTCTGGGCATGGAGTTGGGGTCACTGGGGGTGTGGGGGGGAGGTAGTTGTGAATTTCCTGCATTGTGGTTGGGGTTGGACTAGATGACCCTGGTGGTCCCTTCCAACTCAATAATTCTAAGTAAATGGGGGGGGGGGATAGCATCATTATCTGGTTAAGCCAAAGTTCCAAGAAGGGTAAATGACACTTCACAACTGTACTTATCCCCATTACAGGTCTGAACTTTTTAATAAAGTCATACAAGGTGGTCAGAGTTTAAAAGCATTAAGTGACAATTATCCACTCGGGCCTTTTGAGGACTGCCTCAAGAATGTAAAACACTTGACCAATCATATCTCGGTTATTTAATGGAGAGCTACGATAATTTAGTTGGCTGGCCTGTCATATAATGGGACATAGTAAATTCACTTGAGAAAGGGAGACCAAAGGCACCATATATGCCATGGAAGGGGCTTTAAGGAGGTTAAATTTATGGTTTTCTGTAACGCTGAAGAGGTTTGTTAACTCATTCTCCCTTCCAAAACCTTAATCCTCAGGAATGAACTGAACCCACACTCATAAATTTACTGTAGCAAACAAAGTGGCGAGTGGCTAGACATGAAATATGGATTTAATAAGTATTCTTCCAATACGGAGACGTGGCTCTTCTGCACATAGACACTGTTCAGACATAACACGATACTCTGGTTTAGTTTAATAGATGCTTAGTTTTGTGAAAGCAGGATTTGACTTACAGGGAGTCCTTCAGGGACTGGTTTACTCATCAAATGTTGGTTTTATACCCTTTGTTCTTTCTACTAGCACCACTATAGAGATAGGGATGCCAGCCTCCAGGTAGGACCTGGTCCTCCCCTGGAATTACAGACTACAGATATCAGTTCCCTTGGAGAAAATGGATGTTTTGGAGGGTAGACTCTATGGCATTGTACCCCACTGAGGTCCCTGTCCTCCCCAGGCTCCATCCCTAAATCTCCAGGAGTTTCCCAACCTGGAGCTGGCAACCCTATGCCCCCATCCCCCCCAAGGGTGGTCAAGGGTATTCGCCTTTGCTCAGATGCACGGCTCTGTTCTTTCTTCCTTTTTTCTATCTTTTTTTGACTGGTTTTGTTAGGGCCCCATAGTTGGGGCCCTTTTGAGTTTGGGGTTATGCAATCGAAGCCCGCTTGGTCTGACCAACCATTCAGTGGGTTATGGATCAAGTATAAGGTTTTTTTAAAAAAGATGGGGTTAACCATGTCCCGTCTGGAGGGATATACCCTCCAACTAAAAAGAAGTGGCTTCAACAGCTGCTCACACCACCAGGCTTCTGAAGGAGACTCAATCACCCGAGTGGATGAGCAATCTCCTTCAGAGAGCCCCCATGGTTGAGACTTTGGCTGGCTCCAATATCACCAGCCCGCCCCCCATGCAAACCTGTTGTCAAACTGAAGGTTGCCCCAAGTAGAGGCTTCATTTCCCCACACCATGACCGTCTCTTGAAATCAGATTTTTGATGACCACAATAAAGGATTGTTCACAGAATGTCATTTGCCACCAAAAGAAATGTTTTCTATGCCTTGTTTTTCTTGCATTTAAGCCTTTTTCCTCAGTTAGAAAGCTCATTTGCATGGACATCATGCTATGCGCCCCAGATATGAAGGGAGCCCCCAGACTTTGAGGCATCAGCCTAGCAATCAGCTCTTTCCGCCAGTCCTCGGCAACGCTGAACTTCTGAACCTGAAAACCGATGGAAGGCTTGGCTCACAAATGTCTGGAGGATGGGGGCAACCCCTTTGAGGGCCCATAAAATCCCCCCATCCCAAAGTTCACCAAACCTCAGTGACCATCTAAGGAGAGTCCCTTGCAGCCATTCTGCAAATTTGGGGACCCTACCTCCAAAAATGCCCCCACAGGAGCTTCGAAAAAAAATCCCCATAGACTATAATGGGCCTGAATTTTTTGGTAAATAAGCTGAATACCGATATTTACCAGTATGGATATTCAGCTTATTCTGGGTTTACAAAAAAAACAAAAAAAAAACAGGCCCAATAAACCCGCCCAAAATTTACTGATATATATATATTTTTTTTTTTGCAAAACCCTACTGACTTTCCTTTTCTCTCTCTCTCCAATAATCGGAAAACACATCTTCTCTCTCTAATGCCGCTTAATTCCTCCCCCTTCATTATTGGCCCCTGAGCTGGCTTCCCGGCTGTAATTTATATGCCCTGTCAAACCTTCCCAGTCCCCTTTCCTTTAATTTGTAAATTACACCAGCCGTTCTGGTTGATGATTTAAACCTGGGAACCTCTTTGGGGATGCGGACTTGATGGTACGATTCCCTGGCCACCTAGGATTACTTGACCTGTGGTTTCCTAGCCAATGTGGCTACTATAAAAAGAATGGGGGGCTCCTGGTTGTAAATGCTGAGAGAGCCCGCAAATCAAAGGCAAGATTCTCTACAACTGAAGGGAGAATCATCACAAGCTCGTAAGATTAGAAAGACTATGAAATTCAAATGAATATTAATCCCTTGATTAGCATCTTCCCTATGAAGAAAGCCTAAAGGATTTGGGGTTCTTTAGTTTAGGGGAGGGGGAACACAGAGTTCAGAAGAGGTGGTTAGAGGTTTACCCAGTGTAGAGGAAGTAGACGCAGAGGACTTTTCCTGCCTCTCTCTTAACAGTAAAACTCTGGGTCACCCAAAGTGTTTCTTTGAATCCTGAGACGATTAGGGGAAAAGTGGATTGCCTCAATAAATAAACGAACCACATATCCAGAGGATTTAAAAAATCTGTTCAAAGCCATTTTTTTTTGGGGGGGAGGGTTTATAAAATAATCACAAAATGCAATCGTGCTAAAATAAAAACATAACATAAACACATTTCTATGATCGATACGAAACCACGGGAAACCTTAGAATCACCGCCTTGGAAGCCGAGAAAAAGTGATCAGCCCATCTTGACCACTGTCAGTTAAAGGTATTTCAGTGGAAATGGCTGTGATGGAAAATGGGCTGACTTCTACTGTCAAACCCTGGCAGCTCTCCAGGGTCTCGGGGAAAGATCTTTCCCATCACCTGATTCAGGTAATTGTAGATGTCAGGGATTGAACCTAGAACCACCTTCATGCAAAGCAGGTGATCTACCACAGAGCCCTGGCCCCTTCACACAACTTAGAATTATCGTGCTGAATTCACTACCACAAGACCTTGAGCTAGCGTGACTCATAGGGTTTTCAATACAAGAGATGAACAGATGGGATTTGCTGTTGCCTGCTTCTGCAAAGGGACCCTCCCATCCAAATGCTAACCACGACCAACCCTCAAAGGCCATGGCTCAGTGGTAGAGCATCTGCTTGGCATGCAGAAGGTCCCACGTTCAACCCCCGGCATCTCCAGTTAAAGGGGCTAGGCAAGTAGGTGATGTGAAAGACCTCTACCTGACACCCTGGAGAGCTGCTACCGGTCTGAATAGACAATACTGACTTTGATGGACCGAGGGTCTGATTCAGTATGAGGCAGCTTCATGCGTTCATGTGTTCAGTTTCTGAGATCTGGCAAGATCAGGCTAGCCTGGGCTATCCAGGACAGGGCAAAAACATAATATAAAGATAAAGACACATCAAAAGAAGAAGAAGAGTTGTTTTTTATACCCCAATTTTCTCCTACCTTTAAGGAGTCTCAGACCGGTTTACAATCTCCTTCCCTTTCTCTCACCACAACAGACACCTTGTGAGGTAGGTGGGGTGGAGAGAGTTTGGCGAGAACTTTGACTAGTCCAAGGTCACTCTACAGGCTGCATGTGGAGGAGTGGGGGATCGAACCGAGTTCTCCAGATTAGAGTCTGCCGCTCTTAACCATCCACCGCTCTGGCTCTTATGTATATGTTTCTCTAACCACCAATACTCTACATAGGCACTCATTTACTAGAGCACATGAGCCGGGCAGAGAAGAAAATCCCCAGCTTTCCAAACTTGAAATCTGCTAGAATTTGGAAAATTAATAATAAATAGCTTTAGTGTATTAATCCTTTGAGGGCCAATTTCAATGGGTGTGGATAATTTTTAGTGGGTGATATTCTGGGTTAGTTCCTTTAATAATGAAAAAAATATTAAAGATGAATGGTTTTTCTTTGTTAAGAACATCTCAAAGTGGCACTTACAGAGAGATTTGGGTAGCAAGCAAATTTATTTAAATGTAATCAATTATTTAGTTGATTAATTAGTTAAAAGGCAGGTGATAAATCAAGAAAACGTCTTAACTGATTGCCTTCATGAAAAGACCATGGGAAAAAACCCTGGATATCAAAAAAAGATTTTCTGATTCTAAAGAGAGGGTATATACGCTTCTTTTCATCCATGCTCCTTTATATATACCTGGTGTTTTCTTTAAACTGGACTGCCGTGCAAAGGAACCACAGGTATACAATCAACATACCAGAACACCACGCAGTAAACCAAGAGTATTGTGTTCAGTTTTGGGCACTGCAATTTAAGAAGGATGTAGTCAAGATTGGAACGAGTGCAGAGGAGAGCAACAAAGATGGGGAGGGGTCTGGAGACCAAGTCCTACAAGGAAAGGTTGAAGGAGCTGGGTATGTTTAGCCTAAAGAGGAGAAGACTGAGAGGGGACATGATAACAGTCTTCAGGAACTTGAAGGGCTGTCATATAGAGGAGGGTGCCAAGTCGTTTTCTTTTGCCTCAGAAGGTCGAACCAGAACCAACAGGTTGAAATTAAATCAAAGAATTTCTGTCTAGACATTAGGAAGAATTTTCTAACAGTTAGAGCGGATCCTCAGTGGAACAGGCTTTCCAAGGAGGTGGTAAGCTCTCCTTCCCGGGAAGTTTTTAAGCAGAGGCTAGATGGCCATCTGTCAGCGTTGCTGATTCAGTGACCCTAGGCAGATCATGAGACGGAGAGCATCTTGGCCATCTTCTGGGCATGTAGGGATCACTAGGGGTGTGAGGGGGGGAGGTAGTTGTGAATTTCCTGCATTGTGCAGGGGGTTGGACTAGATAACCCTGGTGGTCCCTTCCAACTTTATCATTCAATCTATTACATTATTTTATTTATTTATTTATTTTCTGATGCCCACCGACACCTATTACAACTGATCTTCAGGCAACAGAGATCAGTTCCCCTGGAGAAAATGGCTGCTTTGGTAATTGGACTCCATGGCATTGAAGTCCGTCCCCTCTCCAAACCCCACCCTCCTTAGGCTCCACTCCTAAAATCTCCAGGAATTTCCCAGAGTGGTGCTGGCAACCAGTAATCTGCTTCACCAGGCTGCTTGTTGTCAGGGTAAAAGGAGGAAGGAAGAATTGAGGCTGCTGCTCTGATCTCCTTGGAAGAAGGGCCAGATGAAAACATGATGGCTAGAAGAGCAGGTAAATCCACACCCACAAGCACCATGGTATTCCACTAGGGTTGCCAGTTCCAGAATGGGAAATACTTGGGGATTTTGGGGGCAGAGCCTGAGGAGGGTGGGGTTTGGGAGGGGAACGACTTCAATGCCAACGAGTCCAATTGCCAAAGCGGCCATTTTCGCCCGCTGAACTGATCTCTATCGGCTGGATTACAGTTGTAATCGCGGGAGATCTCCAGCTAGTACCTGGAGGTTGGCAACCCTATATTCCACTCCTCCCTTGCCTCACACAGTTCAGCAGTGGAATCGGCTGCTTAGAGAGGTGGTGAGCTTCCCCCCACTGGCAGTCTTGAAGTAATGGTTGGATGAATGAGTCAGGGATGCTTTCGTCTGATCTTGCATTGAGCAGGTGGTTGGACTAGATTGCCTGTCTGGCACTTTTCAACTCTATGATTCTGTGGTGAGTTGGGAGGTCTTCCAGACTGGCTTGAAAAAGCCTTCCCATGCAGTGAACAGCACATCCTCTGGCTATGGTGCTTTTCTGGCTCTGGTTTTCTCTACCTCTAGAATGTATGAACTCCTGGTGAGGCCATGAGGAGGGGCCGTGGCTCAGTGGCTCAGTGGCAGAGCATCTGCTTGGCATACAGAAGGTCCCAGGTTCAATCCCCAGCATCTCCAGTTAAAGGGACTAGGCAAGTAGGTGATGTGAGAGACCTCTGCCTGAGACCCTGGAGAGCCGCTTCCAGTCTGAGTAGACAATACTGACTTTGATGGACCCAGGGTCTGAATCAGTAGAAGGCAGCTTCATGTGGTCAATGAGTTCATAAGGAAGGTCTATTGTTTTTTTCCTCTCTGGGTGCCTCTCGTTTCAGAGGGTAGCCATATTGATCTGAAGTAGAAGAGCTAGATTGACATCCAGGAGCACCTTAGAAACAAACAAGGTTTTGAGGGTATGTTCTTGTGTTCTTCTGGCAACCCTAAAACCTAGTGTTGCCAATCTCCAGGTAGTAGCTGCGGGTCTCCTACTATTACATCGGATCTCCAGCCGATAGAGATCAGCTCACCTGGAGAAAATGGCCACTTTGGCAATTGGACTCTATGGCCTTGAAGTCCCTCCCCTCCCCAAACCCTGCCCTTCTCAGGCTCCACCCCAAAAACCTCCCGATGGTGGCGAAGAGGGACCTGGCAACCCTACTAAAAAACCCAAGTACACACAGAACAACAGACATTAGAAAGTTCTTGTACCTGCTTGCCAATTTAAGCTTGAGCATTTAACCACTCCTGCAAACTAAATCTGGGAGAGACATTTCGATACAGTTTCAAGCTGTATTTATGGTGATGAGGACTTTGCATGAGCATGACAACTGACATGTTGAGAAAACTCTTCTGAGCTACAGAGCACTACTATGCAGATCAAACTCACAATTAGCTTCATTTTTATTAGACTTTCAATCAATTCACCCGTGTTGTCTCTGCAGGAGACGATACATGGATATGGAGTCTATTTTTTCACCTCTAAAATGTGGGTCTTTGGGGGGGGTGAGAAAGCGAAATTAACATTGTCAAGCATCATTACATGATGGAGTTGCCAGTTATGCTTCCAGAGTCAGACATTTTTGATTTATGAATCCAACTGAGTGCAGACACCTGGAAAATGGAAGTATTGTGGCTGGGTCCTGTCTACTTGACTAGTACATTAGTTGAAATAGTGTTGTCATTGCCTACTACCAACAAGAGAACCAGTGTGGTGTAGTAGTTAAGGTGTCAGACTAGGGTCTGGGAAACCCAGGTGTGAATCCTTACTCTGCCATGGAAACTTGCTGGGTGACCTCGGGCCAGTCAACCACTCTCAGCCTCAACCCTGGCAAGTATTTGGATGGAGGACCTCCAAGGAATAACAGAGGTGTTATATGGAACCAGGCAATGGCAAACCACCTCCCAACGTCTCTTGCCTTGAAAACCCTACGATGTCGCCATGAGGCAGTTGTGACTTGATGGCGGAAACCCCCCAAAAAACAAACTACAACAAAGCTGTGATAAGGAAATGTTAACCGTGGTTTCTGCATTGAATTAGATGGAGCTGATTTGAGTGGGATGAACCAACTGAATCTTGAACACATGAAGCTGTCTTATACTGAATCAGACCACTGATCCATCAAAGTCAGCCAATCCCATATTGTTTTGGTTTTCACCATCCAGCTCTCCAGAGTCTCATGTTGAGTTTTTTTCTCTTCCCAATACTGACTATCTAGTCCTTTCAGCGGGGATGAAATCTGGGTCTTTTTGCATGCCAAGAAGAGGCTCTTCTGCCGAGCCACACCCACACCCATCTCCACCTGGGTAGCTCTTACAGCCAGCGTGGTGTCGAGGTTAAGAGTGGTGGTTTGGAGCGGTGGATTCTGATCTGGAGAACTGGGTTTGATTCCCCACTCCTCCAGGTGAGCGGTGGATGCTAATCTGGTGAACTGGATTTGTTTTCCCACTCCTACACCTGAAACCAACTGGGTGACCTTGGGCAAGTCACACACTCTCATCCCCACCTACCTCACAAGGTGTCTGTTGTGGGGAGAAGAAAGAAAGGACATTACAAGCCATTTTGATTCTTCCTTAAATGGTAGAGAAAGTTGGCATATAAAAGCCAACCCTCCTCCTCCTCCTCCTCCTCCGTCTTCTTCTTCTTCCACTTCTGCAACTCTTTCTCAGAAGAAAGAGGATGAAATCGGGTTGGTTTCCCCACTCCTACACCTGAAGCCAGCTGGGTGACCTTGGGCTAATCACAGCTCTCTTCGAGCTCTCTCAGCCCCACCTACCTCACAGGGTATTGTTGTGGGGAGGGAAAGAGAAGGTGTTTGTAAGATGGTTTGAGTCTCCCTTAAGTGGTAGAGAAAGTCAGCATATAAAAACCAACTCTTCTTCTTCTTCTTCTTCTCTTTTCCAGTTGAGAATCGCCACCCAGTGTCTTCCTTTCCCATTTGCACAGCCGAAAACCCCAAAGCGAGAATGAGATGATTGTCGCACGATACCCTGCCGTTCTCCCTCAAATCTTTTCTAATTGCTTCTGGCTGGATGGGGAAGATCAAGTGTTACAAATGGAGAGAAATTTAACTCGGTTCCAATCGCGGTACGAAATTGAGTTTTACGTCCGGGAGTGAATCACTGGAGCCTTGCAAAGATATTGAAATGAATCAATACAAGTGGAATAGGTGCACTCACACACCCGACGAGGGGTCTCACTTTGAGATAGCCAGCCAGGCTGGGCAAGCTGTGATTCTCCCCCTCTCCTGCCTGAGAAATCAAACAAGATTTATCCAAATTAGGGCCTTGATTCTCTTTCTGATTATCTGGCTGCCACGAGCAGGTGAGCCGCGTCTACATTTCTGGTTTTGTGCATCCTTTTTCTTTTTAATAATAATAAACACTTGCTGGTGCTTATGGTATGGCAATTTGTACAGTAAATTAGGTTTAATTTCCCCTGAATACCACTGAGTTTCTCAAATGGACACGAGGCACTCTGGCATAATCGAGCACGTGATACGTTTGGATGGAAAATGCTCAAAAGAAAAAAGGACTTCCAACCACACCTTGAATTGGAAAAGGGAGAGCCAGTGTGGTGTAGTGGTTAAGAGTGGTGGTTTGAAGCAGTAGACTCTGATCTGGAGAACCGGGTTTGATTACCCACCCCTAGATACTAGAGATGCTAGAGAGAAGAGGTATGCATCGTGACTAGTATTCATTTTGACTAGTAGCCATGAATACCCCTCTCCTCCATGAACATGTCCACTCCCCTCTTAAAGCCCTCCAAGTTGGCAGCCATCACCATGTCCTGGGGCAGGAAGTTCCACAATTGAACTATGCATTTTGTGAAGAAATACTTCCTTTTATCTGTTCTGAATCTCTCACCCTCAGCCCGTATTCTAGTATTACGAGAGAGGGAGAAAAACCTCTCCCTGTCCACTCTCTCCATACCATGCATAATTTTATAGACCTCTATCATGTCTCCCCTTAACCACCTTCTTTCTAAGCTAAACAGCCCTAAGCATTTCAACCGCTCCCCATAGGGCAGTTGCTCTAGTCACCTGATCATTTTGGTTGCTCTTTTCTGCACCTTCTCAAGCTCTGCAATATCCTTTTTGAGGTGGGGGGCCAGAACTGTACACAGTGTTCCATAGATTACTATGGAATCTATGTGTTGTCTCACCATAGATTTGTACAGATTTATATAGCCTGATCTCGTCAGATCTCAGAAGCTAAGCAGGGTCAGCCCTGGTTAGTATTTGAATGGGAGACCACCAAGGAATACCACGGTTGCTGTGCAGAGGAAGACACTAGCAAACCACCTCTGTTAGTCTCTTGCCATGAAAACCCCCCAAAAAGGGGTCGCCATAAGTCGGCTGCGACTTGACGGCACTTTACACACACACATATATAGATTTGAGTTCTAGAGTTCAGATACGGAATGCCCTTGAATTCTTTATTCTTTCTTCCTTGACTTAAAAAAAGGTCAGTTTTACTTCTCCCTTCCACAAATTAAATCTGCCAGCTTATTTTTGCATCGTTATTCCTTTTCGTATTGCTTCCCTTCTGTTAAAATTAACACCTTTCCCAATATTATCTGGGTTTCGTTTGGAGTTGGTGGCATCTATTATTTCTTTATTTATCTGGAGGAGTGCTGTGTTGCCCCTCTTGAGAACCAACTGAGGCCACTAACAAAGCAGCAAAAATAATAATAATCATCATTAAAAACACCATCAAAGAATTACGAGTAATAAAACCGGCTGTACGTCTGATGCATATATGGTATTAAAAAAAACCTTGTAAAAGAAACAAATGAATCAGGAGTGCCAGCAAGGAATATGGATGGCATGAAAATGGCAGCATTTGAAAAGGAAGGAAGGAAGGAAGGAAGGAAGGAAGGAAGGAAGGAAGGAAGGAAGGAAGGAAGGAAGGAAGGAAGGAAGGAAGGAAGAAAGAAAGAAAGAAAGAAAGAAAGAAAGAAAGAAAGAAAGAAAGAAAGAAAGAAAGAAAGAAAGAAAGAAGAAGAAAGACATATTTGTAATTGAGCAAGTGGTATTGCTGCCAACTCTGGGTTGTCAAATTCCTAGATATTTGGGGTGATGCTTGAGGGTGGTACAGTCTGTGGAGCAGAGGAATTTCGGTGGAGATTTGATGCCACAGAATCTACTCTCTGAAGCTGTCTTTCTTCCAAGGGAACTGATGTCTCTAGTACGGGCATTGCTTGTAATGTCTGGAAAACTCCAGGCCTCACCTGGAGGTTGGGAAACCTAGGGATGCAGATGGGGAGAGGGAAGAGACCTAGTGGGGTAGAATGACATATAGTCCACCCCCCAAAGCTGCCATTTTCTCTAGGGGATCTCTGCAGTTTGGAGACCAGTTGTAATTCCAGTAGATCTCCAGGTCCTACCTGGAGGTTGGCAACTCTAGCAATGAGTACTTATGATGCTGAGCAAAGCTCTGTAAAGGGTCCCATGAATTGCTTGAGTGAGTCTGTGTGCATCTAAGACTCCAGAGCTTTAAGCAAGAGAGATCAACCACTAAAAAAAAGAGAAGTCTGCTTCCCATGTTGAAGGGAAGTAATTATCTGCTAATTCCTTAACATATGCCAACCATTACTCACAGCCCTGCGCAACCCCAATGCTGGATATTATGTATTTATCTGCAGTATTTAGGACTGTCTTTCCCTAATGGGAGATTATGCTTATGGGTGAGAGGTGGAGGTGCCACCTCTGGGTTGGGAAATACCTGGACATTTTGGGGATGAAGCCTGAGGATGGAGAGGTTTGGGGAGGGGAGGGACTTCAATGGGGTCCACCTTCCAAAGTGGCCATTTTCTCCTGGAGCACTGATCTCGATCAGCTGGAGTCTGGAGATCAGTTGTAATAGCGGTAGATTTCCAGCCACCAACTGGAGATTGGCAACCCCAGTGAGGGGGGGCAGTTTCAGTGTAGGGTTGCCAGCTCAGCATTGGGAAATTCCTGAAGATTTTGGGGGTGGAACCTGGGGAGGGTGGGATTTGGGAAGAGGATGGTGTTCAGCTACGGTTGCCAAGTCCCTCTTCGACACCTGTGGGAGGTTTTTGGGGTGGAGCCTGAGGAGGGCGAGGTTTGGGGAGGGGAGGGACTTCAATGCCATAGAGTCCAATTGCCAAAGTGGCCCTTTTCTCCAGGTGAATTGACCTCTATGGGCTATAGATAAGTTGTAATAGAAGTAGATCTCCAGCTACTACCTGGAGGTTAAGCAATCAAAAATCAACACCTCTGCACCATTACCTAAGGTTAGAAAATTAGTACAGAAACAGACTGATAACAATATGTAATGACAAAAGTGTATTGAATGTAACAACGTGCTACCAAGCCAATTGCATATATACAACAAAGTATTACTCAGTTCTGGGTGTACAACAACATGCTAACATGCCAATTGTATATGTACAACAAAGTGTTTCTCAGTCCAGATACAGTAACAATCAATCCGAGGTCGATGTCTTCAAGTGAAAAAGGGTAGAAAGGGATACGATCGTTTCAGTTCTTCCTCAATCCCATTTATATATTGATTTCAAAATGTACTCATTTCAATATAAGCTTCTGTAGCTTCCAAATCTTTCATAGACTATTAAACATCACCCTTTTAGGGACAAAATAGCAACCATGTATATTTTTAGCTTATCTATTCCAACATCAGGATATCCATTGAAACAAGGTTGCACAGACAAATTTAAAGTTTCCACGTTCCCAAATGGGATACTACCTGGAGGTGGGCAACCCTAAGTTCAGCAAGGTGTAATGCCATATAGTCTACACTCCAAAGCTGTCATTTCCTCCAGGGGGACCAATCTCTTTAGTCTGGTGTTCAGTTGGTATCCCAGGAGATCTTCAGGCCCCACCTGGAGGCTGCCATTTTCTCCAAAGGAACGGTCGAAACTAGGGTTGCCAACTATAGGCTGGGAAACACCTGGAGAGGTGAGGGACCTCAGCAGGGTATAATGCTTAGGGTGCCAGGCTCCAAGTGGTGATGGGGATTTCCCACCATTATGACTGATCTCCAGTCAACAGAGATCAGTTCACCTGGAGAAAATGGCAACTTTGGAAGGGAGACTAGGGCATTATACCCCATTGAAGTCCCTTCCCTGCCCAAACACTGCCTTCTTCAGGCTCCACCGCCAAAATCTCCAGGTAATTTCCCAACCCAGAGCTGACAACCCTGGTAATGCTATAGATAGGGTTGCCAGGTCCTTTTTCACCACTGGTTTTTGGGGTGGAGACTGAGGAAGGTGGGGTTTGGGGAGGGGAGGGACTTCTATGCTATAGAGTCCAATTGGCAAAATGGCCATTTTCTCCAGATAAACTGATCTCTATCGGCTGGAGATCTGTTGTAACAGTGGGAGTCCCCAGCTAGTACCTGGAGGTTGGTAACCCTAGCTATAGAGTCCACATTCCAGAGTTGCCATTTTCTCCAGGGGAACTGATCTCTGTAATTCTGGGAGATTTCCAGGCCCCACCAGGAGGTTGGCAAGCCCTGTTTATGCCTCTTTCTCTTCTGTCTCTGCACCACATGAAATGAATGAGGAACGTGCTCTTCCCTTCAGTCAGTGATACCTTCCCAGTTGGCTTTGCTCCCTTTTCTCCTTCCCATTCCCTCTCTTCTTCCTTCGTTCCCCACTAGGGTTGCCAGGTGTCTCTTAGCAGGAGGTTTTTGGGGTGGGGTTTGGGGAGGGGAGGGGAGGGACTTCAATGCCATAGAGTCCAATTGCCAAAGCAGCCATTTCCTCCAGGGGAACTGATGTCTATTGGCTTGTAAGCTCTTGACCCAAAGAACCAGAAATCACCACAGAGACATGTAGAATCCAAGCAGATGGCTTTTACTTGTCAAATAGGCAATACAGTGCATAAAGGATAAGATGACAGCTATGAGAGTCTTGCTAGCTAGTTGGCAATATAAGGCTTGAAAACGGCGGGAGATTACAAAGCATAACCAAAGTCTAAACAGAGCAAACTTTCCCAGGAGTGCCGTTCCCAGGCTTTGGTATGTGGAGCCGTCCTTGAAGTCTGGACGGTTCAGCAAAGGAACAGAGGCAACATTGAAACTGAGATAACAGCCTGACATCCTGCTCCCCTTAAGGCCCCCTCCCATTCTGCAAGGGGGCTGGTCTGTCTGGGTAGGCAATGTGAAAGGCTTTGACGAGTTTGGGGGTGGAGACATCCCGTGAGCGAACCCATTTGTCATAGGCAGGGGGGAAGTGTTTCCAGCGGACCAAGTATTGCAAGACTCCATGGTGTATGCGGGAATCCAGGATTTTAGAGACTTCGAAATGTTCTTCCCCCCCCCCCCACCATTATGGGCTGTTCAGGAGGCGGCTCCGGGTGCCATTGCGGGGAAGCAACATGGGGCTTTAGAAGGCTGATATGGAAAACGGGGTGCACACGCCTTAGGGTTTTGGGGAGAGACAGTTCAACCGTGACAGGATTTATGATGCGAATGATGGGAAACGGGCCAATGTACTTAGCATTGAGCTTATGGCACGGACAGGTGGAACGCAGGTTCTTGGTGGAAAGGTATACCAGGTTACCCACTTGCAGGTCCCCACCGGGGGAACGATGCTTGTCAGCCTGCGCCTTGTATTTGCGCTTGGCTAGGTCAAGGTTGCTAACCAGCCAGGGCCATGTGGTACGGAGGGTGTGTGCCCAAGAGGCAATGTCGGCATCCCCCTCCCCCTCCAAACCTTCTATCGGGGTGATAGGACCGAAGTCCTGTCCATACACCGCATAAAACGGGCTGAAGCCTGTGGACTGATGTACAGCATTATTGTAAGCATATTCTGCAAAAGGCAACAGTTCTACCCAGTCATCTTGGTGGTAGTTGACATAACAGCGCAAATAACATTCAAGTACAGCATTGACACGTTCGGTTTGACCATCCGTTTCGGGATGGTATGCACTAGACAACCTCTGCTCCACCCCCACCAATTTGAGAAAAGCTTTCCAAAACTTAGCAACGAAACTACTTCCGCGGTCGCAGATTATCTTGCGCGGAAACGAATGTAGTCTAAAGACATGTGACACGAAGAGGCGGGCCAACTTCTGAGCGGAGGGGATCCCCGCACATGGAACCAAATGTATTTGCTTAGAAAATAAGTCAGTGATAACCCATAATACAGTTTTTCCCCCCGCTGAGAGGGAGATCCGTCATAAAATCCATAGCAATCACTTTCCAGGGTTTGCTGGGTATTTCAAGTGGTTGCAGTAGTCCTGGGGGCTTGCCTTGAGATCGTTTGACTGTGGCGCAAACAGGACAGCTGCGAATAAAAGAGTCAATGTCAGAACGCATTCCCCCCCACCAAAATTGTCTGCGCAACAGGTGAAGGGTCTTTAGGAATCCAAAGTGTCCAGCTGTCTTTACTCCATGAGCTAAGTGTAAAACATCTTTTCGGAGCGCTCTGGGCATATACAATTTCGAGTCTTTGTACCAAGAGCCTCCTTGTTCGATTACACCAGGAGGCAGGATTTGATTAGAGCGTTCCATAAGGCATTGTTCCCGAAGGGAATTTAAGAAAGATTCGGAGACGGGGACCCCCCCCCCATGTTTACAGCGGCAGTAGGAGCAGTTATGGGGGTTGACGAGGGGGAAGCGCTTACGTGCGGTGGTGCGCAGACTGCAGGCGGTTGGGCGGCTGGTTGGGTTGGAGGAGCTGGAGCGCCGGTCATCGGGGGTTTCCGTTGCGGGGGCAGCTGGGCAGTCGGTAGGACTGGAGGAGTTTGCACGCCGGTTACTGTGTGCTTTCGCTGGGGCAGCGTCTGGGATCGAGTTTGTACAGCCAGTACGGGCAGGGCTTCTCTTTGTGCGGGCGTAAATAAAGAGTTTGTTGGCCGATCGAGTTTCGCCGGGTATTGAGGAAACCGGGAGAGAGCATCTGCGAGGACGTTTTGTTTTCCTGGGACATGCTTCAGGACAAAACGAAACTGAGCAAAGAATTCCGCCCAACGCTGTTGTTTCGCGGATAACTTATGGGTTCCTGTGAGGGCGGCTAGATTCTTGTGATCGATCCAAACTTCGAAGGGGACTTTAGACCCTTCCAGGAATTGCCGCCATAGAGTAAGTGCATGGTGAACAGCTGAGGCTTCTTTCTCCCAAATAGGCCAGTTCAATTGGGAGTGCGCAAATTTCTTTGAGAAGTAAGCGCAGGGGTGAAGAAGACCATCTGGTCCTCTTTGGAGTAGGGCCCCTCCCATAGCTACTTCGGAGGCATCGACTTGTACAATGAACATTCGATTTGGGTCTGGGTGCCGTAGCACAGGTTCTGATGTGAAAAGGCGTTTGAGGGCTACAAAGGCGGTCTGGCATTGATCAGTCCACAGTATCTTAGCGGAGGGTAATGTAGCAGAGCTTTCTTTACCCTTGGTTTTCAGAAGGTCGGTGATGGGCAGTGCTATTTGGGCGAAGTTAGGGATAAATCCGCGGTAGAAATTAGCAAAGCCCAGAAACTGTTGTACTTGCTTGCGGTTGGAGGGAGGAGTCCAACGGAGTCCAACGGATTGGACCTTGGCCGGGCCCATGCTAAGGCCATGGTGGGAGATTATATATCCCAAGAAAGTTATTTTGCTCTGGTGAAATTCGCATTTAGCCAGCTTTGCAAAGAGTTGGTGATTGCGTAGGCGGTGTAGAACTTCTCGGACCAAAGTGACGTGTTCGTCCATGGTTTTTGAATAAATAAGAATGTCATCCAAATAAACTACCACCCCGCGGTACAGTAAATCATGGAGGATTTCGTTGATGAGTTGCATGAAGACCCCCGGGGCCCCTTTTAACCCGAAGGGCATCACAAGGAATTCAAACATTCCAAAACAGCTAGAGAAGGCAGTGAGGTGTTCGTCCCCCTCGCGGATACGGACGCGGTAGTAGGCTCCTACTAGGTCCAATTTGGAGAAAATACGTCCCTCTTGCAGTTGTCCCAAAATATTTGAAATTAGCGGTATAGGATAGGCGTTGGCTTGAGTAACTGCATTGAGTTTGCGGAAGTCAATGCAGAGGCGTAGGTCGCCCCCCTTTTTTCAGACAAAAAACGCGGGGGCTGAGTTGGGAGCATTCGATGGGCGAATGAACCCTGTCAAGGTTTTTGTCCAAAAAGTCCCGTAGTACAGTGCGCTCGGAAGTGCTCATTGGGTAAATTTTACTCTTGGTTAATGTGCAGTTCTTCACCACTTCAATTGCACAGTCAGTAGCCCGGTGGGGGGGGGGGTAAGGCATCACATTCTTTAATGTTAAAGACATCCGCAAAGTCCTGGTATATATCAGGGAGGGATGGCGGTGATGGGACTTCGGAGATTAATGCCGAAGCGGGTGGAGACAGCACCGCAACTTGCTGTTGGTGCTGGTCGCATTTGGGGTTGGCAAAGGAGATCGTGTTCGTCTCCCAGTCTATACTGGGACTATGACCTTTAATCCAGTTAATTCCCAAGACCACTTCAAATCGGATAGGGGCTATGGTAAAGTCTATTTGCTCCCAGTGGGAGCCAATTCCCATCGCCACCCCTATAGTGCGATGATCAACTGGGCCTCCTTTGAAATGGCTCCCATCCATTTGGGCAAAATGGACGGGGGCTGGTAAAGCCTCAGACTTGACTTTGAGTGCTGCAAATGTGGCCTCATTGATGAGAGCGCAACTGGAGTCAATAAGTGCCTTGACAGGCAGTTGGGGACCCCCTTTATAGTGTTGCAACACTGCGTCCACATACACCGTACTTTCTACTTCTTTCACCTTCGTCGGTTTCGTAGGTTTTGCAGGAGAAACTGCGGAGGTCTGCGGGGACGTTCCATTCACCGAAGACTGTGACCGGTTATTAGACAGGTCAAGAGGCGAGTCCAGGTTTAGCACTGGGGTATCCTGGAGATGATCCCTGTCCGAAGATGGGGCACTTGTAATCCGAGACCCGGAGTGGTCTGTAGAAACAGGAAGATCGGGAGAGTCTCTGAACAGAAGTGCAGAGGGTGTGAACCGACCTGGCGTTGTACTGCGGGCGGCCGCGGCGCCTCCGCGTTGAAACCTTCCCCGGTTTTGTGAGAGGTCAGGAAGCGAGTCCAGGGTTAATGCTGGGAGGATCCCTGTCCGAAGACGAAGAATTGTCCCCCAATGGGGCACTTGTAATCCAGGACCCGGAGGGGTCTGCAGAAGTAGGAAGTGCAGAGGGTGTGGGCCGTCCTGGTGCTGTACTGCGGGTGGCCGCGGTGACTCTGCATTGAGGTCGTCCCCGAACTCGGGGCAATGCATTCGGTCGAGGGAGTTCCAGGCGTTGAGGACATGCTGAAACAAAGTGGTTCATCGCGCCGCAAACGAGGCAAGCTCCCCTTTGGAATCGGGATTCGCGATCTCGAGGGGGCTGTGCTGATCTCTGCGGGCAGGGAACGGAGGCTTCGGGGGGAGGCTTTTGGTCTCCCCTCACCTTGGGTCGCTGACAAGGTAGTATCTCTGCCGAGCCGGCAAAAGAGATCTTCAGTTTGGGTGGTCTCCATGGAACTGGAGGTAGTACGGGTGCTGGTGTAGATCCAAGCAACGGGACCCCTGGACTTCCTGGGGGTGGCAGGACGGGAGCTCTGGGGTCTCCTGGCGCCACAGGCACTGCTAGAGTTACTGGCAACATGGGCGTTCCGCCCAGAGGTGCCGCAGGTTGCTGCGGTTGAGCCTGATCAGGAGACCCTGGTTGTGGAGCTGGGGCCGAGCCATCCGGGTCGGCTTGTATCTGCTGCAAGTTGTGGTGAAGCAAAACGTGCATTTGACCCTGCAAGTGGGCCACCCGGTCTATGTGTTCCCGATTGTGCTGTCGGAGCAAAAACATACCCTTGCCCGCATCACCTAAGCGACGGGGCTGGCTGATTCGGAGGTTTGCAGTCCAGAGAGTTTCCTCATAGTGCAAGTCCTCTTTGGTCCCCTTACGATCCGCTAAAACTTGATCCGTTTCAAGTTTGGTGGTCAGGGTCGTGGTCACTAGTGGCAGAGCTTCCTGCTCCCATGCCGACATAGAGCCGGCTTGATCCGGAAGATCCAGTTGCGGCTGGACCTGAACCGCTAAGGTCGCTGCGTTGACGCCAAAGACGGGGGTTGACAGCTTAGCAATCCCGGCCATTGAAGCGGTGGTCGAGGTCATTCCGTGGAGGAGCGCAACCATCCGTTTTGCCAGTACTTTTAACCCGGCTCCGCACAACCGGGCCAGTTGAGCATCCTCCACTAGACAATCTGACACTAGGAGGTCGTGGCGGGCGCTGGCCTCCACGCTGCGCCCTTACAAGTCCAGTCAGGCGGCTACGTTCCACTTCTGCCCGATGAACGTTGTCTAGGGCGTCCTCAAAGGAAGGTATCAAGGAGGAGACCCTTCCAGAGCTCCAGCTCCAGGGAACAGATCCACCGGGACCGGGGCGAACCACACCGGGCTCCAGTCACGGTAAACTCACTCAGAGAGCTTTGTCTTAGCTCCCATCCGAGTGGCAGGCGAACCCTCCTGGGCTCCAGCCTGACTGATGAAAAGGGTGATGAAGGTGATAGCTGTCATAATGTAAGCTCTTGACCCAAAGAACCAGAAATCACCACAGAGACATGTAGAATCCAAGCAGATGGCTTTTACTGGTCAAATAGGCAATACAGTGCATAAAGGATAAGTCTTGCTAGCTAGTTGGCAATATAAGGCTTGAAAACGGCGGGAGATTACAAAGCATAACCAAAGTCTAAACAGAGCACACTTTCCCAGGAGTAGCGTTCCCAGGCTTTGGTATGTGGAGCCGACCTTGAAGTCTGGATGGTTCAGCAAAGGAACAGAGGCAACATTGAAACTGAGATAACAGCCTGACATAACAGGAGATCAGTTGTAGTAGCAGGAGATCTCCAGATCTGTCATATAGAGAAGGGTGCTGAGTTGTTTTCTTTTGCCTCAGGTCGGACCAGAACCAACAGGTTGAAATTAAATCAAAAGAGTGTTACTCCTCTGAAGATGCCAGCCACAGCTGCTGGCGAAACGTCAGGAAAGAAAATACCAAGACCACGGTTGCACAGCCCGGATAACCTACGAGAACCAATGAACTCTGACAGTGAAAGCCTTCGACAATATTTTAAATCAAAAGAGTTTCCATCTAGACATTAGGAAGAATTTTCTAACAGTTAGAGCGGTTCCTCAGTGGAACAGGCTTCCTCGGGAGGTGGTGAGCTCTCCTTCCCTGGAGGTTTTTAAGAAGAGGTTGGATGGCCACCTGTCAGCAATGCTGATTCTATGATCTTGGGCAGTTCATGGGAGGGAGGGCATCTTGGCCATCTTTTGGACATGGAGTGGGGAGTCACTGGGGGTGTAGCGGGGAGGTAGTTGTGAGTTTCCTGATTTGTGCAGGGGGTTAGACTAGATGACCCTGGTGGTACCTTCCAACTCTATAATTCTATGATTCTATTATTCTAGGTAGTACCTGGAGGTTGGCAACCCTAAACTGTACCTAGGCTTGCATGAGGGGGAACCAGAAAGCTGCCTGGAGCATGTCGTACCTGGAGGCTAGCAACCCTCTTCCCCACTCCACTCCCTTCCCCTTCTCTCTCCCCTGCCAGTCCTCCCCACCACCTGATATCCCTCTCAACAGAAGGGGGAGAATCTTTCTCCGCAGCCGCCAGACCACTGCACCACTGCGTAAAATGTGGCCTGTTGTCTTTGGCATTATCAGCGCAGCCCTCCGTGGTAGTTTAAAAAAAGAAATTGTCAGCGATAAAAAATTTAGACTAGGAAAATAACAACCGTACCTCGCCCAGGACAGTCACTTTTTCTTCCTCTCCCACCCTACCCTTCAAAATAATGATGGCTGTAAAGTCTCTGCAGAAAAGTACCAACCCCCAAAATAATTGTTAAGGAGGGGAAAGTGAAAGTGGACAAAAGGGGAGGGATGCCAACCCATCCCTCCTTCCTAACTTATCATTTTTTCCATAATTACTGATAACCCCCTATTGGATTTCCAAGGCAATAAGAATTTATACTGTTTCCAGCTATCAGATCCGAACTGGTCTTTTTCACCTTAGCAGCAGTTTTGCGGTGGGTGGGGGGGAAGGATTTCTCAGGGCACCCAAAGTCTATAATTGCTAGAATAGCTCACCTCCTCGAAATGGCCCAGGTAGGGGGTATCTACTGTGATTATCTCTCTCTTCCCCATTAAGGTTGCCAACCTCCAGGTGGCGGCTGGAGATCTCCTGCTGTTGCAACTGATCTCCAGCTGATAGAGCTCAGGTCAGGGCGTTTACCTTATGTATCATCTAAAATTAATCTCCAGTACTGTGGATATAAAAGAACACCATTTTTGCTTTCTGTTCTCAGTCCTGTGTAGGGTTGCCAGGTCCTCCCAGGCCACGAGTGTGGCGTAGGATTGCCAGCTCCAGGTTGGGAAACTCCTGGAGATCTGGAGTTGGAGCCTGGGGAGGTCAGGGACCTCAGTGGGGTACTATGCCATTGAGTCCACATTCCAAAGCATCTATTTTCTGCAGGGGAACTGATCTCTGTGGCCTGGAGATGAGCTGTAATTCCAGGGGATCCCCAGGTCCCACTGGGAGGCTGGCATCCCAAGCCCTGTGTATTCCACTTGATGTTGAGATCAACCACTTAATTTTGAAAGTATAATGTTATAATAATTGTTCAAGCCTCACAAAAGGCTGTCTTGGACTCCCAGAATTAGTTTCTGTGCCTCTTGGCCTCTGCCTGCTACTTTAGGTATACCTTGGAAGTCTCATTCTGAGACCAAGCATGGTGTAGCGGTTAGGAGCGGTGGACTCTAATCTGGAGAACCAGGTTTGATTCCTTGCTCCTCCACATGAGTGGCAGACTCTAATCTGGTGAAACAGGTTGGTTTCCCCGCTCCTACACATAGGGTTGCCAACTTTCAGGTGGTAGCTGGAGATCTCTGTCCAGGTGACAGAGATCAGTTCACCTGGAGGAAGAGGCCAATTGGGAAGGTATAATCTATGGCATTATACCCCATTGAAGTCCCTCCCTTCCCCAATCCCTGCCCTCCTCAGGCTCCACCCCCAAAATCTCCAGGTATTTCCCAATCTGGAGCTGGCAACCCTCCCTATACATGAAACCTGCTGGGTGACCTTGGGCAAGTCACAGTTCGCTCCAAACTCTCTCAGCCTACCTCACAAGGTGTCTGTTGTGGGGAGAGAAAGGGAAGGTGACTGTAAGCCAGTTTGAGACTCTTTAAAGGCAGAGAAAATCGGGTATAAAAGCCAACTCTTCTTCTTCTTCTCCTCCTCCTCCTCCTCCTCCTCCTCCTCCACAGAGTTAGGATTAAGCTGTTTCCTCATTCGATTGCTAACATTTGGCTTTGCTTAGCGGACAAATCTCTCCTTTTATGGTTCTCATTCTGTGGGCTACTAAAATTAGCATCGACTATGGCAGAAACTTAATTGGCCCTGTTGGTAGCTGCTATAACTAGGGGGCTTGTTTCTGCTTTTCACCTTTTCCCCTCTTGCACTTCCCCTGAGTTTAAAAGATATACCTGGCCTGGGATTTTGGAGGGCTCTGAACCTTTGCTTAGCCTTCGAAATGGTTCCCGGTTGACCAAATAACCCAAACCTATAGCTCCAATGGGGCTATTATGGGATGGGATGTCTTATTATGAAACTCCAGGGTTGGTTTGCAGCCCCATTAAGAAGCCATGCCCTGCTTAAGGGGGACTAGGATGCTCTTCAGGCAATTCTTTCTTAGTCGATTTGACGATTCGGGTCCCGAGGCCCCAAAGTGAGATGGTTATTTCAAAGGTGCATCTCCATCCAACTCTTTGAGCTTCCTGCCCATAATTTTCCTGGCCTCCCAGTTTTTGTTTTATGATCTCAATGGTCCTCTGGAGGGTGGCTTTAAAAGGGGAGGGTTTCCAGTTGCAGGTTGGGAAATACCTGGAGATTTTTTGGGGTGGAGCCTGAGGAGGGCGGGGTTTGAGGAGGGGAGAGACTTCAGTGCCATAGAATTGCCACCTGGAGTTTGGCAAACTTATCTGGAGTGCAGACATTAACAATCACGGATTACTAGAGTCCCTACTTAGACTCTGAAGCCCAGTGGTTTCCCCACCCCCTTAAGGCGACTTCCTATTGCCTGTTTTCAAATGCAAACATCTCCAGCTATTTAGCAGCCCCCCGATTTAAACTATTCCTCTTCCTCCCTGACAAGGGGAACACGCCAGAACATATCCTATAGAAAAGTCTCTGACCTGCACCTGTAAAACAAGAGGACTTGAGAGAGAGTGTCAGACATGGGACTTTCAGAATCATAATTACATTTATTGCATCTTATTGTTTGTATATAGTTGATCTAAATTTTGCTTTTTGGCCTGTAATATATTTTTGCATTTTTTTTATACTCCTTGTGCATATGGGTTTTTGTGTATAATTTTGTACTATGCCCATTTAAACTCGGCAAGCGCCCCAAATTTGAAAATGAAAGCTGGAATTTTCCTTTCTTTATTACATCCCCTCCCCCACTCATTCACACACAAAAGCACACACATACACACACACACACTGCCATTTTAATGTTTGTGTGTGTGTATGTATATATGTGTGTGTGTGTATGTGTATATGTATATGTATGTATGTGTGTAGAATCATAGAGTTGGAAGGGATCACCAGGTTCATCTAGTCCAACCCCCTGCACAATGCAGGAAATTAACTACCACCTTCCCCCACATCCACAGTGACCCCAACCCTCCCCCCGCCATGCAGGATCCCACAATCAAAGCACTCCCGACAGATGGCCATCTAGCCTCTGCTTAAAGACCTCCAAAGACGGGGACTCCACCACCCTCCGAGGCAGCACATTCCACCGTCGAACAGCCATCACAGTCAGAAAGGTCTTCCTAATATTTAAGTGGAATCTTTTTACTATTAGTTTAAACCCATTATTCCGTTTCCTAGTCTCTCTACATACACACACAACACACACACACAAACACACACACATACACATGCACGCACACACGCATACACATACACGTACACGTACACTCACACAGGCACACATACATAC
The DNA here is from genome assembly GCF_029931775.1 of Euleptes europaea. Classification (NCBI taxonomy): domain Eukaryota; kingdom Metazoa; phylum Chordata; class Lepidosauria; order Squamata; family Sphaerodactylidae; genus Euleptes; species Euleptes europaea. The sequence continues at coordinate 118,901,164 of NC_079315.1, forward strand.
ACATATATATAAGGGGATTTATGGGTGTGTATATATATATATATATATATATATATATATATATATATATATATATATATATATATATATATATATATATATATATATATATGAGAAACGTATTAGTATATACTGTCAGGACAAAACTTCCCTCTGTTTGATCACCACTAATTTGCATTTTTAATAGCCCCCATTAGACAGCCTCTGAGCTAATTAGCCAAACATCTGTAATGGAAGGGCTCCCATTTCCTGTTTTCTGAACTTAGGAAGCATCGCTAAAACAATTAAGTAATACGAAAAAATACACTGCAAAGATTGGCAATCGAGCCGGCGCCATAAATCACTCCTATAATGGCTCGTTGCTCAAAATGTTTAATTAGAGGGAAGAGGGTAGGGGTGGGAAGAACCTATAAAATATTTCTCCGGGCTAGGAAATGAAGGGTACCGTGTGGTGGTGGGGGAGGGGGGGAGAAGATAATTACAGTTGGCAATCTAGGGTGTGACCGCCAGGAAGCTAGGTGTGCCTACACACCATTAAGAATAATGGGAATTAAGCACACAGCGAAGCATTTTATTCCCATAAGTTTCAAGGGGATTTATGGGCATCAGCATTCCAGAAGCCAGGAGTCAGTTCCTGTTTCCCAGTTCTTTATTTGTGATAGCTGCAAAACACTTCTTGGGCTGGCTGGCACAAATAATGGTACAAACGTAGATCCAAGTTCTTCTGGGTATCTTTGGAGCTATGCCAGGTCTTTGATCCAGAACCCTAGGACACAGTCCGTTCCAAGCGCCAGAAAGCTAATGCTCAATTGAGAAGTGAATTAGTGTTCCACACTTTCCAAATTGGAGCGATCTCATTCTGCACCGTACTAAAAAGACAACAAAGAGCTACCGGAACGAATAAACAAATAACAATTGGACTATCAGAAATAAGAGATAGTCTTCTATGAGTAGGGTTGTCTACTCTGAGTTTGGACATTCCTGGAGATTTGGGGGCAGAGCCTGGAGAGGGCGGAGTTTGGGGAGGGGTGGGACTTCAATGCCATAGAGTCCAATTGCCAAAGCGGCCATTTACTCCAGGGGAACTGATCTCTGTCGCCTGGAGATTGGTTGTAATAGCAGGAGAGCTCCAGCCACCACCTGGAGTACAGAGGTGCCGTTTTTCTCACCACCTGGAGGTTGGCAACCCTATCTGGAGATATGTAATCCCGGGAGATCTCCTGCCCCCACCTGCAGGTTAACAGCCCTAGGAAGTTGGACTGAGGTGTGCCAGGGTAGGTGGATGAAAAGTTGTCCTGTGTGCAGATTATCAGATGAAGAAAGATGGAAAAGAGTAGGGGAAAGCTCATCACTCGTTCTTGTTTCCTCAGGAGATTTTTGGGGATGATTTCAAAATTCTCACCCTTGAAATAAGCAGGGTTGCCAGGTCCATCTTGGCCACTGGCAGGAGGTTTTTGGGGTGGAGGCTGAAGAGGGCGGGATTTGGGGAGGGGTGGGACTTCAATGCCATAGAATTGCCAAAACGGCCAATTTCTCCAGGGGAAGTGATCTGTCGCCTGGCGATCAGTTGTAATAGTGGGAGATCTCCAGCCACCACCTGGAGGTTGGCAACCCTAGTGTCTAGGGTGCTCCTGGACTCAAATCTAGCTGTTCTACAGCAGACTAGGGCTGTCGATTCGGTTCGTCCTGAACCGAAAAAGAGGCGAATTTCCCCCGATTCGGCGGTTTCCGGTTCGGATACAGCCAAATTTTTAAAAAAGGCAGGAAAACGAGGAGCCAAATTTGGCGAGTTTGGGCAAATGCCGAATAAATTCAGCAAATTCAGGGGCTCCGAATCAGCAGCATAACCGTCATTTAGTTAGCAACTAGCAGCATTCTCCCGTGGCCAATGGTGACCAAGCTGGGTCTTCTTCTGGCCAATCATTTGCGGTTGAGTGCATGAGCCCAACTGCTGCATGGCCTGGGGAGAGAAAGAGAGAGTGTCTGTTTGTGTGTGAGAGAGATCCCCGTGGGGGGATGCGTGTGCACATTCGCACCTTTCCTCGGCTCTGGGGGGACTTGTTTGGAGGTAGAGGTCCCACACTTTCAGTGTAGCTTGAGGGGACCCTTCTTGCAAGAACCCCCATGTTTTGTGAAGATTGGGTCAGGGGTCCCGAATTATGGGGCCTGGAAGGGGTCCCCCCACCCATCTGCCCATTGGAATACAGCCTTTAAAAACACATTCGCGTTGAGCCGTACCATTACCCCGGCCCGGGGTTCTGACTAAAAGGCAATCAATCCCGAGTTATGGGGTTCCCCCCCCATCCACCCATTGGAATGAATGGGAGCAGGCAATCCTTAATGTGCATCTAGAGATCGCAAATCCAAGACAAAATATCAGATGCATAAATGGCCAGAGAGTATGTGTGTGTGAGTCTGCTAGAATCATATTGGATTACTCCTGAGTGCTGACTCCCAGTCCCTGCTCCTGATGGAAGAGAAGAAGATATCCACAGTAAGACCCATTTGGGGGCTTTTCTTTATAATTCTCTATAATTGTGTGTGTGTGTGTGTGTGTGTGTGTGTGAGTGAGTGAGTGAGTGAGAGAGAGAGAGAGAGAGAGAGAGAGAGAGAGAGAGAGAGAGAGGAAGCCAAAGGGGGATGGGTTTACCTGTTCTGCTGGGGGGTGGGCTTGATTGCCTCTGTGTGGGACTGTGCTTTCTACTGTTTTCACCGGTTGCCAACTTCGTGTGGAGTTAACTGTGGGTCAATGAGTCTCTCTCTGGCTGGTTCCTATTGTTTCCAATGGGCTGTGCAGCCGCTCCTGTTGTTTCGAATGGGCTAGCCTATCATTCGTTTTAGTACATCCCTTGTAATGTATTTCAGTGGAGTCAATGCAAATAAACGGACATTCCCCTCTCCCATTATCTTCAATGGGCTGGGCAGCCTCTCCCATTGCTTCCAATGGGCTGACTTGTTATTCATTTTAGTACATCCCTTTTAATAGCTTTATTCCAATGGGCAGATGGGGGGACTCCTTACGGGCCCCATAACTTGGGGGCCCCTGACCCAATCTTCACAAAACTTGGGGGTTCTTGCAAGAAGGGTCCCCTCAAGCTACACTGAAAGTGTGGGACCTCTACCTCCAAAAATGCTCCCTCGGAGCCGCGGAAAGCCGCAAATGTGTTTGTAATGGCTTTATTGCAATGGGCAGATTGGGGGAGGACCCCTTCCGGGTCCCATATCTCGAGGGGCCCTGACCCAATCTTAACAAAAATTGGGGGTTCTTGCAAGAAGGGTCCCCTCAAGATACACTGAAAGTGTGGGGCCTCTACCACCAAAAATGCCCCCCCTCGGAGCCATGGAAAGCTGCGAATGTTTTTTTAATGGCTTTATTCCAATGGGCAGATGGGAGACCCCTTTCCGGGCCCCATAACTCGGGGCCCCGTGACCCAATCTTCACAAAGCTTGGGGGTTCTTGCAAGAAGGGTCCCCTCAAGCTACCCTGACAGTTTGTGACCTCTACCTCCAAACATGCCCCCCTGGAGCCGCGGAAAGACGTGAATGTGCTTTAAATGGCTTTATTCAGCCGAATTTCTTCCCGAACTCCGAATCTCGCGCCGAATCCCACGGATCCGAATCAGGGGAGTTCGGACTTCGGCATTTCCTTAATCAAAACGGGCTGAATTTTGCCGAATCTGAATTTTACTGAATTTTTTTTAACAGCCTTACAAGCAGACCTACAGGCCAACCTGCTGAAACTCTGAAAGCTGAGTGTTTGCTTTCCAAATGGTAAATGAGATCTAGATAAGGCACATGGACAAACTGTAGGGTTGCCAGGTCCCTCTTTACAACCAGAGGGAGGTTTTTCAGGCGAAGACTGAGGAGGGCAGGGTTTGGAGAGGGGAGGGACTTCAGTGCCATAGAGTCCAATTGCTGAGGCAGCCATTTTCTCCAGGTGAACTGATCTCTATCAGAGGGAGATCAGTTGTCATAGCAGGAGATCTCCAGTAGCACCTGGATGTTGGCAGCCCTAACAAACTGAAAGGGGCCAGGAGCAGCTCTTGCTATTGCAGAAGTCTTTTCCTCCCCGACGTTCCTCCTGGCACCAGTCATGAAGAGAAGGAAAACGGAGCACTGAGTGTATCGAAGCCTTCACTTTTGGTCTCCCTCGCCTAGGTGCCTGCCATTTCTAGCCCCACAGTGTTTTCGGATTGCGGTTTTTCCTGGTCACGCCGGCCTCCGTGCTCCAACAGCCAGGTCTCTCAGAGCAGGCAATTAAGTTTTGCATAGGCATTTGAGTGTGAACGATTATAGCACTCTGTGTCCTGCTGCTCACACGTGGGAGAGAGGAGGCCCCCTCTAACAGCCCTGGCTGAGCTGATAATCAGCAGTTTTTTAACAAAAGGAAAGGCTGTCTCTGTGAGGAAGCTGCTCCAAACAGTGATGTCATTCCAAGGTTTCCAACCCCCTGGTGGGTAAGGGTGTGCACCCATTTGTTTCAGGGTTTTTTTGGCCTCGGGTTAATTAAACCCAGAAGTTATCAAACAATCTGGAAACCCAGACTTTTTTTTTTAAAGGTTAATAAATAGTTTTTTTAAAAAAGATTCTCCCAGGGGGGCATTTTGGGAGGTACAAAAGGTAAAGGTCCCCTTGTGCAAGCACTGGGTCATTACTGACCCATGGGGTGATGTCACATCTTGATGTTTACTAGGCAGACTATGTTTATGGGGTGGTTTGCCAGTGCCTTCCCCAGTCATCTTCCCTTTACTCCCAGCAAGCTGGGTACTCCTTTTACTGACCTCGGAAGGATGGAAGGCTGAGTCAACCTTGAGCTGGCTCCCTGAAACCAACTTCCATTGGGATTGAACTCAGGTCGTGAGCAGAGCTTAGACTGCAGTGCTGCAGCTTACCACTCTGTGCTACAGGGCTCATATTTTGGGAGGTAGAATCACCAAATTCACCAAATTCACAGTGTCCTTGTATGAACAAAAAGCCGAATACCCATTCAGCTGATCCAGCGATTGGCTATCCGGCTTTGGCTTTATTCCCAGGTTTTGGCATTCAGTAAAACCGAATATTGCAGATACTGCTAACTTCAGGTTTATTTTTGGTTCGCGTTTCTTAATATGCACAACCCTAGCAATAGAAGAAGCAGGCAAGCCTGCTAAACACTCCTTCCTCCCACTGGAGGCCCAGAGCATCATCTCCGAGTTAATTCTATTACAGCCAAGACTGTCTGCTTTGGGTACCCTGAATAATATACCAAATTTCGCTAAAAAGGACTTGCATGATGAATTGTAAAGGCTTATGAAATCCTAGTCAACATTACGGGAAGTGTCTGGATGATAGACAGAGAGACTAAATATAATCCTCGTGCTACCCTGATGAAACATACACCGAGGCTTAGCTTAATCCCCGAGGGAATGACAGCAAAAATCAGGTGAAAGAGCAATTAGCCTTCTCCCACACTAATCCCAGGTAAATCAGTTTCTTCTTTTCTGACTTGTGGCAGCGTTCGGAACACCCTGGAAAATTGGGGGTGAGGAAAGGCGCCTTCTCGGCAAAGGGATTTGTTAATAATTAAGCAACAAGTGCCGTTTTAAACGGCAGGCTGCGGCCTGAACGGAATCGTTCTGAGTCCCACGGATGGGATTCCTGGGTATACTACATGAATGTAGGGGTGGACAGGCTTGGTCAGATCAATGGGCCCATTGGTTTCTTGCTTTTCACATGTAATGATTAAAAAAAAAATGAACGGGGTGTGCAAATGGTTTTGTCTGCAACATGAGGGAAAGTAAGGTTGCCAGCTCCGGGATGGGAAATCCCTGGAGATTTTGGGGGTGGAGCCTGAGGAGGGTGGGGTTTGGGGAGGGGAGGGGCTTCAATGCCATAGAGTCCACATTCCAAGGTGGCCATTTTCTCCAGGTGAACTGATCTCTATCGGCTGGGGATCAGTTGTAATAGCAGGAGATCTCCAATTAGTACCTGGAGGTTGGCAACCATAATCAGGGCTCTTCTTATGTTCTTCAGGCAAAAGATGAACAGAGGCGGTTTGCCACTGCCTGCCTCTGCGTAGCAACCCTGGAATTCCTTGGCAGTGCCCCATGCAATTTCTAACCAGGACCGACTCTGCTTAGGTCCCTAGAGCTGCCAGGTGTGAGCATGTGTACCTCTTACAGATACACCAGAAATATCGTGGGTGTGTGTGTGTGTGAATGCACTGTGTTCCAAGAAGCTCTTTCTTCTCTTTTTTCAAGAGAAAAAACCAAATCTGCGCAATTTCATTACAGCCAGGTAGCGTTCCAACCCAAGGGACCACCTTCCTCTGACAATTATTATAATTTATAAAAGAAACTATCCTGCATCTGACACGAGTCAATTTACCCTGATATAAAAGAGGCCATGTGTTTTCTTTCATTTATGTTTTTATGGTACGTAATGTCTTTATAATTTCCACCACTCCACATCCAAGCTGCCGACCGCTGAGCGTCAAAATAAGTCGCAAGTGTAGAAAATGAATGAATTGCTAAATGTCCCATTACGTCCATGGAGAATATTCGTGCGCTCTGCGTCAGGCATCTCCCCCCCTTTTTCTTCTTCTTTTTTTAAAGTGAGACAGCAAATGAATGGTTTTCACTCCAATGGGTTGCAGGCTTGGCAGTGGTGATTCTATTATATTTTGAGTTTGGGAAGGGGGAGGTGGACGTGTGCATCGGCGGGGGCAGGTGGGAACGGAACGAAAAATGCATTTCAGAAAGGCACGTTTGAGACTTTGTCGTAGCCGAGCAGTCAAGATGAGCGCCAGGCTGCAAAGAGGAGAGCCAATGCAGAAGACGAAACTGGACTGAGCGGTGAGATAGGGTCGCCAACCTCCAGGTGGTGGCTGGAGAGCTCCCACTATTACAACTGATCTCCAGGTGATAGAGATCAGTTCCCCTGGAGAAAATGGCTGCTTTGGCCATTGGACTCAATGGCATCAAAGTCCCTCCCCTCTCCAAACCCCGCCCTTCTCAGGCTCAGCCCAAAAAATCTCCCACCGGTGACGAAGAGGGACCTGGCAACCCTAGAGCCAGGGTTCACACTTGGCCCTCCCTATGCCTAGGGTTGCCACCTCTGGGTTGAGAAATAACTGGAGATTTGGGGGGTGGAGCCTGGAGAGGGTGGGGTTGGGGAAGGGGAGGACCTCAGCGGGATATAATGCCATAGAGTCCACTCTCCATAGCAGCCATTTTCTCCAGGGGAACTGATCTTGGTCATCTGGAGATCAATTCAGTTGTAATAGAGGGAGATTGCCAGGTGCCATCTGGAGGTTGGCAACCCTGGCCCAGCCAGAAGCAACTAGAAAATCACATGAAGATGACCCTTCCCCCTTGTGATTGGCCTACGGTTGACAATCTCCAGGTGGTGGCTGGAGATCTCCTGGGATTACAACCAATTTCTAAGGCACAACCTGATGCTGTAACTCAGGTGGTGTATTGCTAGGGTTGCCAGGTCCCTCTTCGACACCGGTGGGAGGTTTTTGGGGTGGAGCCTGAGGAGGGCGGGGTTTGGGGAGAGGAGGGACATCAATGCCATAGAGTCCAATTGCCAAAGCAGCCATTTTATCCAAATGAACTGATCTCCGTTGGCTGGTGATCAGTTGTAATAGGGGAGATCTCTAGCTAGTAACTGGAGGTGGACTGGCTATTAGCCGTCCGTTTGAATGGTCAAGTTGCACTTTTTGGCAATATGAGAGACGTTCATCTATTGCCACTAAGGATAATTTCCCGATAGACAAAGCTCTGGTGAAATGGGAGTTGCACCGGGTTCCCGTCTTGGGAAGTAACAGATTTTTTCTACATTTCACTGCCTCGCAAGCAAGCTTTACAGCTCACAGGCGAAGAGATATCGGGGTTCCAACACTGAGGATCAGCGACTGATTATTGTGGCGACGCTAGGATTCCTGAGTAGATTTTCTTTTTTGGGGACTTGAACCTTCTCAGACACATTCTGTCATATGATATATCTGTATATGTTGTATATGTTGTATGCCTTGAGAGCCAGCGTGGTGTAGTGGTTAAGAACGGTGGTGTGGAGCGGTGGAGTCTGATCTGGAGAACCGGGTTTGATTCCCCACTCCTCCACATGAGCGGCGGAGGCTAATCTGGTCAGCTGGATTGGTTTCCCCACTCCTACACACGAAGCCAGGTGGGTGACCTTGAGCTAGTCACACTCTCTCATCCCCACCTATCTCACAGGGTGCCTGTTGTGGGGAGGGGAAGGGAAGGTGATTGTAAGCCGATTTGATTCTGCCTTAAGTGGCAGAGAAAGTCGGCATATAAAAACCAACTCTTCTTCTTCTTCTTCTTCTCCTCCTCCTCCTCCTCCTCTTTACACTGACTGTGTTGTTATTTCAGACTATTGGATTATAGAGATTGCATTTTTATACCATTTATTTGTGTTAATAGACTTTGTTCAGCCATCAGTGCTTCAGCCATCAGTGCTTCAGCCATCAGTGCTTCAGCCATCAGTGCTTACATTTGTTTTTGGAGTAACTGGAAGTTGGCAATCCTATGTACTGCTCAGCATGGTGCTTGAAACAAATGGCAGCAAACATTGAGTTGTGAGGAGGGGTTTCACCTCACTTTTAAATGGGGATGTGTTCTTTCAAGATAAATTGATGTGGCAATTGCATTTTGCGTTGAAGTTCAAAATGTCCCTGAATGGGATGTATTAGGGGCAGTGGAATAAAAAAATCAACACTGTATCCTTTTCAAATGTGCCAATTTTTACACTGAAATCTTTGAGGTTCTTTGGTCTCGCAGCAGCTGGGGTAAAGCTTGTCAGAAATCGTCAGCCTGTAACATGGTTTTATAATTCTGTGATCATCACAGCAACCACATTTTCCCCTCCATCTCTTTCTCTTGTGGATGAGATAGGGTTTCCCACATCCAGGTGGTGGCTGGAGATCTCCTTGGATTACAACTGACCTCCAGCTGACAGAGATCAGTTCACCTGGAGAAAATGGCCTCTTTGGCAATTGGACTCCATGGTATTATACACCAAACCCCACCCCTACTCAGGCTCCACCTCCAAAATCTCAAGTTATTGTCCAACCCAGAGCTGGCAACCCTAGGATGGGAGGTTTTTCATAGAATCGTAGAATCATAGAGTTGGAAGGGACCACCAGGGTCATCTAGTCCACCCCCTGTTCCTCCCGGGTTGCACAAGTCACTGGAATCAGAACAGATTTCCAAATTCTCACAACCCCACCCCGGCAGCTGACTATTAATTCTTTTGTCACCTTTTGTCACCTGGGAACCTCGGAGGGGTAATCACCCCGCCCCCAGAGAAAGAGTATAGCTGGGGTCACCCATACCCATAATGTTACCATAGGTCTTTCCCTGGCATATTTGCCGTCCCTCTGTTGGTCTGGGTTTTGCACAGCCTAGCCACGATCCCCCTTCTGGATGCACACCTTAACGTGGTGAGGGGGTTTGTGAGTGTCAGGGAAGCTGAGAGCAATACCGTAAGGGCTATCAAGAGACTAAACTCCTAGCAGAGTCACTAAAGAAGGAATGGTCACAGCTGAGACACCAGACAAAGATGCATCCACCCCCTTAAGGGATCAATGGCCACATCCGCAGAAGAGAACAGGCAGTTCCAATGGAGATGGGGGTAGAGGAATCCCTGAAGGTTAGCTACTGGGCAGCAGCAGTAGTGGAAGGTGACACTGGCGGAAGATCTTTCGTAGACAACGGCAGTGACACTACGGCTAACTCTGGTTAGTACTGCGCAGAAGAAGGCACTGGTAAACCACTTCTGACCAACCTTTACCTTGAAAACCCTATGATGAGACAATCCAAAATGAAAAAAGATATAGTGCTGGAAGATGGGACCCCCAGGTCGGATGGCACTCAATCTGCTACTGGGGTAGAGCAGAGGACAAGTAGGAGTAGCGCTGTTCTTAATGATGCGATTGGACTAAAGCCGAAAGGACGTTCAGTGGTTGTCATGAATAGATGCAAAAGGAAAGTCCGAAGCTGTTCGACGCATAAAATAGGAACATGGAATGTGAGAAGCATGAATCAGGGTAAGCTTGAAATTGTTAAATAAGAAATGGAATGCATGGACATTTCAGTCCTGGGAGTAAGTGAATTAAAGTGGACTGGATTAGGACATTTTCAATCAGAAAATTACAAAGTGTTTTATTCAGGGAATGACAAAAAGAGAAGAAACGGAGTTGCTTTAATAGTGAGGCAATATGTAGCAAAGGCAGTCAGGAGCTATAATGCAAAGTCTGACCAAATAATATCAATCAGACTTCAGGGAAAGCCTATCAACATAAGCATCCTTCAAGTTTATGCCCCAACTACAGATGCTGATGAGGAAGAAATTGAAAGTTTTTATGCCAGTGTTCAGGAAGAAATTGATCACACACCTAAACAAGATATGCTGATAATCATAGGTGATTGGAACGCAAAAGTAGGAAACAAAGCAGAATCAAATGTTGTTGGCAGATTTGGGTTAGGAGCACGGAATGAAGCAGGAGAACGCCTCGTAGAATTCTGTGAAGACAACAATCTGCTCATTGCAAACACATGTTTCAGGCAACCAAATAGATGATTGTATACATGGACATCACCAGACGGCCAGTATAGAAATCAAATAGATTATATAATTGGAAGCAGAAGATGGAGAAGCTCTATTCTCTCGGCCAAAACAAGACCAGGAGCCGACTGCGGTACAGATCATGAATTGGTAATATCGAAAATCAAGATAAAGCTTAAGAAAAACACCAAAACATTCATAGCACCAAAATACAATCTAAGCAATATTCTGGAAGAGTTTAAAGACCATGTAAGGAACAGATTTGCATTACTAAGTTCAAGTGAATGTAAACCTGAAGAACTATGGGTGGAAACTAGAGATATTATCAAGGAAGAATGTGCAAAGACTATTCCTGTAGCCAAAAGAAAAGAAAAACCTCGATGGATGTCTGAGGAAACTCTTAAAATTGCCAGAGATAGACGAGAAGCAAAAGTAGAAGGTGACAGAAATAGAATCAAAAGTCTAAGTGCAACGTTCCAGCGACTAGCACGTAGAGACAAAGAGACCTATTATAATAACCAGTGTAAAGAAATAGAAGAGAACAGCAAAAAAGGAAGAACAAGAGATCTGTTCCACAAGATCCAAGAAATCAAAGGGAAATTTAAAGCATGGTTAGGCATGCTGAAAGATCAGCATGGAAATACATTAACTGAACAGGACAAAATAAAGAAAAGGTGGGAACAATACACTGAAGGACTATACAGAAGAGATGAAAGGACAAAAGATTCTTTCCAAGAAGAATCTTTTGAAGAAGAACCTACAATTTTAGAAAGTGAAGTGAAAGCTGCATTGAGAGCAATCGGGAGAAACAAATCACCAGGAACAGATGGAATATCAATAGAGCTATTCCAAGCCACAGAAACGGAGTCCATCAAAATCTTGACAAGAATATGCCAACAGATATGGAAAACAAAACAATGGCCCACAGACTGGAAATGATCCATTTACATTCCAATTCCCAAGAAAGGAGACATCAAAGATTGCAACAACTATCGGACCATTGCATTAATTTCTCATGCAAGTAAAGTGATGCTCAAAATCTTACAGCAAAGGCTGTTACCATATATGGAACGAGAAATGCCTGATTTTCAAGCTGGTTTCAGAAAAGGAAGAGGCACTAGAGATCATATTGCAAATATACGCTGGTTACTGGAGCGTACGAGATAATTTCAGAAGAAAATCAGCTTGTGTTTCATAGATTACAGCAAAGCTTTTGACTGTGTGGATCATGAAAAGCTATGGCTGGTTTTAAAGGAAATGGGTGTGCCACTACATCTGATTGTTTTGATGCGCAACCTGTGCTCTGGACAAGAGGCCACAGTTAGAACAGAATATGGAGAAACGGAATGGTTTCCAATTGGCAAAGGTGTCAGACAAGGATGTATTTTATCTCCCTATCTCTTCAATCTATATGCAGAACATATAATTAGGAAAGCAGGATTAGATTTAGATGAAGGTGGAGTGAAAATTGGAGGGAGGAACATTAATAATTTGAGATATGCCGATGACACTACATTATTGGCAGAAAATAGTGAAGATTTGAAACAACTACTGCTGAAAGTTAAAAGAGAAAGTGCCAAAGCAGGACTGCAGCTGAACATCAAAAAAACAAAAGTAATGACTACAGGAGAGTTACACAACTTTAAGGTTGACAATGAGGAAATTGAAATTGTACAAGACTTTCTATTCCTTGGCTCCTGTCAGCCCTTGGCCCACAGAACCAGAAATCACCACAAAGTCATATAGAGTCCAAACAGATGGCTTTTACTGATCAAATAGGCATACAGTGCAAACGAATAAAATGACAGCTATGAAAGGCTCACTAGCTGGGAGATATTATAAGGCAGGAAAGGCGGGAGATTACACGCAGGAATACAGTTTCCCAGGAGCTGAGTTCCCAGGCTTAGGCATGCGACCTTGGGGGGCAGACAATACAGCACAGAGACAGCGGCAATAACGAAACCGAGATAGCAGCCTGACATTCTGCTCCCCTCAAGGCCCCCTCCCAGTTCGCAAGGGGGCTGGCCTGTCCGGGTAAGCAATGTGAAAGGCGTCGACGAGGTCGGGGGCGGAGACATCCCGTGCGCGCACCCATTCGTCATAGGCAGGGGGGAAATGTTTCCAACGAACTAGATATTGGAGAGTGCCATGGTGAATACGGGAGTCAAGGATCTTGGAGACTTCGAAGTGTTCTTCCCCCCCCACCATGATGGGTTGCGCAGGCGGTGGGTCCGGATGCCACTGTGGAGAAGCAACATGGGGTTTGAGGAGGCTTATGTGGAAAACAGGATGCACACGCCTCAAGGATTTGGGGAGAGCCAGTTCTACTGTGACAGGGTTTATGACCCGAGTAATGGGGAAAGGGCCAATGAATTTGGCGCTGAGTTTATGGCACGGTTGGGTGGAACGGAGGTTTTTGGTGGAAAGGTAAACCAAAGCACCCACTTGCAGATCACCCCCGGGGGAGCGATGTTTGTCAGCTTGCGCTTTGTATTTACGTTTGGCCCGGTCGAGGTTGCTAATGAGCCAGGGCCAAGTGGTACGGAGGGCGTGTGCCCAGGAGGCAATGTCGGGGTTCCCCTCCCCCTCTACATCATCTGTAGGAACGATGGGACTGAAATCTTGTCCATACACAGCAAAAAACGGGCTAAAACCTGTGGATTGATGCATGGCATTATTGTAGGCATATTCTGCTAAAGGTAACAGTTCCACCCAGTTATCCTGGTGGTAGTTAACATAACAACGCAAATAACATTCAAGTACAGCATTGACACGTTCAGTTTGACCATCAGTTTGAGGATGGTATGCGCTAGACAATCCCTGCTCCACCCCCACCAACTTGAGGAAAGCTTTCCAAAACTTAGAAACGAAACCACTTCCGCGGTCACAAATTATTTTACGCGGAAACGAATGTAAACGAAATATATGCGTTACGAAGAGGCGGGCCAGTTTCTGCGCAGAGGGGATCCCTGCACATGGAATCAAATGTATTTGCTTAGAAAACAAATCAGTAACAACCCACAACACAGTTTTACCCCCACTGAGAGGGAGATCAGTCATGAAGTCCATAGCAATCACTTCCCAAGGTCTGCTGGGCGTTTCAAGAGGTTGTAGCAGTCCCGGGGGTTTGCCCTGCGATCGTTTCGCAGCGGCACAAACGGGACAGCTGCGGATGAAGGAGTCAATGTCGGAACGCATTCCCCCCCACCAGAACTGTCTGCGCAATAAGTGAAGGGTCTTCAGAAACCCAAAGTGCCCAGCTGTTTTGGCTCCATGAGCTAAATGTAAAACGTCCTTCCGGAGAGCTTTGGGTACATACAATTTTGAGTCTTTGTACCAGGACCCCCCTTGTTCCAAAACACCAGGAGGTAGGGTATGAGCGGAACGTTCTAAAAGGCACTGGTCCCGAAGAACAGTTAAAAAGGATTCGGAGATGGGGATTTTGGAGGGAGCCCCCCCGTCGGTCCTGGAGATCTGAGAAATAGTTATAGGGTTAGTGCTTACGTGCGGCGGCGCGCAGACTGCAGGCGGCTGAGCGGTCGGAGGGGTAGGAGGGGCGGGAACTCCGGTCTGTTGCGGTGGCGGCTGGGCAGCCGGTTGGGCTGGCGGAGCTTGCGAGTTAGGGAAGGTGTGTTGATGCTGGGATCGGGTTTGCACAGCCAGCATAGGTAGGGCCCCACGTTGCATAGGGGTGAACAGAGAGTTGGTAGGTCTTTCGAGTTTTACCGGATATTGTGGTAAACGGGAGAGGGCATCCGCGAGAACGTTCTGCTTCCCAGGGACGTGCTTCAGGGTGAAACGGAACTGAGCAAAGAACTCCGCCCACCGTTGTTGTTTCGCCGATAGCTTATGGGACCCCGTGAGGGCAGCTAGATTTTTGTGATCGGTCCAAACTTCAAAGGGTACTTTAGACCCTTCTAAGAATTGCCGCCATAAAGTCAGTGCATGATGAACTGCAGAGGCCTCTTTCTCCCAGATGGGCCAGTTTAATTGAGCGTGCGCAAATTTTTTTGAAAAGTAAGCGCAAGGGTGAAGAAGACCGTCCGGTCCTTGTTGGAGGAGAGCCCCTCCCATGGCTACATCGGAAGCATCGACTTGCACAATGAACATTTGATTTGGGTCTGGGTGCCGTAACACCGGCTCCGAAGTGAAAAGGCGCTTGAGGGCCAGAAAGGCGGCTTGGCATTGCTCAGTCCATAGGATTTTTGCGGAGGGCAAGGCAGCCGAGCTTACTTTTCCCTTAGTTTTCAGCAGGTCCGTAATGGGTAGAGCCACTTGGGCGAAGTTAGGGATGAATCCCCGATAGAAGTTTGCAAATCCCAGAAATTGCTGTACTTGCTTACGGTTGGTGGGGGGAGTCCAATCGAGGACGGCTTGGACTTTGGCGGGGTCCATGCGAAGACCTTGGTGGGAGATGATGTATCCCAAAAACGTGAGTTTGCTTTGGTGAAATTCACACTTAGCTAGTTTAGCGAACAGTTGATGGTTACGCAGGCGTTGTAGAACTTCCCTGACTAGAGTCACATGCTCGTCCATAGTTTTCGAATAAATGAGAATGTCATCTAAGTAGACCACCACCCCACGATATAGAAGGTCATGTAGGATTTCATTGATGAGTTGCATGAAGACCCCCGGGGCCCCTTTTAATCCGAACGGCATTACAAGGAATTCATACATTCCGAAACAGCTAGAGAAGGCAGTGAGGTGCTCATCTCCTTCGCGGATACGGACTCGGTAGTAGGCTTCCACCAAGTCTAATTTAGAAAACACACGGCCTTCCTGTAATTGTCCCAAAATATCCGATATTAATGGGATAGGATAGGCGTTGGTCTGGGTAACCGCATTGAGCTTTCTGAAGTCAATGCACAGGCGAAGGTCGCCCTCTTTTTTCCGGACGAAAAACGCGGGGGCCGAGTTTGGGGCATTCGAAGGGCGAATGAACCCTCTGGCGAGGTTTTTGTCCAAAAAGTCCCGGAGGACAGTGCGCTCGGAAGCGCTCATAGGGTAAATCTTACTTTTGGTTAATGTGCAGTCCTTTACTACTTCAATCGCACAGTCTGAGGCCCGGTGGGGGGGTAAGGCATCACATTCCCTAAGGTCGAAGACATCTTCAAAGTCCCGGTACACAGCGGGTAGAGCCGGTGGTACTGGGGCAGTAGAGGTTAACGCTGGAACGGGCGGAAATGGCAGAGCAAAGTTTTGCCGATGCTGGTCGCAGGTGGGACTAGCGAAAGAGATAGTGTTCGTTTCCCAATCAATACTGGGACTATGTCCTTTAATCCAGTTAATTCCCAAGACCACTTCAAATCGGATAGGGGCTATAGTGAAGTCGATTTGTTCCCAGTGGGAACCAATTCCCATTGCCACCCCTATGGTGCGATGATCAACTGGACCCCCCTGGAATTGGCTCCCGTCCATTTGAGCAAATTGGACGGGGGCGGGTAAAGCCTCTGAGTCGGCTCTGAGTGCAGCAAACGTGGCTTCGCTTATGAGAGTGCGACAGCAACCGGAGTCAATTAGTGCTTTGACGGGGATTTGTGGACCTCCGTTAAGTTGTTGTAAAACTGCATCTACGTAGACAGTGGAGTCCACTTCTTTGATTTTGGTAGGAGCATTCGGTTTGATAGGAAGATCCTGAGAGGTCTGTGGAGATGCTCCATTCACCACAGACCGGAGCCGTTTTTTGACATGTCGAGGGGAGATTCCAGGTTTAAGGCTGGAGAAATCCAAGGGTTTTCCTCATCCGAAGAGGGAAAGCTGTCCCCCAATGGGGCACTTGTAATCCGAGACCCGGCGGGGTCGTTGGAAGCAGGCAGGGAGGCTGGGTCCCCGGCATGGAGTGCAGAGGGTGTGGGCCTTCCCGGAGCTGCGCTGCGGGTGGCCGCGGTGCCTCTGCGTGGTGGACGACCTCGGGCGCGGGTTGTCGTGCTGGGACGAAATAATTCCTGGCGGCGTGGGCAAACGGCTGCAAAGTGGCCCATTCCTCCGCATGTAAGACAGGCACCCCTCTGAAATCGGGCTTCACGTTCCTGGAGCGGACGTGGGGGATTTCGTGGGACGAGCAGTGGTGCCTTGGGTTGAGGCTTTGGGGTGCCCTTCTCCTTGTGCTTTTGACGGACGAGAGAAATAAAGCGGCGGCGGCTTTCCACTTCCTCGGCTAATAGGATCCAGCCTTCGAGGGTATCGGGATCGCCCCGCATGTAAGACCAGTTCAGAATGTCAGGATGCAAGGCTTCCCTGAAATGATGGATTAGGGTGGTCTCGGGCCAACCTACAATTTTACTTGCCAGTCGCTGAAATTCATCGGCAAATTCCCGAACTGTAGCAGAGCCTTGTTTTAATTGTAAGAGTTCCGTTTTGGCTCTTTCTCCCAGGAAGGGGTCCTCAAACCTCCTTCTCAGGGCAGTCATGAAGTTGTTGAGGGAACGAATCGCACGAGAGCGGGTGTCAAACTGGAGGACCATCCAGTCAGCCGCTTTGCCTGTCAGGAGGGAAGCTACGTACCGCACCCGGCTATCTTCCGTGGGGAAAAGTTGACCTTGTTCTCGCATATAACTGTCCACTTGATGCAAGAAACAAGGCAAAGTCTCAAGAGATCCGTCATACGTAGTCCTCAATTTGAGTTGCTTCCAAGGGCCGGGCGCGGGCTGACCCGGTTGCACGGGTGGTCCGGGCGGAGGAGCAACAGGAGCTCCAGGAGGCAAGGGTGGAGCAGGCACATTAGCAGGTGGTTGCACGGGTGGTCCGGGCGGAGGAGCAACAGGAGCTCCAGGAGGTAAGGGTGGAGCAGGCACATTAGCGGGTGGTTGTACGGGTACCCCCTGACCCGGTATCGGAACGGGCTGTCTCTGAGCTATCAGGGTTTGTTGTAATTGCCTGTTCTCGTGAAGCATAAGTTCCATTACTTCTTGGAGTTGATCAACACGGTCGGAGAGCTCCCGATTCTGGGCTCGTAAAAGATGAACCTCCTCACATGGGCCACCAGTAAGATGAGGCTTACTGGTTCGGAAGCTCGTGGCCCATTGAGAGCTATCCCCATATAAATCCTCGTCTTCAGACTCATCTGAGTCTCGACGTCGGTCAGCCAAACGGCATGCGCGTTGGGTCGCACGCGACGGGACAAACGCCGGGGAAAAAGTTAGACCTGATAGTCCCAGTACATAGTCCTTGGGGCGCGTGTCCACGTTCGCCTGATTCCTTGCTGCAGCCGCCCTGGCTGCTTCCGCCGCCTCTCTCTCTCTTGCGACCCTAGCCTCTTCGGCGGCTTGCTGATCCGCAAGAACTTTGGCGTTCTCAAGTCTTAGGGCAGCCTCTGCCGTAATGCGCGGCAAAAGTTCTGTCTCGAGGAGCAAGAGTATGGGGTCAGGTTCCCCGCCCAGCAGAGGTTGTACTCGGACCGCCAGTGCGGATGCCTCGGCTCCAAACGTCGGGGTCAAAACTTGAGCCAAGGTGGCTACCGGGGTGTCCTTTGTACATTCCACAAGGAGAAGAGCGGTGCTAATAGCGACTCGCTTGGCCTCAGCCTGGCAGCTGGCCGCATCCGGGATCAGGGAAAAACCCTCCGGCGGGGCTCCCGCCATGGTAGAAAGAGTTTGTCGAGAAATAAGATGATCCAAAAGTCCAGTTAATATTTGTAAATCCTCAGTCGCCAATCGGGCATCGTCCAGTAATTGATCCAAGTCCTGAAGATCTAAACGAGCATCAGTATCCTCCGATGTTAACATCCAGAGACGTCCTGTAAGAGATTGCCACTGCGCGTGTACCAGTCCCCTCAAGCGGCAAACCTCTCGGTTCGTCCGGAAAAGTTCAGCGATTAAGTCCTGTAACAGAGTAGGGTCCTCTGAGAAGGGCTCCAGGGTAGTAGATCACCTGGAGAGCTGCACAGCTCCCATCCAAGTGGCAGGCGAACCCCCCTGGGCTCCAGCCTGGCTAGGAGAACGGTGAAGATGTGAGATAGCTGTCATAATGTCAGCCCTTGGCCCACAGAACCAGAAATCACCACAAAGTCATATAGAGTCCAAACAGATGGCTTTACTGATCAAATAGGCATACAGTGCAAACGAATAAAATGACAGCTATGAAAGGCTCACTAGCTGGGAGATATTATAAGGCAGGAAAGGCGGGAGATTACACGCAGGAATACAGTTTCCCAGGAGCTGAGTTCCCAGGCTTAGGCATGCGACCTTGGGGGGCAGACAATACAGCACAGAGACAGCGGCAATAACGAAACCGAGATAGCAGCCTGACAGCTCCACCATCAACCAAAAGGGAGACTGCAGCCAAGAAATTAGAAAGAGATTGAGACTGGGAAGGGCAGCCATGAAGGAGCTAGAAAAGATTTTGAAGTGTAAGGATGTGACTCTGGCCACCAAGACTAGATTAATTCATGCCATTATATTCCCTATTACTATGTATGGTTGTGAAAGCTGGACAATGAAGAAAGCTGATAGGAAGAAAATAGATTCCTTTGAAATGTGGTGTTGGAGGAGAGTGTTGCGGAGCCTGAACTGACCCTAGAAGCTAAAATGACTAAACTGAGGCTGTCGTATTTTGGTCACGTCATGAGACGACAAGAGTCACTGGAAAAGACCGTCATGATAGGAAAAGTTGAGGGCAGCAGGAAAAGAGGAAGACCCAACAAGAGATGGATTGACTCAATAAAGGAAGCCACAGCCTTCAATTTGCAAGATCTGAGCAAGGCTGTCAAAGATAGGATATTTTGGAGGACTTTCATTCAGAGGGTCGCCATGAGTCGGAAGCGACTTGACGGCACTTAACACACATAACAGCCACAATCCCTCCCACCTCGCTGGTCGAGCCCACGGGAACCCCTATTCCTCGCCTTCTCTTTAATTTATTCTGTCGTAGTCTACTGGAACTCATGACAACTCCTCTACAGGAAAAGGTATCGTATCACCCGTCATCGATCCCTGCCACATTGCACCATTGAATGCTTGAAAACATAAAACTCTCTTAATTCGGATCACAAGGTCACAAAATATGGGCTCTGGTATAGTTGGTTACATCCCGCTTTATAAATATTATAGTTACCAATTGCTCAGCTAATTTCCCCATTTAAAGAGCATTTTGGCTAACATCCCCCCCACACACCCAGTGACCCCTACTCCATGCCCCTGCTATCTAGCCCCTGCTTAAAATCTTCCAGGGAAGGAGAGTTTACTACCTCCTGAGGAAACCTGTTTCATTGAGGAACCGTTCTAACTGTTAAAAAGTTCTTCCTAATGTCTAGATGGAAACTCTTTGGATTTAATTTCCACCTGTTGGTTCTGGTCCAACATTCTGGGGCAACAGAAAACAACTCGGCATCCTCCTCTAACTGACAGCCCTTCGACTACTTGAAGATGGCTATCATATCACCTTTCAGTCTTCATTTTCTTCAGTAGCATTCCCTGAATCAATATTGTGAACTTTCTGCCACAGTAGAAAAGTTGGGCAACTTAAAAACTTTGTGGAAATGTTTATTTGGTAATTGTTGGTCTGATATCTCTTTACGCTCTCTGTGTTCAGCATCCACCGGTTGAAACGCGCTTGCGTCAGGCTCCAATTGATGCCAGACAGAGATTTGCCGCTGTTTGCAAAGCCAAACGCTCATTATGTCCAAAACGACACATCTCCAAAGCAAACTGTGGGAAGAATAATATCTCAAGAGAATTTGGATTTCTTCAGATATAACGGGTCCTCGTGGCCAAGTCTCCCTCTTCTCCCCACCCCTATCTCTAAGACACCAGCTTCCCTCTCCTCTGATGAAGGCCGGACTCCTCAGAATGGATTTGGATAGAATGTAAATGAAAAGGAAACCTTCTGAGGTCCCTTGAAGTGTTTGTTTTTTTAAGCTGTAATGATCAAGATCAAGCTGGTTCCCGAGGATTAATGAGGGGTTTGGAAGAGTTGATGGCCCAAACTACAACTGAGGGCCATTAACAACAGCTTCTCATTAATCCCAACAGATGCCCCCTTTGAAATTGTCATTGCCGGAACACACCAAACAAAATAAACCAGATACAGATGTTCTTGAGCATGAGGAGTTTTCAATTAGGGAAGGGTACTTCCCAAGAAAGGGAGCTGGCATTTTAGAGGTCAAGAGAAAGATGGCGGTTTCAAGGGGGTGGGAAGGAGAAGGAGGAGGAGGAGGAGGAGGAGGAGGAGGAGGAGGAGGAGGAGGAGGAGAAGAAGAATTGATTTTTATATGCCAACTTTCTCTACCACTTAAGGCAGAATCAAACTGGCTTACAATCACCTTCCCTTCCCCTCCTCACAACAGACATCCTGTGAGGTAGGTGGGGCTGAGAAAGTGTGACTAGCCCAAGGTCACCCAGCTGGCTTCATGTGTAGGAGTGGGAAAACAAATCAATTTCACCAGATAAGTCTCCACCACTCATCTGGAGGAGTGGGGAATCAAACCAGGTTCTCCAGATCAGACTCCACCACTCCAAACCATAGCTCTTAACCACTACATCACACTGGCTCTCTAGAAGCCAAGTTCTTCATGCTGTATCACTGAAGAGTTGAGGTGCGACCTCATGTAACTGAATGTCCCTCACACATGCACACACACAAATACATGCACCTAGAAAATTCTCGTCCAAGGGTTGCCAACCTTTAAGAGCCTGCAGCACTTTTTGGAATTTGGACACAGTATGGTGGGTGCACAAAATGGCTGCCACAGGAGGAAGAGCCAGCCACAAAATGGCTGCCTCAGCTTACCTTCATACACACAGTGAAGCTCCTAGTTGGGAAATACCTTGAGATTTTTGGGGAGGAGCCTGAGGAGGCCAGGGTTTGGGTAGGGGAGGGACTTCAATGCCATAGAGTCCAGTTGCCAAAGTGGTCATTTCCTCCATGGGAACTGAGGTTTTGGGGTTGAGTAGGCAGCAGAAATTAGCTTTTCTGACCCCTTTCAGCTTGTGTTTGAATTCAAGGATGTCCATGTCCACATGAAAATGGTTGTAGTTTTTCAAACAATATAACCTCTTTTTTGAGCCCCCTCCTCACTCGAGCGTCACCACCGTCACTTGGATCTGGCCCAGAGACTGAAGCCCACCAGGATTCCAGCAAGGGGAGTTACCCCAAGAATAGCTTCTGCTCTAGTCAGCCTTGATGCCCCATCTGTAAAATGAAGAAGAAGAAGAGGAGGAGGAGGAAGAAGAAGAGGAGTTGGGTTTTATATGCCGATTTTCTCTACCACTTAAGGGAGACTCAAACTGGCTTACAATCACCTTCCCTTCACCTCCCCACAGCAGACACCCTGTGAGGTAGGTGGTGCTGAGAGAGCTCTAAGAGAGCTGTAACTAGCCCAAGGTCACCCAGCTGGCTTTGTGTGTAGGAGTGGGGAAACAAATCCAGTTCACCAGATTAGAGTCCGCCGCTCAGGTGGAGGAGTGGGGTATCAAACCCGATTCTCTAGATCGGACTCCACAGCTCCAAATCACCGCTGTTAACCACTACACCCATTGCAGTTCATGGTTTCCACAGCGTCATGAGAATACTGACAATCTGTGGCCTTCAAGACATTTGAGGCTGGCCAGTAATTTCAGAGTGCATATTGGCATTTAGGACGTATCTGCACAGAGACAGATAGCCCGGACACATGAAACATTGTACCGAACCTCTCATTGAGGTATCAAACTTTTCTCATCAGGCCGTTTAAAAAAAAAATTACGGTAAACTATAGTTTTATTACTCCGGAAATATATTAAAAATGTAGATCTTTTATAATTCCTTCAATTAACAGTAGACACTTCTTGATTACTTTCTAATTAAATCATTTCACTCCAAGACTTGGTAATTACAACAAGAAGTTATTAAAATTAGAAAACATTTGCTAACTCAGGACTTTGGATTATTAAGCCTTTGTCACTTAATATCACCAAACAGTCTATGAAGATATATCGGCTCAGGAAGCAACTTTAATGTATTCAGAGGCAATAATTAACCACAGGTGCCCCCCCCCAAACGGTGTGGGGCTTCTCTCATGTCAAATAGTTTTCTTTCAAATCTCTTGTGCCTGCCATGGGGCATATTTCTCATTATATTATCCATAGCATCTATAGATGCATAACTCCATGTATCGTTGTTCCAAGGTGAACTGGGGTTAATTTGGATTCTATGCTAGCCCTGTCCATAGAGTGGATCAAGGACTATGGAGCCAGGAGTATGGAGGAATAGAATCATAGAATCATAAAGCTGGAAGGGACCGCTAGGGTCAACTAGTCCACCCCCCTGCACAATGCAGGAAATTCACAACTACCACCTCCCAACACCCCCAGCAACCCCCACTCCATGCCCAGAAGATGCCCTCCCTCTCACAATCTGCCTAAGGTGATAGTATCAGCATTGCTGACAGATGGCCATCTAACCTCTTCTTACAAACCTCCAGGGAAGGGGAGCTTACCACCTCCCAAGGAAGCCAGTTCCACTGTGGAACTGCTCTAACTGTTAGAAAATCCTTCCTAAGGTCTAGACGGAAACTCTTTTGATTTAATGTCAACCTGTTGGTTCTGGTTTGACCTTCTGGGGCAACAGAAAACAACTCAGTACCCTCCTCTATATGACAGCCCTTCAAGTACTCGAAGATGGTTATCATCTCACCTCTCAGTCTTCTCCTCTTCAGGCTAACCTCCTCTTCAGAATAACCCACCTCTAGTCCCGATTTCCCACCCTCGAGGAACTGAAGTGATGGTGGGAAACTCCATCAAGTCACAGCTGACTTATGGCAAACCCATAGTATGTTCAAGGCAAGAGGCGAGGAGCAGTAGAAAAAAGGCTTTCACATATTGATGCTCTACGAATTTCCCCAAGTTGCTATCTTAAAGACCACAGAGACTAGGTGAGGCCGCCTAGAGCATCACCTGGAAGTGACATCACATCCTCCCCGAAGTCGACCTTTCCCATGCACTGCTTGCAAAACCTCTCAGCATTTGATGAGTCAGTGCTTAGAAAACCGTAAGCCAGACCTCAATCTGATGACAAGAATTTGGAGACGCAAATTCTTTTAGCACGTCTCTGGAACTGACACCAATGTTGCCTAAAGTGAGATTTGAGGGGTATTTAGGATCCGCCTTAGATGAAACTTCAATAGGATCAATAAAGAGATTGCACAAACAGTCTTGAAGTAAGGATGAACAAATGTTTCCCATTCCATTTCTTGTTTATATTTCTTTATATTTCATCAATGGTTTCAGGTCCCCCCTTTCAACTGTTAGTTTGCTAGATTCCTTTGTATTGCCTACACATGTCGGATGTTTTTACACTCCATGTATAAAGAATTTACCCGTACAATGAATGCTGTTATTATATATAATGCATCATGCTGATTTATTGATGCAAAAATAACATTAAAAATGTGTATAGTTTATGGGACAATTCAGATTGAGAAAACAGAAAA
Source organism: Euleptes europaea (assembly GCF_029931775.1). Lineage (NCBI taxonomy): Eukaryota > Metazoa > Chordata > Lepidosauria > Squamata > Sphaerodactylidae > Euleptes > Euleptes europaea. The sequence goes on from NC_079315.1 coordinate 118,925,141, forward strand.
TGGTGTGAAAACAAGTAATTGTATTTTTAAGACTTAAAACCTTTCAAAGCAGGCTTTCCATCCAATTTAGGGTTCCCTGGACAGCAAAAAATAACAACATTAAAACAAGCTTATATGTGTGTGTGTGTGTGTGTATGTTAAGTACTGTCAAATCGCTTCTGACATGGCGACCCTATGAATCAATGTCCTCCAAAACATCCTATCCTTAACCTTGCTCAAGTCTTGCAAATTGAGGGCCGTGGCTTCCTTTATAGAGTCAATCCATCTCCTGTTGGGTCTTCCTCTTTTCCTGCTGCATTCAACTTTTCCTAGCGTGATTGTCTTTTCCAGTGACTCTTGTCTTCTCATGATGTGACCAAAGTACGACAGCCTCAGTTTAGTCATTTTAGCTTCTAGGGTCAGTTCAGGCTTGATTTGATCTACAACCCACTGATTTGTTGTTGTGTTTTTGGCAGTCCACGGTATCCGTAACAGGCTCCTCCAACACCACATTTCAAAGGAACAATAAAAACACAGACTCATGAGCAGGAAGGAAGGTCTGTGAGAGAGAACTCCAAGCCGTGGCTCAGTTTGTAGAGTATCTGCTCGGCATGCAGAAGGTCCCAGCCCAGGATCAACCCCTGGCATCTCCAGTTAAAGGGACTAGGCAAGTAGGTGATGTGAAAGACCTCTACCTGAGACTCTGGAGAGCCACTGGCTGTCTCAGTAGACAATACTGACTTCAATGGACCAAGGGTCTGATTCAATATAAGGCAGCTTCATGTGTTCAAAACAGAATTGTCTTCACTCATTGGCAGAAGAAAAAAAACAGATGGAGACAGTGATATCTCCCTGGTGTGGGAATGCCACACCTGAGAAGGCCCTTTCTCATGTGCCCACCCATCTAGCATCAGATCGTGAGAGCATCCAAAGAAAGGCCACTGAAGATGATCAAAGTGCTTGGGCAGATTCATATGGGACTAAGCTGTCTTTAAAATATGCTGGTACCAAGCCATATAAAGCTTTAAGAGTCAGTACCTGGAATTCACCTCAAAGCAAACTGGGAGCTAGAATAGACGAAACAATACTGGAGTGATACGATCTCTGCTGTTCGCTCTAGACAGAAGTCTGCACCAACTGTAGCTTCTTGACAGTCTTCAAGGGCAGCCCCATGTAGAACATATTGCAGTAGTTTAGTCTCAATGTTAAATTGTACCAGGATCCCGCAAAGAAGAACACAAGCCACCAAGGCTAACTAGTTGATTAATGGCTTATTGACTTCAATTAAACATCTCTTAATCAGCATGAGTTGTTGCTAACATGAAGCCGACTGTGGCTACTAGCATTCTGGACATTTGAAAGCCAGCGTGGTGTAGTGGTTAAGAATGGTGTTTTGGAGCAGTGGAGTCTGTTCTGGAGAACTGGGTTTGATTCCCCACTTTTCCACATGAGTGGTGGAAGCTAATCTGGTGAACTGGATTTGTTTTCCCACTCCTACACATGAAGCCAGCTGGGTGACCTTGGGCAAGTCACTCTCTCTCAGCCTCACCTAACTCACAGGGTGTCTGTTGTGGGGAGGGGAAGGTGATTGTAAGCCGGTTTGATTCTTCCTTAAGTGGCAGAGAAAGTCGGCATATAAAAACCAACTCTTCTTCTTCTTCTTCTTCAAACTTAGTTGGCTCCAGATTTAGTGTTGCATTGGGTTTTATGTATCCTCGCCTGCATGTAAAACAATGACAAGATGTGTTACAACTCAACTTAAGGTTGCCAACCTCCAGGTGGTAGCTCTCCCACTATTACAATTGATCTCCAGGTGACAGAGATCAGTTCACCTGGAGAAAATGGCCACTTTGGTAGGGGGACTCTATGACATTTGTACCCCATTGAGATCCCTCCCCTCCCCAAACTTCACCCACCCCAGGCTCCACCCCCAACAATATACAGATATTTCCCAATCCAGAGCTGGCAACTATAGCCACAACCCATCACCTCATATCTGTCAGTTGCCCCAGACTCTGTCCTAGGGTTGCGAACCTATAGGTGGGCCCTGGACATCTCCTGGTATAACAATAGATCTCCAGATGGCAGAGATAATTCCCCTTGCAGAAAATGGTTACTTTGGAGGTTGAATTATAACCAGTGTGGTGTAGCAGAGTAGTGGTGAAGAGCAGTGGGTTGGAGCCGTGGACTCTGATCTGGAGAAGCAGGTTTGATTCCCCACTCCTCCACATGAGCGGCGGAGGCTAATCTGGCGAACCGGGTTGGTTTCCCCACTCCTACACATGAAGCCAGCTGGGTGACCGTGGGCTAGTTACAGCTCTCTTAGAGCTCTCTCAGCCCCAACGACCTCACAGGGTGTCTATTGTGGGGAAGAGAAGGGAAGGTGATGGTAAACCAGTTTGAGTGTCTATTGTGGGGAAGAGAAGGGGATGGTAAGCTAGTTTGATTCTTCCTTAAGTGGTAGAGAAAATCAGCATATAAAAACTCCTCCTCGTCCTCCTCCTTTTCTTCTTCTTCCTCTTCTTCTTCTCTCACCCAAACGGCAAAGAGTTAGTCCCAAGATTTCTATCAGTAGGGTTGCCAGGTCCCTCTTTGCCACCAGTGGGAGGTTTTTGGGGTGGAGCCTGAGGAGGGCGGGGTTTGGGGAGAGGAGAGACTTCAATGCCTTACAGCACCAATTGCCAAAGCAGCCATTTTTCTCTTGATGAACTGATCTCTATCAGCTGGAGATCAGTTGTATAGCAGGAGATCTCCAGCTAGTACCTGGAGATTTGCAACCCTATCTATCAGTCAAAATTATATGGTATACTATAATTAGTTTCAGGGAAATGACAGCCAGGAATGGGGAGGGAGGGAGAGAGAATGGCAAGAATGCAATGAAGAGCCAAGGAAGAGAGAGTGAGAGGAAATGAGAGCTTTGTTTACTTAACAATGTTGCCCCTGACGCATGAAGACACACCAAAATAACTGCTGTTTATTTTACAAGATGGAAAAAATATTGAACGCCCTGTGGTCATAGAAGGCATTTTCTTTTGGGATTACAAGTGCAGAGATGAATTAGGTACACTTAGGATCAATATCTGTTTCTCTTCTCGGTTCAAGATGGGATTTGTCAAAAATCCGAGAGCAGCTTCTATCGAGTGTCAGCTACAAATCCTCACCGCCCCGAGTCACATACTCATTGGAAGTTGAAATACAAATGGCAAAGGCCCCTTTCAGCCCACAATATCTGAGGTCGGAATGCTAGATCACCTCTCGTCTCTCCTTTTAATGAGCTTCGGTTTGATGAAGTGACCTTGCCGGTGTGGAATCGGCGAGAGTAACGGGTCTCTTCAAACCCCATAGCCACGCCAGGCGCGTTCGGAAGGGGGCTCTCAGAAGCACAAAGAGCCGTGCGGTGCAACAGGGGTTTCGGGACCTGGTCATTATGCCGGATCGGCGAGAGATAATGGCAAATGGGGAGCAGAAGATTTTTAATTAAAGCTGGAATGTGGCTTGAATGCAAGGGGAGGTATTAGTAGGTGACGCATGGCTCCTAGGTGGCCAGAGGACGTGAATAATGCGTACACTTCTTTCCGGACGCTTTTTATGAGAGATGAAGCCGAGGGCCAGTGGTCATGAATGTTAATGCCCAATGAACAAATCCGACTTCTGACAAACAGAAGAGGACGACGTCATCTTCGGGGGGTTGTGGGGTCATTGGGAGATGAAACACTATCAGCACCCTTGGGTGATGCAGCTGTTACTGGAATATTCCACTTCAGACTGTAACAGGAGGGGGGATATCAAGGTTTCATGCTCACCCATGTATTTTTTAAAAAAAAAAACACTTTCCTGTACAGAAAACATTAATATAGCAGGAATAAAGGTTCGACTTTGGCCTAGTTCCTGACATGGTGGTTGTTGTTTTTTATAGAATAATAGAATAGAGTCATAGAGTTGGAAGGGACTACCAGGGTCATCTAGTGCAACCCACTGCACAATGCAGGGTTCCCCCCCACCCACCCACCCCCCACAGGGTCTGTTGTGGGGAGGGGAAGGGATGGTGATTGGTTTGTTTCTTCCTTAAGTGGTAGAGAAAGTAGAGAAAGTCAGCATATAAAAACCACCTCTTCCTCTTCTTCTTCTGTCTTGGTGTCACCCAAATAAACCCTTTCCCTCTATGTACAGAACGGAAGGAATTTTACATATCTGGCTCCATTTATCCTGGTAATGACTGGAGACTAGATCGGTTCATAGAAAAGATTGCTCGGTCCCTCTTCGCCACTGGCAGGAGGTTTTTGGGGAAGAGTCTGAGGAGGGTGGGGTTTGGGGAGGGGAGGGACTTCAGTGCCATAGAGTCCAATGGCCAAAGTGGCCATTTTCTCCAGGGGAACTGATCTCTATCGGCTGGAGATCAGTTGTAATAGCAGGAGATCTCCAGCCACCACCTGGAGGTTGGCAACCCTAGGGCCATGAGAACCAAACACTGACACAACCCTTCCTGCCCTCCCTCTCATAATCTGCCTAAGGTCATAGAATCAGCATTGCTGACAGATGACCATCTAGCCTCTGCCTCAAGACCTCCAAAGAAGGAGAGCCCACCACCTCCTGAAGAAGCCTGCTCCACTGAGGAACTTCTCCAACTGTCCAAAAGTTCTTCCTAACTGTCCAAAGGTTTTGCATAGGTTGCAGAAAGTCTTCTTGAGTTCCTTGGGCAGGGTATACCATAAGGAAGAGGCCACAACTAGGGTTGCCAGCTCTGGGTTGGGAAATACCTGGAGATTTTTGGGGTGGAGCCTGAGGAGGGTGGTGTTTGGGTAGGGGAGGGACTTGGATGCCAGGTTAACCAATCTCTGTCATCTGGAGATCAGTTGTAATAGTTGGAGATCTCCAGCTAGCACCTGGAGGTTGGCAACCCTAGCCGCAACCGAGAAAGCATGTGTACGGGCAGTTGTTGATTTTGCCCATGTGCAGATTGGTGTCCATCATTGAATTCAAGGCCTGCACAGGGAATCTAGGATGTCTCCAAACACTGAGCATGGTCAATGGTGGTTAAGCTTCATCATGACTGCTGTATCTTGCACACTCCAGCCATACCATCAGGAGCAGCACCCCAATCCCAAGGAAACCAAAGGATGGAATGGAGTACCACTCTATTCCTTTGCCTGGCTGGTTCTGCAACGGGCGGACTGAGTTGCATAGTTAAATTGTGGAACTCCCTGCCCCAGGATGTGATGATGGCTGCCAACTTGGAAGGCTTGAAGAGGGGAGGGGACATGTTCATGGAGGAGAGGGCTATCAAGGCTACTGGTCAAAATGGACGCTAGTCATGATGCATACCTGTTCTCTCCAGGATCAGAGGCGCATGCCTATTATCTTAGGTGCTGTGGAACACAGGCAGGATAATGCTGGTGCAGTCGTCTGGTTTGTAGCCTTCCTAGAAGCACCTGATTGGCCACTGTGTGGACGGACTGCTGAACTTGATGGACCTTGGTCTGATCCAGCATGGCCTTTCTTATGTTCTTATCTAGGGTTGCCAGCTCCAGGTTGGGAAATACCTGGAGATTTTCAGGTGGTGCCTGAGGAGGGTGGGATTTGACATGGTAAAAGGTTGTGAGGAGAAGACCTAGGGTTGATTCTATGGTTGCCATCTGGAAGGTGGATTTCCTGTCCTGCTATTCTATCAGTCTGACAGAAGAAAGATCGTTTGGGCTGGTACATGGAAGTCTATGGACGCCATTGAAGAAATTTGGCTCATATGTACAGCTGGTTTCCAAATGGACTATCAACTGTTGGTTTCTATATGTGTTTTATGTGATTGTATGACTGGTGTGTCTTTTGTAAAATTCTGTACGTACATCTGATAGGTGTTATATCACGATGTTATTTAATGTCTAGTTGGTTAATAGATCATATATACTGAGCCTCCATGCTGTCTTTTGTTATATTTAATACCACCTAGCGGTTGGCAACCCTACCAATATCACCCAAGAATACATCCCTACGCTCAGGAAAATTCAAAGCGAATTTATTAGCATCTTATAAATATATTGTATTCTAAATAAAAAATGGTTTGCTAGTGTTTCTGAACCAGGGGAAAGGAAATCGTTGTTGAGGTGGGGCACACCAATCACAGTGTTTATGTCTTATTGATATTCCACCGGCAGCGACTCCCAAATTGTGGTTCTGAGCTTTCCAAAGGATGAGTTGCGACCATGGTAAGGAAGACAGCTGAAGGGGGAAAGCGAGATCACAAATCCTTGACTGCTATAAGCCTGGGGATTCTGGGCCAGATATAAAGTTGTGCAGGGAGTTGAGTATAGGTATGAAGCGGGAATTTGTCGGACTCAGTTGCCGGCGGGGTGGGGGGGACCACAGCAGCTTCGTTTTCTGGTTAGAGATGAGTAGACCCCCCCATGTTATTCTGCCTTGGAGGTTTGCTCAGACCTGCATTCCACTCCACTTGCTTTCTGATTTCACTCAAGAGTTTCTAATGAATTTCTAATGTTTGTTTCAGAATTGCTGCAGTTTCCAGTGTTGGTAATTTTTTCCTCTCCCTTTCCTTATAGGTTACTGATGCTCGCCAATGTTATGTATGTGTTGATTAAATCGTGGTGGAAACTGGAAACTGGAAGCAATTGTATGGTCGCACTGAGATTCTTTGTGTGTGTGTGCTGTGGTTTAATCAATGGGGTAGTGCGCTGGTATGCATGAGAAGACATGAGTGGAAAATTGCAGCAAACTGCATGTGTACTGAAGTGCGAACAATGTCTAGAATTTAGAAGTGATAGAATGGCGGGGGTCCTAGTGGAAACAAGACCTTGTAAATTTGGAACCCACAGATCCAGGGAGAAATCCAAGGAGAGTACTGTGTTCAGTTTTGGGCACCGCAATTTAAGAAAGATGTAGATAAGTCGGGACATGTCCAGAGGAGGGCAACAAAGATGGTGAGGGATCTGGAGACATTAGGAGGAGTTTTCTAAGTTAGAGCAGTCCCTCAGTGGAACAGGCTTCCTCAGGAGGTGGTAAGCTGTCCTTCCCTGGAGGTTTTTAAGGTTAGATGGCCATCTGTCAGCAATGCTGATTCTATAACCTTAAGCAGATGATGAAAGGGAACACATCTTGGTCATCTTCTGGGCATGTAGTGGGGGTCACTGGGGGTGTGGGGGGAGGGTGGTTGTAAATTTCCTGCGTTGTACAGAGCGTTGGACTAGATAACCCTTGTGGTCCCTTCCAACACTATGAGTCTATGAAATTTGGAGAATGGATAGGGTTGCCAGATCCCTCTTCGCCATCAGCAGGAGGTTTTTGGGGCGGAGCCTGACAGGGTGGGATTTGGGGAGGGGAGGGACTTCAATGCCATAGAGTCCCATGGCCAAAGTGGCCATTTTCTCCAGGTGAACTGATCTCTATTGGCTGGAGATCAGTTGTAACAGTGTTACAAACCCCGCCCTCCTCAGGATCTGCCACAAAAACCTCCTGCCAGTGGCAAAGAGGGACCTGGCAACCCTACGTCCTGGAGAGACGCAGCACTCAGGCGTCCATGGAACTGCCCCCACCACCAGCATAAGTGCCTCTGGAATAAGAGGCACTTATTCTGGCGGCGGGGTCACGCTGCCTCCTAACCCAATTGCCCCCCAACCCCAGGAATGAGCCCATAGAGTTTTGATATGCATTTAATATCATGTTTGTACATACCATGTGTCTAAGGTGCTACTGGATTCAAATCTATATGTACCATGTGTATCCTTTAAACATATTCAAGCAGAAGGCCCCCAAGGATGGAGAAGTGGTGGAGTAAATCTCACTTTCCCATCATTTTTCATTACTCTCCCTTTAACTTAATTCTCCCCCATCTTTTTTGTCTTTCCTAACTGCCCCCTAGGGTTGCCAACCTCCAGGTGTTAGCTGGAGATCTCCCGCTGTTACAACTGATCTCCAGCCGATAGAGATCAGTTCCCCTGGAGAAAATGGCCGCTTTGGCCATTGAACTCTATGGCATCGAAGTCCCTCCCCTCCCCAAACCCTGCCCTCATCAGGCTCCACCCCAAAAACCTCCTGCCGGTGGCGAAGAGGGACCTGGCAACCCTACTGCCCCTTCCTGTGCCGCCAGAGTGAAACTATTTGAATTGCTTAGGCAACCTCAATGTCTGGGAAAACTAAAATTGCTGCTGAGATCTTGTGAGGAAATCTGGAATGTGTTATATTCCCCCCCCCCTTATGATGTTTCTCCAAACCTGGAGTTTTCCCTACATTTGCAGAAATATCCCCCCTGTCTGTCCCTGGTCCCATTGTGTGGGTTTTTTTTTTAAATCTGCACTCTAGAGCTAGGTTTAGGATTAGATACATAGATGTATAATACTGTTTTAATAATGCATAAATAATATTGAAAAGGGTATACATTGTATGGGGAAGATTTGGTGCGATGAAGCAGAAAATGAAGTGAAAGTAAAGAACTGCAGGCTGAAGTTGCAAAAAGAAATAAAATCAAAATGGAGATTTTCAGGTTGATACAGCAGGGAAGAGAAATTTAAAATCACCTCTAGCTGGAATCAGGTACATTTCCTGCAATATAATATTTTTATTATATATATATATATATATATATATATATATATATATATATATATATATATATATATATATATATATATATATATATATATACACACACACACACACATATATATATATAATATATAATATAATATTTTTACCTGGATCTTCAAGTGAGCAAGTCAAAATAAAACTTCTAGCTACACAAAGTTATATAAAACTGCTGCTGTTCCCACAAAGCCGTATCCCCTGCTTGTAGGGTTGCCAACCTCCAGGTACCAGCTGGAGATCTCCTGCTATTACAACTGATCTCTAGCTGATAGAGATCAGTTCTCCTGGAGAAAATGTCCACTTTGGTAATTGGACTCTATGGCATTGAAGTCCCTCCCCTCCCCAAACCCCACCCTCCTCAGGCTCCTCCCCAAAAATCTCCCTCCGATGGCGAAGAGGGACCTGGCAACCCTATCTGCTTGGCATTGAAGTGGTACATACGTTCATGCCCGGGAAATAAGATCATAGTAACAAGCCCTCCCGACTCTCCTATCAATCAAAGAAACTCGTTTGGTGGGTACATGATAGAGGGCCTTTTCAGTGGCAGCCCCATGATTTTGGAACAACCTCCCCAAGGAGATGGGCCTGGTGCCCTTGCGTTCGCTCTTTAGGAGGCAGCTGAAGACAGTTCTATTTAGGACTGCTTTTGGCTAAGTTTAGTAGCAGTTGTGAATTTAAATTTTGGGTTTTTAAAATGTTTTAAATGTATTTTATGTTTTTTCACTATGTTGTAAGTCGCCTCAAGCTCTGTAAGGAAGAACAGTGGCTAATAAATGTTTTAAATGTTGATATGATGATGATGATGATGAAGAACAACAACTTGGCAGGGGCTGTGGCTCAGTTTGCAGAGCATCTGCTTGGCATGCAGAAGGTTCCAGGTTCAATCCCCACCATCTCCAGTTAAAGGGACTAGGCAGGTAGGTGTTGTGAAGACCCCTGCTTGAGACCCTGGAGAGCCGCTGCCGGTCTCAGTAAACAATACTGTCTTCGATTGACCAAGGGTCTGATTAAGTAGAAGGCAGCTTCATGTAGGGGTGGGGGAATGGCTCAGCGGTAGAGCATCCGCTTGGCATGCAGAAGGTCCCAGGTTCAATCCCCGGCATCTCCAGTTAAAGAGACTAGGCGAGTAGGGGATGTGAAAGACCTCAGCCTGAGACCCTGGAGAGCCGCTGCCGGTCTGAGTAGACAATACTGTCTTCAATGGACCAAGGGTCTGATTCAGTAGAAGGCAGCTTCATGTAGGGGTGGGGGAATGGCTCAGTGGTAGAGCATCTGCTTGGCATGCAGAAGGTCCCAGGTTCAATCCCCGGCATCTCCACTTAAAGAGACTAGGCAAGTAGGTGATGTGAAAGACCTCAGCCTGAGACCCTGGAGAGCCGCTGCCGGTCTGAGTAGACAATACTGTCTTCGATGGACCAAGGGTCTGATTCAGTAGAAGGCAGCTTCATGTAGGGGTGGGGGAATGGCTCAGTGGTAGAGCCTCTGCTTGGCATGCAGAAGGTCCCAGGTTCAATCCCCGGCATCTCCAGTTAAAGAGACTAGGCAAGTAGGTGATGTGAAAGACCTCTGCCCGAGACCCTGGAGAGCCGCTGCCTGTCTGAGTAGACAATACTGACTTTGATGGACCGAGGGTCTGATTCAGTAGAAGGCAGTTTCATGTGTTCAACAACAACAGCATTTGAATCCTGTTCCAGGGTTTCCAACCATTCTGAGCCTGTGGATACATTTGAGATTCTGACACAGGGTGTTGGGCACAACCACAAAATGGCCACCACAAGAGGCGGAGCCACACACACAGAGGAAGCCCAAGTGCAAGAAGAGGGGTAATTGATAAAATGCACTGGGGAAGAGAAAAGAGAGAGAGTAAAACAAACACTGTGATTGCAACAGCCACTGAAACAACGTTGTTTTAAACTGCGTAGTCAATCAGATCTTTAGTGGCAAATCAGAAGCCTCCTTTCCAGAAACACTTGGTAGGCTCCAAGAAAGATGTTGCCTAGAGTTGCCAGGACCCTCTTCGCCACCAGTGGGAGGTTTTGGTGGATAGAGCCTGAGGAGGGCGGGGTTTGGGGGGAGAGGCTTCAATGCCATAGAGTCCAATTGCCAAAGTGGCCATTTCCTCCAGGGGGACTGATCTCTATCGGCTGGAGATCTGTTATAATAGCAGGAGATCTCCAGCTAGTACCTGGAGGTTGGCAACCCTAGTGTTGGCGGGCTCCATGGCGCCCATGGGCAGTACATTGGGGACCCCGGTCCTATTCTGCTCCATCTCCACAAGAAGCTCTTTCACTTTTCTTAACTGTTGTGCAACCAAACTACATGAAGCATGCTTTCCCCCTCCTAGGGTTGCCAACCCCCAGGTACTAGCTGGCGATCTCCTGCTATTACAACCGATCTCCAGCCAATAGAGATTATTTCAGCTGGAGGCAATGGCCACTGTGGCAATTGGACTCTATGGCATTGAAGTCCCTCCCCTCTCTAAATCCCGCCCTCCTCAGGCTCCGCCCCAAAAACCTCCCGCCGGTGGTGAAGAGGGACCTGGCAACCCTCCCCCCTCCCCATCATGTCTCATTGGTGTACCATGTTCTAATTGCAGCATTTTGCTCTTGCAGTAAAGGCCTCCCTGTCTTACACATACGGTTCCAGTGATATCAAAATAATTCATTTGTTTTCCTTTCCCAGGTCAGGAAATATCACTTTTATGCAAGCCACCGGGCATGGGGCGGCTCCATATTTCCTTCCCCCCTGAGGCATCTAAATCGCCTCCAAGTAGGTGACGTCGCTCTAATTAGCCGATGCCTCGCCCCGCGAAACCATGTGTATACAGAAATTAACCCGGGAATTTGGACTGAAGGAGTCGAGTCCTTCAGTTAAGTGCGGGGGGGAATACTGTATGATTAATATCGAAGGCAATAACAGTGCACAAATCCGGCTCCTTATCCTTGAAATTTCAGCGACTGGAGAAATTAGCCTTCTGTTTCCTTGCTGACTCCCCCCCCTTTTTTAATTATAACTTGCCAAGGAACTAGATAATACCCTTTAATCTCTTTTAATAAGGACTCTCTCCTAGATTTCTCTCCGAATCCCCTTTGCACTGTATCCACAAATCCGGGAACGAATTTGCTCTTAAGATTGGCTGGCTGATCTCTCAAAGGTTCGCTGGTTTTCTGATCTCGGGCTCTCTCATTCTCTCAGCACCAAATATTCAAGATGAAGTCTGAAGTGCAGAGGGCCATAGCAAAGATCTTATGGGGTGGACCAGTTGTGGAGCAAAGCAAAAACGGGGAAGAAACCATTAGACTCCAAATATATGTTGTTGGGAATGGTCCCCCCTCAATTAAATTCCACTCATAAAGAGCTTTATCAATATGCAATTTCAGCCTCCAGAATTGTCACTGGAAATCAAATATAATTCCTGATATTAAAGAGTGGACCAACAAACTTCAGATTTTGCTTTGATGGCCAAATTAACCCAACTAGTCAATATGAAACCAATGGAAGAATTCAAATTGAAATAGTAGTCTTTCTATTATTATTATTCAGATGGTAGATAAACAATCTAACACATTAAGATAGCAAATCAGTAGAGAATCTGCAGTGATATATGATGTGTAGGCATGTTTAAGATATTTGACAGAGACAATGAACTGTGATTTTTAAGATGTCCAAGGGTTTAGGATCAAGGACAGAATATCTGATAGTATTCTTATCATTCCTTTTTTAAATAAATCATGTTAAGGCTCAGAAGATGAAATATGTTTTTTCTTACTTGTCCCTTTCCCCTCCATTTTCCTTTCTGTACCCCCAATATATAAAATAAAATTTTAAAAAGTTGGGTTGGGTAGAGAAGGTAAAATGATATAATCGAGAATTTTAAAAAATATTTTACGGCACTTATATCAGGGTTAAAAACATTAAAAATGATGAAACAAGGCACAATGGCAACTCATAAAGTTGATAAACCACACACCATACACATTTTGGCCAACAGGCCGAAACAGTGGTCAAATAAAAATCCATGTAATGCGCACACAAGTAATATACAAATGTATCGCCATATATAGATAATTTTATACAAGCCCAGGCATGTGTGTAGAATGTATAATACATTTCAAATTAAAAAGCCCTCTATGTGGAATACCTGCAAGTTGTTCTACTCTGGGCTATATGTGCCTCTCATACAAGTTGTTCATGCTAGTATCAAGCTGGTAAAACAGTGACCGTCTATATCTATATATGCTATTTAGGCCTCATCTCATCTTAATGCTTCTGGATGTGATTCTGGTTATCTCAATTCAATACAGATAATCATCTATGCTGTGCTGATGATATCTCTGAATGTCATTACTTGCGATGTTTCATTAGAGCAGGGGTTGGCCCATTTTTTTGTGTATGGGGAAGGGCCGTAGCTCAGTGGTAGAGCATCTGCTTGGCATGCAGAAGGTCCCAGGTTCAATCCCCGGCATCTCCAGTTAAAGGAACTAAGCAAGGAGGTGATGTGAAAGACCTCTGCCCGAGACCCTGGAGAGCCGCTGCTGGTCTGAGTAGGCAATACTGACTTTGAGGGACCAAGGGACTGATTCAGTATAAGACAACTTAATGTGTTCATAAGAACATAAGAACATAAGAAAAGCCCTGCTGGATCAGACCAAGGCCCATCAAGGACAGCAGTCTGTTCACACAGTGGTCAACCAGGTGCCTCTAGGAAGCCCCCAAACAAGATGACTGCAGCACACCATCCTGCCTGTGTTCCTTTCTGTAGATTTAACAGCCATTGGCTATTCATCTACCATTTCACACTTAAAAGGAGGGGGGATGAAAATTATTTTTTCTTGACACTATAAAGAAAAATGTTGCCACATCTCTCACGTAATTCACTGATCTACTTGACAGCAAATAACGCAGTATCCCCTTCTCAGAAAGTGTCATTAGCTGTTTTATCCAGGGAGTAATATGTTTATTTCATGCAGCATTTTTTGTGCACATGTTAAAACAGTGTGGGCTAGGGAGTCTACTTGATCTGGACAAAATGGGCATTTCCGTTCTTCTGCGATGATTTTATTGTATCTCCCTTGCATTTCGGATGAGTCTAAGGCCGCTCTTGTGGAGGAGTGAAAAATCAAACCCGGTTCTCCAGATCAGACTCCACTGCTCCAAACCAGAACTCTTAACCACTACACCACTCTGGCTTGTATTTTTTTTTTTAAAGGAGTATTTTCCTGGTGAACTTCAGCAATTTTCTCTGGCATTCACCCAGATTTTCATTCTCACCCTCATTTATCCAAGGTTCAGGATGTTGCTCATAGCAAAACAAACCCACACATATGTACACACTCTCACACGCACATCAAAGTGGACTCCATAAATGGAGGTTTTTACAGGGTAATGCTCGAGTGCTTTATTATTAATTAACAAACAGCAACATGGTATCTCTGTTTGCTTTCTCTCTCCCCGATAGGAGTTTCACAATCAAGCCAGCTCCTCACCAACTTCAGTTTTTAATTTCATGGTCTAAATTGGGGGTTTCACGCTAGTTAGCAATAAATAAACAAAGGCTTCTTTCGGAATGATTGAAATGGAGTTTCTGAAGGGAAGAGCAATAAATAATTAGATGGCTCTATTGCTAATTATTATTAGAACTTGTGGCGAAATTACACTTCGGGTCTCGGGAAGTTCAGCGTTACAAAGTCAAAGCGTCGTTACACGAGAGTGGCGGGTGGATTGCCGTCGGGCTCTGGATCTCCAGAGCCCGCCGATGTTTTGGTTTCAAGTGGGGCCAGATGTGAACTTAGGCAGATCATGACCAGGAGGGCAGGAAGGGTTGGGTCAGTGTTTGACTGTTGTGTGGCCCTTTCTTAGATGCCCAGGGTAATGCACTTTGCACACATACATGAAAATCGAGTGTTTCTTTGCAAATTAATAAGACTTTTGCTCTTTTTGCCTTGGCCATTGGCTGCAGTTAGGATTGCCAAGTGCCAGGTGGTGGTGGGCAAACCCCCGCCGATCCACCTGGCTGCCCACTTACCAGCTGAGGGTCGGCTGGCAACACATGCACACGCACCGGCCTACAGTGCCATGTCACTTCCGGTTTACACCCAGAAGCGCTGCATTGCAAGGGGCCGCTTACCACTCAAACTCCCAGTTTGAGTGGTAAAAAGTCCTTTGCAATGTGGCACTTCTGGGTGTAAACGCTTTGCAAGGGGGCTTTTAGCAAAGGCCCCTTGTGATGTGGTGCTTCCAGGTGTAAACTGGAAGTGACGTGGCACCGCAGGCAGGCGCACCTGCACAGGTTGCCCGCCGACCCTCAGCTGGTCAGCGGGCAGCCAGGTGGATTGGCAGGGGTTTGCCCGCCACCACCTGGCACTTGGCAACCCTACTGAAGTCCCTCCCCTCCTAGGGTTGCCAGGTCCCTTAGCTCCACCAGCAGTTATGCGATTGCGTCTTTGCCCCAAAAACCTCCTGCCGTAGGAGAGCGGGGACCTGGTAACCCTAGCTGCAGTGGGAAATTCTGATCTTTCGACACAAGGAATATGTCGCGCTCTTGCTGTCGTCACAATGCGTTTTTTGTTTAGGGACTCTTCAGTCGATGACCCTACAAACAAGCCCAGCAGTCTTTAGGATCTGTGGTAGCTGAGGCAGCAGGAAGTTAATGGGGTCAAGGTTAATTGTCCTTGTTTTTTCCCCTCCATTTGCTGGGACACCAGCGGACAGTCTCCAGTCAATCTCCCCCAAACGGCTGAGGCTCGGCTGTTTGCGAAACAAGGGCAGGAGGTAACAAATCATCCTGGTGGCGGTGTCAGGCCAACTCGGCTAAATCAAGTTGTCATTTATTTTTTGACGCATTTTGGCCCCGGGAGCGGCAACACTTTCCATTCAGGAGGCGAGCCGAGCAATCAGGGAGCTCCAAAGTCTATTAGGGGGGAAATGGCAGGAAGGGTTAGTTATGGCACCGGCGGTTGCACTTTGTCATCTGTCGTTAACCTTCCCATCCCAGGGCTTGGGAAAATGTCTACGCGGTTCACGGATTACAGGGCAGGCCAAGCAGAGAGGGAGGGTGCCGAGACGACATGGTTTAGGCAGCTTTGTGGTTCCCCCTCATGCAAGCCTAGGTACAGTTTAGGGTTACCAACCTCCAGGTACTACCTACTATCTGGGAGTATAACTTGTTAATGATTTATAATGCATGTCTTTAAATGAAATCTCTTTAAATGAAGTACAACTTGCATACGCTCACCATTTGTGTGTGTTTGTGTGTGTGTTAAGTGCCATCAAGTCGCTTCCAATTAGGCTTACCAGGTCCCGTCAGTCGATTGGCGGGAGGTTTTCTGGAGCGCGCGGTTCGGGCGCGCACGCCTGGCTCGATGCGCCCGCGTGCTTAAATCACTTCCTGTTTACTCGGAAGTGATGGGGACGCTCTCTCAATCTCGGCCGAAACTCTATGGAAACCATAGTGCCAGGTGGTGGTGGGTAAACTACCAGCAATCCACCGGGCTGCCTGCCAACCAGCTGAGGGCCGGCGGGCACCCCGTGCATGCGCGCATGTGTGACGCGCCTATGTCAATTCAGGGTTTACTCGAAAATGATGGGGACGCTCTCTCAATCTGGCCAAAACTCTATGGAAACCGTAGAATTTCAGCTGAATTTGCTAGAGTGTCCACGTCACCTCAGGGTAAACCCTGAATTGACGTAGGTGCATCACACGTGCGCGCGTGCATGGGGTGCCCTCTGGCCCTCAGCTGGTTGGCGGGCAGCCCGGTGGATTGGCGGTAGTTTACTCGCCACCAACTGGCACTTGGCAACCCTACTTCCGGCTCATGGTGACCCTATGAATCAAAGTCCTCCAAAAATGTCCTGTCTTTGACAGCCTTGCTCACGTCTTGCAAACTGAGGGCCGTGGTTTCCTTTATGGAGTCGATCCAACTCTGGTTAGGTCTTCTTTTTTTCCTGCTGCCCTCAACTTTTCCTAGCATGACTATTTTTTCTAGTGACTCTTGTCTTCTCGTAATGTGACCAAAATACAATAGCCTCAGTTCAGTCATTTTAGCTTCTAGGGTCAGTTCAGGCTCACCATTTAGTATTGGTTAAATTTGTATAACTGGAAATTTGAACTGACTGCGAAATGACTGCACATTATATTTGGAATTTATATTGTTTGACTTGTGGTTTGAGGGTGTACAACACAGAACAATATCTGTAACACAGAACACTACCTGTTGGATTAGCTTTCTGTATATTTGTTTGGGACTATCACTGTATCAACTGTGATGTGTCATTTTTAAGTTTTCTGTTTCAATTATAAATGTAAACAGTTGAAGTTGTATGTAATTTGGAACTGTCCCTGGTGAATCAGCAACCTGAATATGGCTAATTTCATTTAAAGATATTTGTTATAAATCATTAACAAGTTTTACTCCCAGACAGAGGATACTACTTGACAGAGGTTTGTTTATGGGCCATCTTAGTACCTTCATTCCCCTTTAGGATTTACAGAGATCAGTTCACCAACCTCCAGGTGGGGGCTGGAGATCTCCCAATATTACAACTGATCTCCAGGTCACCTGAGAAAATGGCCACTTTGGCAATTGGGCTCTATGGCCTTATACACCATTGAAGTGCCTCCTGTCTCCAAATCCTGCCCTCCTCAGGCTCCACCCCCAAAATATCCAGGTATTTCCCAACAGGAACCTGGCAACCCTATCTATTAGTGGCTACTAGCTATGGTGACTAAAAGGAACCATGTTCCAAGGCAATGAATTAAAGGGAACCGCTATGTTTAGAGGTAGTGTTTCCCAACCTGTCGCTCTACAACCCTATCTGAAGTTGATTTGAGAGTTCCTCCTGAGATGGAAGTTCTGCAGAATTTCTAGGCAAGCATAAACTGTTTTTATATATGAAAAAAAAATCTCATGGATGTTCCAGATATCTCTATATCGACAGTCATCTTTACTTTAGTCGCAATTTGAAGCACATGTGTGTGGGGGGTCCTCCTCAGGTGATACCTCACAAAAAATGTCAAGGGGAGCCCCAAAGACCTCTTTCAGCGTTTCTCAAAGGAGTTTCACAGTGGTCTCCTCTTGGGGAATTTTCTTCTCGAGGCTTCTGACAGGTAGCACTGCGGAGAAAAGTGCAGGTGACGTTAATTCATGTGTTTATGTAAGAGGTAAGTGAAAATCCAAGGGCATGACGGGGCCAGGCTCCGCTTGGATACTCAGCGGTGTGCAAAATAATTTAGTTGGTCCGTCGACCATCTCAAGCTGGTCTTATTCACTGAGTGTTGACACTTGACAGTCATTCGACGTGATTTCATGCGTGGTACTGCAGTGGGAACTATCCCATTTCATTACGCTCCTCGCAGTGAGTCACTCACCAGAAAGGCGAGCTGTTTTTATCAGGGAGGGATGCGTCCGTGAAACAGAATCTCCATTATGATGCCAGGATAGCCAACGGGAGGTTCGAGGTTGGTTGATTTCCTTCTGACTCACTGCTCAGTTGAACACAGTTCTTTGGAGTTCTTTTACATGTCTTTTGAGTCATACAAAAAAAAAACCCAATCGTGCTCATTCTTCAAGAAGGAGGAGGAGGAGGAGGAGGAGGAGGAGGAGGATGAGTTGGGTTTTATATGCTGACTTTCTCTACCACTTTAAGGTAGAATCAAACCAGCTTACAATCACCTTCCCTTCCTCTCCCTACAACAGACACCCTGTGAGGTAGGTGGGGCTAAGAGAGCTCTAAGAGAACTGTGACTAGCCCAAGGTCACTCAGCTGGCTTCATGTGTAGGGTTGGGAAAACGAACCCAGTTCACCAGATTGGCATCCGCTGCTCATGTGGAGGAGTGGGGAATCAAATCCAGTTCTCCAGATTAGAGTCCACTGCTCCAAACCACCTCTCTTAACCATTACACCACACTACACTATTGTGTAGTTGTTAAGAGCAGCGGACTCTGCTGTGGAGAACCAGGCACGATCCCCTGCTTCTCCACATGAAGCCTGCTGCGTGATTTGGGCCAGTCGAAGTTCTCTCAGAACTCTCTCAGCCCACATGGAGGCAGGCAATGGCAAACCACCTCTGAATGTCTCTAGCCTTGAAAACCCTACGAGGTCACTATAAGTCAGCTTTTTATGTTTAGCCTGAAGAGAAGACTGAGAGGGGATATGATCACCATCTTCAAGTACTTGAAGGTCTGTCATATAGAGGAGGGTGCCAATAGGGCTGTCGATTCGGTTCGTCCTGAACCGAAAAACAGCCGAATTTTCCCCGATTCAGCTGTTTTTTTGGTTCGGGACGAACCGAACTCAAAAAAGGCGGGAAACGGGGGAGCCGAATTCGCCGACTTCGGGGGTTCGGCGAATAAATTTGGCAGATTCGGGGTTCCCCCCGCGCCTTCATGGGGCTTCCGGCCGGAAGGCGCAGATCTATTTAAAGGGGCCCCCTGCGTGCCTTCAGGGGGGCTTGGAATAGATCTGGGCCTCCTGGCCGGGAGGCACATATCTATTTAAAGGGCCCCCCTGCGCGCCTTCAGGGAAGCCCCCTGAAGGCCCGGGGGGGCGAATTTTCCTCCGAACTCTGGATCTTGCCCGAATTTTGGGGATCCAAAGTGGGGGAGTTCGGACTTCGGCACGGCCCAAATCAAAACGGGCCGAATTTTGCCAAATCCGAATTTTTCCGATTTTTTTTCCAACAGCCCTAGGTGCCGAGTTTTTTTCTGTTGCCCCAAAAGGTCAGACCAGAACCAATGGGTTGAAATTAAATCAAAAGAGTTTCCATCTAGACATTAGGAAGAATTTTTTGACAGAGCGGTTCCTCAGTGGAACAGGCTTCCTTGGGAGGTAGTGAGCTCTCCTTCCCTGGAGGTTTTTAAGAAGAGGTTAGATGGCCATCTGTCAGCAATGCTGATTCTATTATCTTAGGCAGATCATAAGCGGGAGGGCATCTTGGCATCTTCTGGGCATAGAGTAGGTGTCACTGGGGTGTGTGTGTGGGTGAGATAGTTGTGAATTTTCTGCATTGTGCAGGGGGTTGGACTACACCAGGGCTTCTTAAACTTTTTCCACTCGCAACCCCTTTTCGCCAGAGAAAACGCTACCCCAAGTATATAGGTATATAAAATAGGTATACAAACATTTACTGATAATAAATCATAAAGAAATTTATTTTAAAACAAATCTTTGGTATACATATAATTTTATCATTTACTGTTGCCAAATTTTTCAGGACCCCCACATTCAATTACGCGACCCCATATGGCGTTGCGACCCACAGTTTAAGAAGCTTTGGACTAGATGATCCTGGTGGTCCCTTCCAACTCTATGATTCTATGGATAGGTCAGAGATAAATATAGTTCCCTATCTATTCTAACTAACTAAGAAGGAGGGAGATCCAGGACTTGCGTCCTTCCCTCATGGCAGCAAGATGGAGAAGTGTTTGGTGCAAGTGGAGGTGAGGAAGAAGCAGGAAGGAAGGAAGTTTTTCCCTGAGAGTAGCAGTCTATATATCAAAAGGATTGTTCAGAGCGGTAGAGAAAAAATGCCCAGTGTCTTGTCCCCTTTATCTCTCTGACTCACTAGTCAAGCCTGCTATCATACTGCCCTTGTACAATCTATGGTGAGACCACTCTTGGAATACTGTGTACAGTTCTGGTCACCACACCTAAAAAGGGATATTACAGAGCCTGAGAAGGTGCAGAAAAGAGCAAGCAAAATTATCAGGGGGCTAGAGCAACTCCCTGCACCAGTCTGTCTCCTCTTGACCGAGCAGAAGCATATGGTTCAAGAACCAGCATTTCTGGGTATTGGCAGCATCCTTTGTTTTCCCCCACACACTATTTGCCCGATGATGTCATGATGTTTTCCCCGTGTTGCACAAATTTGTTTGGGTTTCATTTGACTTTTTAATTGGCGCTTCGATAGGGTTCACCCCGTAAGGTCAAGTCAAAATGTCTACTGACATTTCTCCAATGATAGCAAATCTATATACTAATAAGGGCAGGTTCTGCGAGGAGGCCACGGGAGGATGCTTAACTGGGGTCGGGCAGACGAAGCCATGGGAGAAAACAAAACTGCCGGTTGCAGAGGAACAAACAAAGACCGAGATGAAAATTGTCCAGTCTCTCGGTGCACAGAACTGACTAAAATAGCTGCAAATTGTGGTGGATTTGTTGCCTACAATAGAGCAGCCTGTTCCCCACTCTGGTATTTGTGGGTGTTGGTTTAGTCTCATGAGGTGGAGTCTATGCTCCTGAGTTCTGAAACCAATAGCTCCAGCCCCTGTGTCTTCTTGGTAGGGTTGCAGGTCCCTCTTTGCCACCCGCAGGAGGTTTTTGGGGTGGAACCTGAGGAAGGCGGGGTTTGGGGAGGGGAGGGACTTCAATACCCTAGAGTACTATTGCCAAAGCAGCCATTTTCTCCAGGTGAACTGATCTCTATCAGCTGGAGATCAGATGTTAACAGCAGGAAATCTCCAGCTTGTACCTGGAGCTTGGCAACCCTACTCCTTGGTCATAAATGGGTGTTGTTTTGAACACACCCTTTGGTCCTGTGGGAATAGGGTTGTCAACCTCCAGGTACTAGCTGGAGATCTCCTGCTATGGCAACCCCGCCCTCCTCAGGCTCCACCCCAAAAATCTCCCGCCGGTGGCAAAGGGGGACCTGGCAACCCTAGACATAACTGAACTCTTCTAACATTTCATAATGGAATTGGTAGTATATGGTGACACCGAAAGGGTTTTCAAGGCAAGAGATGTTCAGAGGTGGTTTGCCGTTGCCTGCCTCCACATGGGCTGAGAGAGTTCTGAGAACTGCGACTGGCCCAAAGTCACCCAGCAGGCTGCATGTGGAGGAGTGGGGGATTGAACCTGGCTCTCCAGACTAGAGTCCACCACTCTTAACCAGTTAGGGTTGCCAGGTGTCCGGTGGTGGCGGGCAAACCCCCGGCAATTTGCCCCTTTGCCCGCCGACCGTCAGCTGGTCGGCGGGCAAACGTGCACACAAGTACACACCGCTGCAGATCACTTCCGGTTTACAACTAAGAGTTTGAGTGGCATAAGGCCTCTCGCGACTTCCGTTTGTAAACGCGTGGACGTGCCGACGCATGACTTCCGGTTGTAAACCGGAAGTGATGCGTCGGCACATCCACGCGTCGCCACACAATCCCGAGCTGTGCCTTAAAAGTCTCCCGCCGGAGGAGAGGTAGGACCTGGCTACCCTATAACCACTACACCTCACCGGCTCTCTTATGGAACTTCGCCTCTCAGCAACAAATATAATACATTTCCTTAAATGTCCTTCCTTCCTTGGTAGGGTTGCCAAGTGCCAGGTGGTGGTGGGCAAACCCCCACCAATCCACCTGGCCCCAGCTGACCAGCTGAGGGTCAGAGGGCAATCTGTGCAGGCAGGGACAGGTCACTTCCGGTTCACATCTGGAAGTGCTGCATTGCAAAGGGCCAGTTTCCACTCAAACTCCCAGTTTGAGTGGTAAAGGCCTGTTGCAATGCGGCACTTCCAGGTGTAAAACGCATCACAAGGGGCCATTTGATTGGAAAACGGCCCCTAGTAGTGCATTTTACATCCGGAAGTGCCGCATCGCAACAGGCATTTACCACTCAAACTGGGACTTTGAGTGGAAAACGGCCCTTTGCAATGCAGCACTTCTGGGAGCACGCGACACCCCCCCCCCACCTCCACTACAGAAACCTCCCGCCAAAGAAGAAGAGGGACCTGGTAAGCCTATTCCTTGGTCTGGCAAGCCTATTACTTGGTCTTGCCCTGGCAGAAATAAACACATATACATAATACAATAGGGTTGCCAACCTCCACATACTAGCTGGAGATCTCCTGCTATTTCAACTGATCTCCAGCTGACAGAAATCAGTTCACCTTGAAAAAATGGCCACTTTGTCCTTTGGACTCTATGGCATTGAAGTCCCTCCCCTCCCCAAACCCCGTCCTCTTCAGCCTCCACCCCAAAAACCTCCTGCCAGTTGCAAAGAGGGACCTGGCAACCCTACAACACAAATGGATTTAGAAAGCCAACAGTGAGAAGCGAAGAGGCAAAATTGGGAATGTACTCATCTCTACCCAGAAGTAATCCCCTCCTATGTTACTAAGACAAGGTCAACGTGAACCACTCAGGGGGACTTTCACACACCGCCCAGCCCTTTCAGCTTTTCACGCGGCCGTATTCTAATGACTTTATTTCCCGCAGCCTGGGTTCCCCCTGGATACTGCTGATGTCACAGACCAGCAGGCATCGCAAGGAACAGAAAGGAGCTGCTAAAGGAACTGAAATGTCCAAGAAAGTGTCCAAAAAAGGCAGACTGTCATTTCCTTTCCCTGCTAACCAGCAGAATGGAGCTCAGCCAGGCTTGGGGGACCTTGAACAGAAATCAAATGTCTACATTTTTCAGCACCCCGTAGAATTGCAAATGGCTGAGAAGGGCAGGAAAAATACCTGAACTCTGTGTTTCAAGTCCATAGCTCTTTGGATATCCAGAGATATTTCTTAAGATGCCTGGTCACTGAGACCTTTGCTTTTGTGACTGGAACACTAGAATCTGGGACTTCATCACCTTGAGACCCTCGCCGATCATCAGACTGCAATCCCTTCTGACTGGATCAAAACACTTCTTATTAGGGTTCATTTTACCAGGTTTTTCACCATTGTATAATAAAGAGGAGGCATGGGGAAAACAACATGGGAATGAGCTTGTGAGGGGTGGGATGTGCTCCAGTTTGAATCATGAGACTAGAGCAACTGCCCTGTAAGGAGCGGTTAAAATGCTTAGGGCTGTTTAGCTCAGAAAGAAGGCGGTTAAGGGGAGATATGATAGAGGTCTATAAAATTGGCCAAGATGACCCCATCTCATTATTTGCTTAAAGTGATAGAATCAGCAATGCTGACAGATGGCCATCTAACCGCTTCTTAAAAACCTGCAGGGAAGGAGAGCTTCTTACCCCCTCCCGAGGAAGCCTGTTCCGCTGAGGAACTGCTCTAACTGTTAGAAGCTCTCCAGCTAGGAGATCTCCAGCTAGTGCCTGGAGGTTGGCAAGCCTAGGTCAAGAAAACATTGCCCATTCTGGGTTGCAAAAAAACCTAGAGACTCGGGGCATGGAGCTTGAGGAGGGAGGGTGTTTGGGAAGGGGAGAGACCTCAGCAGGCTAAAATGCCCTAGAATCCACCTTCCAAAGCTGCCATTTCCTGCAGGGGAACTGATCTTGGTCTTCTGGAGATCAGCTGCGACTCTGGGAGATCTCTGGGACCCAACTGGGCATAGGCAACCCTAGGTCGGGAGGAGGGATTTTTTGGTCTAATGGAAAAAAAAACACGATTTCGTTTTGAACTTTTCAACCGAGACTGTTTGCCGTCTCTGAAACATATGATATTCCTCCCCCGGTTTCCCCGCCAGCTCTTTGCCAGTATTTGTAATTCGCCCTAGCGTAACATTCTCTCTCTCTCTCTCTCTCTCTCTCTTTTTTTGCTTGTCTCCACATGTTTTATACATCAGCTCCTTGAACATCCAAGTGGACTTTGTTGAGATGTGCTTAGAGATTGATGTATGTGCGCTATTAATTGTATATATTATATACGGTATATGAAGCACGCGGGGGAACCGGAGGACCTGATTACTTGAGGGCATTGGGCGTCTTTCAACCAATAATAATTTAACATCTCTATTAACCACCTTTTGATGTTCTCTGTAGAGGCTACAGACTCGTTTCTATAAAGGATGCATAATAAATTCCTATGAGATTATGCTGCAATTGAGTAGAAAGTCTATAATGCATAAATGATGGAGCTGCGCACCGGCCAGGAAGGGCTTCTGTTCCCAAAAAGGTCACATAGTTATATCTCATGGGGCCACGTTATAAGCTCAGATGAGCCAGAACTTAAGCGCTGCAGGCAGTCGAGTCGAGGATTGGTACAAAGAACCTTATAATGAATTCCCTGTTCTGTATTCTTCTTCTTTTTTAAATAGACTAGAGAACTTGTCACATTGATCAAGGTGTGCCTCAAAGTTCAGGGAGGATCATAAGAACATAAGAAAGGCCCTGCTGGATCAGACCAAGGCCCATCAAGTCCAGCAGTCTGTTCACACAGTTGTTACCCGAGTTGCTCCTGCAGCAGCATTATCCTTCCTGTGTTCCACGGCACCTAAGATAACAAGCATGCTCCTCTGATACCCAAGAGAATAAGTATGCATCATGACTAGTATCCATTTGGACTAGAAGCCATGGATAGCCCTCTTCTCATAAGAACATAAGAAAGGCCATGCTGGATCAGACCAAGGCCCCTCACGTCCAGCAGTCTGTGCACACAGTGGCCAACTAGGTGCCTCTAGGAAGCCCCCAAACAAGACGACTGCCGCAGCATTACCCTGCCTGGGTTCCACAGGACCTAATATATTCGACATGGTCCTCTGATCCTGGAGAGATCGCTGCAAATCATTCTGGATCTGAAACAAACAATTACCACTTTCATACTTCAATAAAACATAAGAACAAAATAACATAAGAAAAGTCATATTGGATCAGACCAAGGCCCATCAAGTCCAGCAGTCTGTTCACACAGTGGCCAACCAGGTGCCTCTAGGAAGCCCCCAAACAAGAGGACTGCAGCAGCACCATACTGCCTGGGTTCCACAGCACCTAAGATAATAGGCATGCTCCTCTGATCCTGGAGAGAATAGGTATGTATTATGATTAGTATCCATTTTTACTAGTAGCCATGAATAGCCCTCTCCTCCATGAACATGTCCACACCCCTCTTAAAAATTGGAAGAATACTCTGGTGTTTTCTCCCCCCGATTTTTTTCAGCAAATTTGGAAGGGGCAGTAGAACAGTGAGAGAATGGGAATGTCACAATATTTTTTTTCCTGTGGAGAAGGGGGCGACCCCTTTGGGGGCCCATAAAGCCGTAACCCCTGACCCAATCTTCACCAAACTTTGGGGTTCATATAAGGAGAGTCCCTTGAAGCTACCTGGAAAATTTTGAAAATCTGCTTCTAAAAATGCCCCCTCCCGGCAGCTTCAAAAATATTCCCATAGGCTAAAATGGACCCAATTGTTTTTGAGAAAACCCTTAAAAAAGTCAAATAACCATTTACCAGTGTGGGTATCTTAGCTTAGTTTAGGTTTCTCAGGGGTGGGGTGGGGGGAACAATGGACCCAATAAATCTGAACTTTAAAATTACCATTTTTTTTATTTTTTGTACAGCCCTACCTAGGGTTGCCAGGTTCTTCTTCTCCACCAGTGGGTGGGTTTGGGGCAGAGCTTGAGGAGAGTGGGGTTTGAGGAGAGAAGGGACTTCAATGCCATAGAATCCAATTGCCTAAATCAGCCATTTTCTCCGGGGGAACTGTTCTCTATCGGCTGGAGGTCAGTTGTAATAGCGGGAGATATGCATCATGACTAGTATCCATGACTAGTATCCACTTCATTCCAGACCACAAGAGCACCAGAACCTCCATGTGAGCATCAGCTAAGAGATCGATGGAAGAATCGGGAGATTCTGAGTCCGCTCAAGCTAGCAGGACGGCAGCCGTGTCTTTTAAAATTATACTTCTGTGCCGCTTTGTCACGCTGATAGTTTAACAATGAAATTCGGCGCCCAGAGGGCCCTGGCGCTTGGAAGACAGAAAACTGATGAAACACAAAGTCCAGCGCATCAACTGCCTTCATCTCTCTCTTTCTCTCTCCGCCCCCCCCCCCCCCGTAATGTCGGGTAATGGGTAAAGAGATAAAACACATATGATCTGACACTGTCTTACCCACAACGGTTCCTTCAGGAGCGCTTGGCCTTTTCTTAATGAGGCTGCCGCTTGCGATAATAAGATTCCGAAAGGCGGCTTATTTATTTGTTTATTTATGGGAGGGCATAATTGTTTAACTGAATTTACCCAGGCTGAAGGGCAGGGGGATACAGAGAGGAAGTGGCAAGAAGAAGAAGACTTGGTTTTTATATGCTGACTTTCTCTACCACTTAAGGGAGTCTCAAACCGGCTTACAATCACCTTCCTTTCCCCTCCCCACAACAGACGCCCTGTGAGGTAGGTGGGGCTGAGCTCTAACAGAGCTGTAACTTGCCCAAGGTCACCCAGCTGGCTTTGTGTGTAGGAGTGGGGAAACAAATCCAGTTCACCAGATCAGACTCCATTGCTCCAAACCACCGCTCTTAACCACTACACCACTCTGGCAAGACACCCATTTCCCTTTCCTTTAGGGTTGCCAACCTCCAGGTGCTAGCTGGAGATCTCCTGCTATTACAACTGATCTCCAGCCGAAAGAGATCAGTTCCCCTGGAGAAAATGGCCACTTTGGCAAGTGGACTCTATGGCATTGAAGCCCCTCCCCTCCCCAAACTGACCTCTTCAGGCTCCACCCCCAAAACCTCCCGCCGGTGGCAAAGTGGGACCTGGCAACCCTACTTTCCTTTCTCCTCTCTTTTTTTCCCCCTCCCAAAAGGCCTTTATATGCTCCTTCGGGAAAAAGGTGCTTAGACTGTCGAGGGCAGTGGTAAACGTGAAGCTTTCCCTCTGTGTGCATGTTTTTTTTTTCCTTTTAGCACCATGAAAGCAAGCAGAGAAAGTTCAACTGTTCAGGCACCCTGTGCAGAAGACCCAAATGGGGGTTTGGGGAGAGAAGTGAAGCAGAGAGGCAGCTACCAGATAGAAGCAAGGCATGGTGTGTTCTACTCAGAATAATAAAATCATAGAGTTGGAAGGGACCACCAGGGTCATCTAGTCCAACCCCCTGCACAATGCAAGAAATTCCAAACTACCTCCTCCCCACACCCCCAGTGACCCCCTACTCCATGCCCAGAAGATGGCCAAGATGCCCTCCCTCTCATCATCTGCCTAAGTTCATAGAATCAGCATTGCTGACAGATGGTCATCTAGCCTCTTCTTAAAACCCTCTAGGGAATTAGACCTTACCACCTCCCAAGGAAGCCTGTTCCACTGAGGAACCACTCTGTCAAAAAATGCTTCCTAATGTTTAGACGAAAAGTCATTTGATTTAATTTCAACCTGTTGGTTCTGGTCTGACCTTCTGGAGCAACAGAATACAACTCGGCACCCTCCTCCATATGACACCACTTCAAGTACTTGAAGATGGTTATCATATCCCCTCTCAGTCTTCTCCTCTTCAGGCTAAACATACCCAGCTCCTTCAACCTTGCCTCATAGGACTTGGTCTCCAGACTCCTCACATCTTTGTTGCCCTCCTCTGGATCCATTCCAGCTTGTCTACATTCTTCTTAAATTGTGGTGCCCAAAACTAAACACAGTACTCTAGGTGAGGTCTAACCAGAGCAGAGCAAAGCATAATGAAGCTCAAGGCAATGCATTCTCCTGGGCTGAATAAAGATCTGAGATTCCTGTTTTATTACCAATGCGAATTTCTTCACGCCTACTACCACTCTGAATTTCACACCTGATCCAAGTGAATGCTAATGTCATTCACTTGCTTTTGACATTTACATTGCCATTGTGTCTCTAATTCACTCTTCTCTACTTAAGGATAGATGGAATCACATTCTAGCTGTTATCTGAAGAAGTGAGCTGTGGCTCACAAAAGCTCACACTCTGCCAGAAATGAGACCGCTCAAGCTAGCAGGACGGCAGCCCTGTCTTTTAAAATTATACCCTGCCAGAAATGTTGGTAGTCTTTAAGGTGCAACTGGACTCCTGCTCTTTTCTACAGCCTCAGACAGACCAACAGCACATTCCTGAGTGGAATGGCTGCACCAGTCATAGGAGGCAGCTTGGCTGTGCTGCTTCCAAAGGAGGTTTCACCCCCACACACACTGGGGCCGAAACCTCCTCATTTCAGGAAAAATCTGTGCAATCCTTCATAGGGTTGCACGGGAGATACACCACTGTATCTCGCCAAAATACAAAAGGGGCATTCCCATCCCAAAAGGGCTTTGGAGCCCGCCTAAAGGCAGTTCCTCCCCCAGCCCAGCACCGGAATGCCCCAGGAACGCCCTGGGACTGCCCTCCTGGGGACGGTGCAGGGAAGCGCGCCATCCGGAAGCCGGCACGAATCTGTGCCAGCATCTCTGGGCCATGCTGCCAGAGCAACATGGAGAGGACGGCCTCCGGGCCTCCCCGCCAGCCTCCGGGCCACTCTGCACGGCGTAAGTGGGTCATCCCACTTATGCCGGCGTGGCCCCCCTTTTTTCCCCTCCCAAGCTCCTTTGGCCAAAGAGCTCGGGAATGCACTGTAACACGGCTAGCCATCATTATCTGCTCCATATAGCAACTCTCCTTATCGCCCCCCCCTCAAAAAAAAGGTCGGGAAACCTGCTGATGCTCAAAGGCTGCCAAGTCCTCTCCGTCATCTTTGAACTCGATGGGTTTTGTTGTGTTTTGATTGTTCCAGCAACATATGCCGGGAGTCTCGAAACACAATTACTTCTGTATAATAAAAGTGTTGATGCGATGATGTGACACGTTCAGCAAGTGTGTTTAAGACAGTTTATGTTTTCATAAGTTGCAAAGAGACTCAATTATGAATGTGTAATAAGGCCCTTGATTGTTACACTTAGACTTTTTCTGTATAATGAAGCCAGCAATTAGAATTTGGTGGTTCTAGGGCTGAGGAAAATAAAAACCAGTATTTGCTTTGTTGACAAAAGATTCCTAACAATCAGGTTCTTAGGAGGGTGGGGGGTAAGGAATTTGTTTACCGAAAAAGTTCAATAATTCAAACGTATAATTAGATTTCTTAACAGAAAGATTTTTTTTTCTGTTTCCCACACACAACAATAACTTCGAGAGAAAAACAAGTCTATTTAGATAAATGTGCTTCTAAATCAAGACAAAGAAACTAAGCGAGACACATGTCCAAATTAATGTTAGTCATCAACAGATCTGTTTTTCTGGGGATGAGACAAAAAATGTCATCTTTCCTGGTGTCGTGGTGCTAACATTTGCATGAGGAATGCTTTGGGATTTCTCGTCCCTGCTGTTTAGAACCCCTCCCCACAAAACCCCTTTTTGATTTTGCTTTTCCCTTGTGCGAATCAAATGTGTGATCCTTTACTTGCACGCCGTTTCCTGTTTCCTTATACCCCATTCCCCCCCCTGCAAAATATATGAATATTCTATGGTTATTTGTGCCTCTCTAAATCCCCATAGATAGGAAGAAAGTAGATTCCTTTGAAATGTGGTGTTGTAGGAGAGTGTTATGGATACCGTGGACTGCCAAAAAACCAATAAACAAACAAAAAAACAAATCAGTGGGTTCTAGATCAAATCAATCCTGAACTGACCCTAGAAGCAAAAATGACTAAACTGAGGCTGTCATATTTTGGTCACATTATGAGAAGACAAGAGTCACTGGAAAAGAGAATCATGCTAGGAAAAGTGGAAGGCAGCAGGAAAAGAGGAAGACCCAACAAGAGATGGATCTATAAAGGAAGATCTCTTGCTCTGGAATTGGCTTACCTTGTGAGAAAATATTTCCTTCCCCCCAAACCCAACTGCCGCATAAAAAAGCATTTTAAGAACAAAAGACAAAATCTGAACGAAGGGGGGGGGGGGAGAGAAATCCAAGCCTCGCTTCAAAAAAAGCCTTTCTTTCGCTCAGAAAGAGCTCCAAGGTAGCAGGAAGCAGGAAGCACTTGAATCCCTGCCTGTTTACACACTGCTTCATGATTGGCTGTGAGAGAAGCCAATCTTCTGTGCTTCCCTTGTTTGGCTATCGGCATGCTGCCTTGAAGAGGGGTTTGGAAAAGGGTGGGGCGAAGCTCAACCTGAGAACAGAGTATGCATGCTCTGTGATTCCGGAATGAGCCGGGATGAATGGTTTAATTCGGGCTGGAAGAGGAATGGGAAAAGCTGGGTTCATTTTGAAACAGGGTTGAGCCGACAAGGAATGAGGTAACGTGTGTTCAGAAAAATTTGATCCTGGATGAAACAGGGAATAAAAGACGTTACAGCAACCATGCGTAAATGATGGGAGTCCTTGGAGGTCTCAGATCTCAACAGACCAATGATCTAATGCAGGTTCATGTGCCCCAACTGACTGAAACTCCTGTAACTTCTGCCGGTGCTGCCGATTTCAGTCCCTTGTAGCCCATACATCTTGGTGTCAACTAGATATGCCAGCATGGTGCATTGGTTACGAGCAGCAGACAATAATCTGGTGAACTGGGTTTGATTCCCCACTCCACATGAAGCCTGCTGGGTGACCTTGGGCTAGTCATAGTTCTGTCAGAAATCTGTCAGCCCCACCTACCTCACAAGGTGTCTGTTGTGGGAAGAAGAAGGGAAGGCCAGTTTGAATCTCCTTAAAAGGTCAAGAAAATTGGGGTATAAAAACCAACTCTTCTTCTTCGTCTTCTCCTTCTCCTTCTCCTCCTTCTTCTTAGTGGCATAACATGTATTCCCTGCTTTATGCTATGAAAGGAGGATGGGATATATTAAAAATAATATATTCTTCCAAGTTCTCATCTGGTAGAATATTTTTGGCTCTTTGCAGAATTTCCAGGGTACCCTGATTGCCAGTGGAACGCTCCAATGTGCTGATTTGTCTATGTTAATTTGGATCATGTCAGGAACTTTGGTGGGTTGAGTTTTATATATAATCATGGAACATTGTCACTTTTGGGGGGAGGCATGCATGTTTTTCTGGGCACTTGCTGTCCATTCCTTCTGGGTAGATCCTTCTATCCTCCCCTCGCCATCAATATATTATGCAAAGGAAATCGAGCAGGCCTTAAAATATCTCCTAGCCTGCTGCGTCTTCAGAATCGCAGAGAGGAAAATGCTGAGGTTTCCTTCTAAAGCGTGGGATGAAGATTGTGGCCTCCAATTCCGGGGGAGCCAGCATCACTATTCTCAATGCAAAACAGGCGAGGTTTACAAAGAGACTGATTGCATCTTTATTTCCTTTTATCTCGGAGTATCTCCAGCCAAAGTTTCCAAAAGAGGGGAGCGAAATGCACTTTAATGGTCTTTTAAAACAAAACGATATCCTCGACAGATTGTCGACAGCTTAGCGCATGAGCTCAGGCAGCCGCGACGGCGGCATCTGGAAGTTCCCCTATCAGAAGACGTACCTTAATAAGGGAATGATGCGAAAGGTTCATTGCCTAAAATGGGACGCTTGGTCAGCAAAGTTTTGCAGCTGAAGTCGCGGGTTTGTTTTGTGGTGCAGCTGGGCCGGTCACAAAGAGGAATTTTTAAAAAATCAGAAGCAAAGAAAACAGAAAAGAGGAGAATGGACTTTGCCAGAACTGGACAGGATGGTTTTGTGTAAAGATGGGACGCTGGCAGCTAGAATGCCAAAATCAGGCCTTGGATGAACTCATAGAGAGCTAGCATGGATATTTCACCATAAAGAGCCAGCATGGTTTGGAGCAGTGGACTCTAATATGGAGAACCGGGTTGGTTTCCCCACTCCTACACATGAAGCCAGCTTGGTGACCTTGGGCTAGTCACAGCTCTCTTAGAACTGTCTCAGTCCCACCTACCTCACAAGGTGTCTGTTGTGGGGACCGGAAGGGAAGGTGATTGTAAGCTGGTTTGATTCTCCCTTAAGTGGTAGAGAAAATTGGCATATAAAAATCATCTCTTCTCCTTCTCCATTGGCTCTCACAGAAGTCTAAATATCAAAAGATGTCCATCATGGTCCATCATCTCTTCTTTGGATTTGGGGCTGAGGGAAGAGTTTCACTTGACATTTGAGCAGGTGAGTCAGCTTGACAGTTTCTTTGTAACAAGATTACCTCATTGGCTCAGATACTGGAACAAACTCAGGGCCCGATTCTTCTGAGATCTGATGAAATTGGGCTAGCCTGGACCACCCAGGTTGGGGCAGCTACATACTGGTTGAAATTTGACAGGCTGCTTCTCCAGAGACTCATTCAAGGCAGCTCAATCATGGAACCAACAAAAAAGGAAGCAAAAAGAGAGGGTTTCAGGGGTCACTCTGCTCTGCCCAAACCCACCCCCCACAGGAGGAGCAAGAAGAGAGGGGAGCCAGCCAGGGAGCGACTGCCCTGCTCAGGAGGCAGAGACCAGTTGGCTGCTCTCATCAGCTCTTTCCTGCATACAAGAGGGAGGCCATCTCCCCATGTGGTCTGGAGAACTCTTGGATTTACAACAGAGCAAAATCACACAGAAGAGACCATCAGGGCTGCTCTGAGTAACACAGTGTGCTGAGTAACTTAACCTTTGCATGCATGAAAAACATTCACAATTCGTTCCACTCCCAAAGCCCAGCTGAGGATGATTGTTCTGTGTGCAGTCGGGATGTGAGCAGTTTCAGCAATGCCGCTTAAAAGCGACATGCAATTTCCCGGGCCGGAGTCAAATGCGCCCATTAAAATACTAACTTTTAAATGTTGCCATTAGTTTGAAATAATTATAAAGCAATGCTCCTGCAGGCCTTTTTGGACACGTGTGGCTCATGGTAATTTCGGCTGTTAGTCGTCTCAGGAAGACTGCTCTTTGTAATTTTTTCCCCCGCTTTCAGTATGTATATCTATATACTCAATACTTTTAGTATTCTTCAAAGTAAGGGTGTTAATTGAAAAAATGTCACTCAGAGAATGTGGGACAGAGATACAGGCAAGCATATTAATAGCCAAACTGTTCCCCCCCCCAAAAGAAACCCCTCAGGAGGAGTGTTTTCAGGCCTCCATACATTTTTAAACTTTGTACATCCATAGTACAGAGGGAATCTGTCTTTGATATCAAACCAGGGAATCATGACCAGGTTTGTTACCAAACCAGAGAATCATCTGCAGTCACATGGACCCATGAAGCTTCCTTATTCTGAATCAGACCATCGGTCCTTCAAGGTCAGGACTACCTAAACAGACTGGCTGTGGCTGTCCAGGGTCTCAGGCAGAGGTCTTTCCAATCACCTGATACCTCCTCTTTTTAAAGTGGAGATGCCGGGGATTGAACCTGGGACCTTCTGCGTGCCAAGCAGATGCTCTAGCACTGTGCCACAGCACCTCCATAAAGTTGAGAGGCCGGTGCACAAGGGAGCTGCTTGGATTCCTTGGGAATGATGATGCACTCTAAACTCTGATTAGGACTGTTCTCAGGGACTAGGGTTGTCAGCTCCAGGTTGGGCACAAACCAATTATATGTGAGCTCTAGTCCCATGGTAAACCCATAAACACACTTGATAGACAGACAGTCCAATGTAAGCTGATTTATTAGGAAAAATCTACAGGTAGCAGAAGCTGAGAATCAAGAGGGTCAATTGTACAACCCATGGCATATATAGAAAGCAGGCTAGCTCAGAGTACCATGGCAACCCCCCTCCCCGGAGCAAGTTCGGAGCTGGAGGTAGTTTCCCACAGAATACAGTCTAAAGATCCGAAGAGCGGCATAGCACAGCAACCTTGGCCAGCACCTGGCAAAACCACCAAATACCATTCACAGGCCATGCCTGACATTATAACATAGACATAATTTATTTCAACAAGTTAACACCAAGTTAAGATGTGTGTGTGAGCTCCAGGCAGCTGGCCTTCAAGGTTCGGTTTCTCAGAAGTTTGTTATGACTGCTTACTCTCCGTTTGTGTGATAACTGTAATCTACCATGGGAACCAGGCTCGGCCTGGTAACCAACTGTGCCTTTGGTTTTCTGTATATGTTCCAACCTGCTTGTATTCCCCCCAGTAGAGTCCTTCCCCTGTAAGTTCCTGCTACTCACCTTATGCTTCCCAAATAAACCAGCCTCTTAGAATACCCTGTCTGGACGTTTGGTGATTGGGATTCAACAGGTGAACTCAGACCTTACAGTGTGTATCATCTCTCACTTTCTCTCTCTCTCTCTATATGCATTGAGTTGAAAGGGGCCATACATGCCATCTAGTCCAACCCCCTGCTTAATGCAGGATCTGCTTAGAGTATCCCTGACAAGTGCTTGTCCAGCCTCTGCTTAAAGACAGCCAGTGAGGGGGAGCTCACCACCTCCCTAGGTAGATGATTCCACTGTCGAACAACTCTTGCAGTAAAAAAAAGTTCCTAATATCTAGCCGGTACCTTTCCTCCCACAATTTAAACCAATGATTGCGAGTCCTATCCCCTGCTGGCAACAGGAACAGCTCCCTGCCCTCCTCTAAGTGACAGCCCTTCAAGTACTTCAAGAGAGCAATCATGTCCCCCCCCTCAACCTCCTCTGCTCCAGACTGAACGTCCCCAAGTCCCTCAGCCTTTCACTCGTAGGGCTTGGTCTCCAGGCCCCTGATCATCCTCGTCACTCTCCTCTGCACCCACTCCATTCTGTTCACGTCCTTTTTGAAGTGAGGCCTCCAGAACTGCACACAATAGTCCAGGTGCGGCCTGCCCAATGTAGTGTGCAGCAGAACTATGACATTAATGACTGATGTATATTGATTGAGTTGTTATTGGGCAATATATTTGATTCTTGATGTTTAGAATCATTCTGAGGAAGACACTTTGAAATGGGGAGAGAGCCGGGAACCCATCATCGTTTATCTGTTTATTCTGACAAGACAGATTGGAGATTTAATTGCCAACTATTTTCCTATGAGAGAAATCAGGGAATGGAGAAGAGAAAGAATACAGAGCAGAGAAGGACTTTTGTTTTCTTGCCAAGAGGTTATCTGTGAATAGTTTACCTCAAAGAAGGAGTATAGTATGTAGAACCTTTGACTCCCATATAATCAGCAATGCACACACATACCTAGAATCATAGAATTGGAAGAGACCACCAGGGTCATCTAGTCCAACCCCGTGCACAATGCAGGAAATTTACAACTATCTCCCCCATGCACACCCACCAGTCACCCCTACTCCATGCCCAGAAGAGGGCCATAAAAAATCCTCCAGGATCCCTGGCCAATCTGGAGGGAAATTGCTTCCTGACCCCAAATGGTGATCGACATTTCCCTGGGCATGTAAGAAAGGGCCACAAGAGCCAAACACGGAGAGCCAAACCCTTTCTGTCCTTGCTCTCATGATCTGCCTAAGTTCACAGAATCAGCATTGCTGCCAGATCTTTGGTGTTAACTTGTTGAAATCAATTATTTAGATGTTATAATTGGTTTGTGCCCTACAGCCATGTGTTTTGTACTCTGTATCTTGTATACCCTTCTGGTGTGGCTGAGCAAACTGTATTTTTAGTTTATACTGAGTCAGACCACTGATCTATCAATTGTCACCTCTGAGCGGCCGTGGCTCTCCAGGGTCTCAGGTAAAGATCTTTCACAGCCCCCGTTTCTCTTAAGTGAAAATGTCGGGGACTGAACCTGAAAACTTCTGCATGCCAAACAGATGCTCTACTACTAAGCTGCAGCCCCACTCCAATCAATTAATCCCATATAGGGGTGTGCAAATAAAAATTTGGTACATTTCGGGTTTGGGTTTATTGGACCCAATTTTTCTTGGTAAACCCAGAATAAGCTAAATACTCATACTGGTAAATGGGTAGTTCAGCTTTATTTATTGGTCCCCCCCCCCCTCAAAAAATTCAAAAAAAATTCAGGTCCATTATAGAATGTATAGAATTTTTTAGGAGCTCAGGGAGGGGGTATTTTTCAAGGTAGAGTCAATAAATTTTCAGGGTAGCTGAACATTTAGACCCCCTGTCCTAAACTTTACCAAGCTTTGGGGTTCATGCAAGGAGAGCCCCTTGCAGCTTTGCTGCAAATTTGGTGACTCTATCTTGAAAAATGCCCCACAGAGCTCCTCAAAAAAATTCTCATAGGAAAAAGCCAAAGCCGAAAAAAGCCAAATACCTATTCAGTTTTTTCAGCGATCGGCTATCCGGCTTAGGCTTGATTCCCAGTTTTAATATTTGCCTTAAATTAAACCCGAAAAAAGCTGAAAATAAACCTGAAATTCCAAAAATACACCCAGAAAAAAGCCAAAAAAGGTTTATTTTCAGTTCAGGATTACCGATATGCACAGCCCTAACCCCATGCCACTCCATACTACAGAACTTCCTAGATCTACTGCTCACTCTATTTGTTTTACCAAGCTGTTTCCCCTGCTTTTTTTTGTGTGTGCCTCCCGACAACCTGCCTACTTGCTCCCAACTTGTCTGAAGTCTCTCATTTTCCACTTCCCCGCTTTTTGATCTGATTCATGCTGGGATTCAAATCAGGGCCAACACCCACCGATTTAGCCAGGAGAGCATTTTGTTGAATTGATGGGGGATTTGAATTCCACTTTTTGCTTTCTTGCCAGCCCTTGAGTGGGAGCCCCGTACAACATTTCTTTTGAGAAAACACAGGCATGCACAGATCTCTCCTGAGAAATTTTGCTAGCCTTCTCGAAATTCTTTTGTTTTTGGTTTTTTACTTCCATTTTTTGCCTAAAGAGGGACCTCTAGATTCATACCACGTTTTGCTTTTGATGATGATGCATTCAGGATATTGGAAAGGATGTACATCAAAGACAAGTACTTTAATAAAGTAATAAAAGTGCTTGAATAAAGGGAACAGGACGGTGGACTACAATACCATGTGTTGCATATATTATCTCTCTGCTGTATATTTTATCTTGCTCTCGCTACATTGTTTTCTATGTAATCCCATTTTTCAGCATTGTTAATGTATCATGTCTAATCCTTATGCCTTGTTTCAGATTTCCGTAATCCTAGTCTTATTACTTTGTTTATCACATGTCTTGTTCTATTGATTGCATGGACTTATATTGGGTAATCCACCTTAAGTCTCAATGAGAAAGGCAGAATCTCAATAACGGAGATAAATAAATAAATAAAACAAAAGTAAATGCATGGTTGGTAGTTGGGCTTTATTTTATACACACACACACAGAGAGAGAGAGAGACAGAGAGAGAGAGAGAGAGAGAGAGAGAGAGAGAGAGAGAGAGAGAGAGAGAGAGAGAGAGAGAGAGAGAGAGAGAGAGAGAGAGAGAGAGAGAGAGAGAGAGAGAGAGAGAGAGAGAGAGAGAGAGATTACATTTCATTAGATCATTTAAATCTTGGCTTCTTTCTTCGAGTTTGCTATTGGCCCTGTGTGCCAAATTGAACACCTATTTGATTTTAAATTCAGAACTGTTGGTTTTAAAATTAGTATTAGATTGTATTTTTGTACATTTTTTTGTTTTTTATTATATTTGATGGTTGTGAGCCACCCTGAGCCCGGTTTTGGTCAGGATAGAGGGCGGAATATAAGTCAAATAAATGTGGTGTTGGAGGAAAGTGTTACGGATATCCTGGACCTCCAAAAAAAAAAAAAAACAAATCAGTGGGTTATAGCTCAAATCAAGCCTAAACTGATCCTAGCAGCTAAAATGCCTACACAGGCTATCGTACTTTGGTCACATTATGAGAAGACAAGAGTCACTGGAAAAGACAATCATGCTAGCAAAAGGTGAAGACAGCAGGAACAGAGGAAGACGCAACAAGAGATGGATTGATTCCATAAAGGAAGCCACAGCCCTCAGTTTGCAAGACCTGAGTATGGCTGTTAAAGATAGGATGTTTTGGAGGACATTGATTCATAGGGTCGCCATGAGTCGGAAGTGACTTGTCGGCACTTAACACACACACTCACACACATGCACCCAGGGCTGATGATAAAATTAAAAACATCTTAAGGACTTTAAGACCATTGATCCCAATGAATATTGATGGCAATCAGAGTCCTAAAAGGCTCCCAGTATGAACACAAATGTGATTTCCTGGTAGTCTTGTCAAAGATTCAATCTTGCAACTAATCTTGCTAAGTCAGCAATAATTCTCCTTCTCCATTTTCAGACAAGTTTGTTCCTTATCCTCATGGGAGGGGCTGGTGCTTTTGTGCGTGGTCCCATAAGGTCTAGCAGGAGTAGGCTACACACCTTGTGTGGCCCAGCCAATGAGAAAGGGAATAGGGTGTGGCCTTCTTCTTCTTCTCATCATCATCATCACCAAATTTGTACCTTGTTTTTATGCCCTCACCACAGGTACCAAGGCAGCTGGCCCAATAAAAAACATACAGAATAAAAACATGCCTTAAAAACCATTAAAACCAACCTAAACCACATCATTCAAACAATTAAAACCAAAACTTAACAATGCATACCAAACCTACAATGTAGGGCAGGGAAGAGGGGTCACTCAGAGAATACCAGATGAAACAAAAAAAAAGTCTTTGCACGCTGGTGGAAGTTGGCAACACAAGGGGGGCCCCTTCTCTTTAAAACTGCAGGCTTCATTGTGGGTAGCTGCACATCAGCTACCCAAATCTCTGATTCTGTCTTCCACCTCCCAACCATGTGTAAAGCTGATGTATTATCCAAACTATGTGATACCTAGGGTTGTCACTTACCTGGCAATTGCAGGGGACCTCCGGTTGATGCTCTCTGTCCCACCTCACTCAGTGGAGCATAGGGGGAATGAGGAAACAGTATCTGGAGGTCACTTCCTATTTCAGAACCAAAAATACTATAGTGAGCATCTTGGATTTTCAAATATGGTTTTACCATAGAGATATTTGAAATTCCTAGAGCGGCGTGACGCCAATTCCTGTTTTGAAACAGGAAGTGATGCCATGACACACTCAGAACATTTCAAACATCTTCGGGGGTTTACCATAAAGATTTTGAAATTCCTAGAGTGTCCCGATGGCATCCCTAGTGTTAACTGATATCAACTGTCTCCACACCCATCCATGAACCAGCTTGTCAAGGAAGAAGAAGAGTTGGTTTTTATATGCTGACTTTCTCTACCACTTAAGGAAGAATCAAACCAGCTTACAATCACCTTCCCTTCCCCTCCCACAACAGACACTCTGTGAGGTAGGTGGGGCCAAGAGAGCTCTAAGAGAGCTGTGACTAGCCCAAGGTCGCCCAGCTGGCTTCATGTGGAGGAGTGGGAAAACAAATCCAGTTCACCAGATTAGCCTCCGCCACTCATATGGAGGAGTGAGGAATCAAACCTGGTTCTCCAGATCAGAGTCCTCCACTCCAAACCACCGCTCTCTACCACTACACCATGCTGGTGAGGAAGGGAGGTGGCAAAGAAGATCCTAGGCATTGGTTGCCGGCCTTCTGCTGCAGCATGCCTTATTTGCCAGTGAGTTAACCGTGTGTGAACAGTGCTTAAGAACACAATGTGGACGAATTACCTGCTCCTTTCTAATGAGGAAATCATTTGGATATTAAGTCTGCAGAGGGAGACATTCTTAGTCTCCAACTCCTTGTGAATTGCTGTAAACAGAGGTCTTGGAGACTTGGGGAAGACAATATTTGCAGTCGGGGAGATTCCCTTAACATTGGTGAAAAACCGCTCACCGTTGAGGGCCACTCACCTGTTCATTCCACCCCCTCCTTTTGTCCTAATTAATTTAATTAAGTTAACTTCCGAAGTGGTGTTAAGAAGCAGTGCCCTGGGTGATTAACTGTTCCCATATCAAAGTGTTTTCACAAACACATTTACTCTGATTAGTGTATGCATCATTATGTAATTAAATAGCTCACACAGAGGAATTTATTAGGGCCTCCTGGCTTCCAAACAAACAAAGCAACCCTCGCATTGTGGGGAAAACCAGTACTTGAAGGGGGTTCATATAGAGGATGGTGCCGGATTGTTCTCTGTTGCTCCAGAAGGTCGGACCAGAACCAACTGGTTGAAATTAAATCCGAAGAGTTTCCGTCTAGACATGAGGAAGAATTTTCTAACAGTTAGAGTGGTTCCTCAGTGGAACAGGCTTCCTCAGGAAATGGTAAGCTCTCATTCCCTGGAGGTTTTTAAGCAGAGGCTAGATGGACGTCTGTCAGCGATGCCGATTCTATGACCTTAGGCAGATCATGAGAGGGAGGGTGTCACGGTCTCTGACATAATTGTGGTATTTGGTGTACATGTGCAGAATTAATTCCATGTAGAGCTTGAACACAACATACAAACTGAACCACAAACTGCAGAGGTTTGTGTAATGAAAAGCAAAATGCAAATGTCCTTAGAACAGGCTGACTGAATTCTCTCAAGATCTGAATTCTTTCAAGAGCTAACTTACCCTGGTCTTGTCCTTGAAGGGAGAAGAACAGAGTCATTCTTCACTATCTGCCAGAAAGGTGTATCTGAAATTACCCTTCCTGATTCAGCTGCCAGCTGCTCATATCTCAAGAGCAGAAAAGTCCTGCTATCCTCAAACCTTGAGAAGGTCTACTCAAAGACCTCAAGGCTATAAGTGCAGTAAGCTTCTTGCTTTCTATAACCTTGCTGAAGGCTATGTTTCCTACTGACCAGATGGTTACATGTTACAATGTGAGCAATAATTGTGTTTATGATTTATATAGTTATATACTGTATTGTAGATTTCTAAATAGTCTGATTTAATGTGTATTGTACTGAAGATGAGAATGGTATGAAAATTGAGTATATGGAGTGATCATGAAACTCAGAAATAATTGTTTATACTTTAAGCAAAATAGATTGAAAGGAAAGGAAGCCCATATTTGGTCATGGGGAGAAGCTAATAACCTGAACAGCTGCAACTGTACATTATTGCACTGCTCATGTTATCTGAAAGTGGGGAGGAAGATATCCCTCCTGATGGTAAGAGTCTGAAACAGTATAAATACAGCCACAGTAAGCCCAGAGAATCAGAACCTTCCAAAGGCTTTAAAGAAAGGGCTGACTGGTATGTATGGCTTAAATACATTACTCTAGACTTTATGAATTAGATACTTTGAACTGAATCAGAATAATTTGACTGTTATATTTTAGAAGTTGGATTTTGAAACTGAATACTAATTAAGACTTGCTTGCTTTTACTTCATACATTGGAAATACATACATTGTACTTTGACAAGAGTTTTTATAGAAGTGTTAGACTTGATAATCTGCATTTACACATATTTTACTATAAGTATATCAATAAAAAGACTTGCTTTTTAAAAGTAGGTGAAGTTGTTGAGTCCTTTGGTTCTTGTAGGTTATCCGGGCTGTGTAACCGTGGTCTTGGAATTTTCTTTCCTGACGTTTCGCCAGCAACTGTGGCAGGCATCTTCAGAGTAGTAACACTGAAGGACAGTGTCTCTCAGTGTCAAGGGTGTAGGAAGAGTAATATATAGTCAGAAAGGGGTTGGGTTTGAGCTGAGTATTGTTCTGCAAAAGTATTGTCCTGTAAGTATCAAGATAATGTGCTAATGAGGGTATGGTATGTTAATATGGAACCATTGTATCCTGAAGTGATCTGTAAATGTGTGTAATCCAAAGCTAATCTGTATGGCTATTGTTGAATGTTGTCTTTGTCTGGAGGTTTTTCAGGGCAGGAAGCCAAGCCTTATTCATTCTTAAACTCTCCTCTTTTCTGTTAAAGTTGTGCTGATGTTTATGAATTTCAATGGCTTCTCTGTGCAATCTGACAAAATAGTTGGTAGAATTGTCCAGTCTTTCAGTGTCTTGGAATAAGACCCTGTGTCCTGTTTGTGTCAGTCCATGTTCAGCCACTGCTGATTTCTCAGGTTGGCCAAGTCTGCAGTATCTTTCATGTTCTTTTATCCTTGTTTGTATGCTGCGTTTTGTGGTCCCGATGTAAACTTCTCCACAGTTGCAAGGTATACGATATACTCCTGCAGAGGTGAGGGGGTCTCTTTTGTCTTTTGCTGATCGTAGCATTTGTTGTATTTTCTTGGTGGGTTTAAACACTGTTTGTAGGTTATGTTTTTTCAAAAGTTTCTCCATCCTATCAGTGACTCCTTTAATAAATGGCAAGAATACCTTTCCTATGGGAGACTGTTTTTCTTGAGTTTTCTGATTTTTGTTTGGTTTAATGGCCCTTCTGATTTCATTCTTGGAGTAGCCGTTTGCTAGCAGTGCGTGATTTAGATGATTAGTTTCTTCCTTGAGAAACTGTGGTTCACAGATCCGTCTTGCACGGTCCATTAATGTTTTGATTATTCCTCTTTTCTGTCGGGGGTGGTGGTTGGAGTTTTTGTGTAAGTAGCGATCTGTGTGACTATATATTACTCTTCCTACACCCTTGACACTGAGAGACACTGTCCTTCAGTGTTACTACTCTGAAGATGCCTGCCACAGTTGCTGGCGAAACGTCAGGAAAGAAAATTCCAAGACCACGGTTACACAGCCCGGATAACCTACAAGAACCAATGAACTCTGACCGTGAAAGCCTTCGACAATATTTTGTTGAGTCCTGCTTACTCGATGTCCGGCTGAATAAGATAACTTCACTTCTCAGTAAGTGATACATTCTAAGAGCCTGTCATCTGAACAGCACGACCCGCTTCAGTGGCACCTTGGCCATCTTCACGGCATGAAGTAGGGGGTCACTGGGAGTGTGTGGGGGGAGGTAGTTGTGAATTTCCTGCCTTGTGCAGGGGGTTGGACTAGATAACCCTGGTGGTCCCTTCCAACTCTATGATTCTATGATAGCAGTAGGACTTTATTTCTGATCCGTTTGTGGCTGGACATGGGACGGGTTCAAAGTTAAACATGTTCTTAAGAGTTTTATGGGAGTCCTCATCTTTACATAGCCGAGAGAACCGAGGATAGTACCATCTCTAGACTGTACCTGGTATTTTATTAGGCGTGACTCCCATATTTCAGCATTCTCTGCTGGCTTTGATAGTCGGTCATAAATTGCAGTCACCATCTGATGAAGCAATGAGATTTGCTTTCTGCCTCATTGGTCTCTCCCCCCCCCCCCTCTCTTCCTTCTACATTAGAGGCCGGAATGAGCAAATACCTGATGGTTTCGAAGTTCAGTTGGGAAGACTTATCCAAAATTCATATAAAATTGATTGCAAGAGATCCTTGTCCCTATGAAGGCTTTTTATAGGGTCAGAGTTAATATTACAACCATCCTTGTAACTATCAGTATGCCCACAAATTTATGAACATCTCCAGAGGAGAGGAAGTTCATAGAAGCATTAAACATTTACAATTTGGAACAATCTCTTAGGCACTCTCTGAAGTATCTTCTTCGATGCGGTTCACACTTTTTGACCATTTCAATGCATGCTGAAGGCATTGTTTTCCCATTTAAAGACCACCTCAGTCATATCTTCTTCGCACTCTTAAAGTATCATCACAATATGACATTCATCCTGTCACCGACATATTAAAAAATAGACCACCCATTTGTGTGTTTTTAAATCTCAGTTATTAAGAACATAAGAAAGGCCATACTGTATCAGACCAAGGTCCATCAAGTCCAGCACACAATGTTTCTGTTCATTCTGTTCACACAATGGCCAACCAGGTGCCTCTAGGAAGCCCACAAACAAGACGACTGCAGCAGCATTGTCCTGCCTGTGTTCCACAGCACCTAAGATAATAGGGTGATCCTGGAGAGAATAGGTATGCACCATGACTAGTATCCATTTTTACTAGTAGCCATGAATAGCCCTCTCCTCCATGAACATGTCCACTCCCCTCTTCAATTTTCAATACCTTTATTGGCATACCATCGAGCAATCAAACAGAGTATAACCATTACCACTCCTCTCTTCAAGCCTTCCAAGTTGGCAGCCATCACCACATCCTGGGGCAGGGAGTTCCACAATTTCAATATGCGTTGTGTGAAGAAATACTTCCTTTTATCTGTTTTGAATCTCTCACCCTCCAGCTTCAGCAGATGACCCCACGTTCTCAATTTGCGAGAGAGGGAGACAAGCTTCTCCCTGTCCACTCTCTCCATACAATGCATAATTCTATAGACGTATATCATGTCCCCCCTTAACCACCTTCTTTCCAAGCTAAACAGCCC
Organism: Euleptes europaea; assembly: GCF_029931775.1. Taxonomy (NCBI): domain Eukaryota; kingdom Metazoa; phylum Chordata; class Lepidosauria; order Squamata; family Sphaerodactylidae; genus Euleptes; species Euleptes europaea. The sequence continues at coordinate 118,969,381 of NC_079315.1, forward strand.
TAAGCATTTTAACATATTCTGCAGTAAAGTTCTGCCTACGCAAACAACCTTCCCTGTGGGTTGCTGATCTGCCATCAGATGTTTGAACACACATGAACACATGAAGCTGCCTTATACCAAATCAGACCATCAACATCAGTATTGTCTGGCAGCAGCTCTCCAGGGTCTCAGGCTGAGGTCTTTCAAGACACCGTTCTGGTTCTTTTAACTGGAGATGCTGGGGATTGAACCTGGACCTTCTGCCTGCCAAGCAGATGCTCTGCCACTGAATCATGCTCCCTCCCCAAAAGGTGAACACACATAAACACATGAAACTGTCTTATACTGGATCAGATCATCAGTCCATCAAGGTCAGTCTTGTCTACTCAGACTGGCAGCAGGTTTCAGGCAGAGGTCTTTCACATTACCTTCTACTTGGTCCTTTTAACTAGAGATGCTGGGGATTGAACCTGGGACCTTCTGCATGCCAAGGAGATGCTCTACTACTGAGCCACAGCCCCTCCCCAAATGCACATCTCCATCTACACTGCAATGCTCATGTGAGTAGCTGAACATAGGAAGAGCCAGCCTGGTGTAGTGGTTGAGAGCAGTGGACTCTAATTTGGTGAACTGAGTTTGATTCCCCATTCCTCCACATGAGCAGAGGACTCTAATCTCGAGAGCTGAGTTTGATTCCCTACTCCTCCACATGAAGCCAGCTGGGTGATCTTGGGCTAGTCAGAGCTCTCTCAGCCCCACCTTCCTCACAGGGTGTCTGTTGTAGAGAGGGGAAGTGAAGGTGATTGTAAGCCGGTTTGATTTTGCCTTAAGTGCTAGAGAAAGTCGGCATATAAAAACCAACTCTTCTTCTTCTTCTTCTTCTTCTTCCTCCAGTACCAGAGGAGCATGCCTATTATTCAGCACAGAGAGACTGAATAAGTCCACACAAGAGTCTCACTAGATACCCAGTTGTCCATAGAATCATAGAGTTGGAAGGGACCACCAGGGTCATCTAGTCCAACCCCCAACACAAGGCAGGAAATTCACAGCTACCTCCCCCCCACACCCCCAGTGACCCCTACTCCATTTCCAGAAGATGGCCAAGGTGCCCTCCCTCTCATCATCTGCTTAAGGTCATAGAATCAGCATTGCTGACAGATGGCCATCTAGCCTCTGCTTAAAAACCTCTGGTCCGACCTTCTGGGGCAACAGAAAACAACTCGGCACCATTCTCTCTATGACAGCCCTTCAAGTACTTGAAGAAGGTTATCATATCCCCTCAGTCTTCTCCTCTTCAGGCTAAACATAGTCCACCCTGCCTAGAACCGATAATTTGAATGAGACACAAGCGAAGTAACACTTACGGGCGTCATCTTTGCCTTCCAGCCTCTCGTTTTCTAATGTGGTTTGTTCCCCTGTCTCCGGATACAGCAATATCCATTAATAACCCAACTTTCCACTTCTCCTTTATTTAAAGAGACTGATTCTGTTTCTTCACCTGTGTCCACGGAGGCTGGGCCACAGGCGGGGGGCCTATCTCTGAGTTTAGGCACGAGGGAAAAGTTATCTTGATGCTGTCAAGGCCATTAACTTGGGGGAATTGATGACTCGGCATTCAGTTGCCGACTCATCAATCATGAAGAATCAATCCACCCTCCCCAAGGAGCTCACCCGAGGCAAACATAATTCTGTCTCCGCTGCCACCGACCCCGATCGCTCTCGTCCCGTTTGTTTGGGACCGTATTTGTTCTTATTTCAACATTGATTCACTCCGGGGTGTTCTCCGGATTGCCTGAAGAATGTCTGCTCTTTATGGACAAAAGGGGGGAAAGCCTGCAGCTAGAGAAAGGAAGGGGCTCACCCTCCAGTGAAGGAAAGGCAGGGCAAGAATGCGCAGGTATCATTACCGCTGACGGACGGGGGCTTGAGACATTCTGTAAATCCTTATCAGTTTGAGTTTGTGTCTTGTTAACGAACCATTGTCTTTCTCTGGGAAGAGAGAGAGAGAAAAAAACCTTTTACAAGGCTTGGACTGATTCCTATCTATGTAACCAAGTGGGTATCTATACATTTTAGTAAGGTAGGATCAACTTCTGATTGGCGTTGTTACAAGAAGAAGGATTTCTTCCCCCCACCCAAAAAAATTCGCTTTTTAAAAGTTTTAGACATTGGTTCCTCTTTTTTCTGTCAAAATAATAATATCTCTTTTATTTTTCTTTATTTTTTAAAAAACATTAAACTCCATAAACATAAACACCATACAAACACAATACAGACTATTACACCTTAATCTTAATCTTACATATCTATTTTACATAATCTATCTTAATCTATTTTACTCAGAGTATAATGTTCTGTTCTGCCTTCTTTCTTTATCAGCATTTTATCATAGATATAAGAAAAAAATGAAAAAGCAAAGAAGAAAGATGAATTGATGATTCACCCTTACTATTTCTTATATAATTATGTAAATTTGCAAGATCTGAGCAAGGCTGTCAAAGATAGGACATTTTGGAGGACATGGATTCATAGGGTTGCCATGAGTTGGAAGCGACTTGACGGCACTTAACATACACAAATTATGAACACATTAACACATCAAGCTGCCTTATACCGAATCAAACCACCAGTCCATCAAAGTCAGTATTGTCTACTCGGACTGGCAGCGGCTGTTCAGGGTCTCAGGCAGAGGTCTTTCACATCACCTACTTGCCTAGTCCCTTTAACTGGAGATGCCAGGGATTGAACCTGGGACCTTCTGCAAGCCAAGCAGCTGGTATACCACTGAGCCACAGCCCCTCCCCTCTCCAGATGAAGCAATATCCATTAATAACCCAATAATTACCAACTATGAACATTTGTTCATTTTTTCTATACACTGTCTAAATATATTACTTAGCTTCTTTAACTTTTTCAGTAACATTTCTTAAACAATATAGTTGCATTAGTAAATTAGATTAAAGGTATAGTAGACCCTTGCGCAAGTACCGGGTCATTCCTGACCTATGGGGGGATGTCACATCCTGACGTTTATTAGGCAGACTGTGTTTATGGGGTGGTTTGCCAGTGCCTTCCCCAGTCGTCTTCGCTTTACCCCCAGCAAGCTGGGTACTCATTTGACCAACCTCGGAAGGTTGGAAGGCTGAATCAACCTTGAGCCAGCAACCTGAAACTGACTTCCGCTGGGATCGAACTCAGGTCATGTGCAGAGCTTGGACTGCAGTACTGCAGTTTACCACTCTGTGCCATGGGGCTCTTAGATTAGAATTAGATTAGAACACATAAAATCAAAACCAGCAATTTTAACGTGTTTTCTTTGTTGTTTTCTGTAATGCCTTTCCTCACTTGCTTTTGTAACGTCAGCCCTTGCAAAAAAATTTGAGGAAAGAGGTGGTGTTCTTTACCACAGGGTGCTCAAGCAAGAGGGCAGGAAAGTTTAAGAAGACACCGGGAAGAAGGCAGAACATCTGCAGAATGGAATTCTGAAATTTTGTAGAACCTCCCTTCCCATCCCACCTCTCTTTGAATTTCTCTTTTGATCAAAATGAAGTTAATTCAAAATGGACTCCAAATTCCGGAAAAAAGGAGAAGAAATGGATTGTTGGATGTCAGCGAAAGACAGGGTAAGAAGGAATTAAGCAAATTCCTCTAAGCAGTTCTACTTCTTGTCATTTAGAATCATAGAATCATAGAGTTGGAAGGGACCACCAGAGTCATCTAGTCCAACCCCCTGCACAAGGCAGGAAATTCACAACTACCTCCCCCCCACACCGCCAGTGACCCCTACTCCATGCCCAGAAGATGGCCAAGACACCGTCCCTCTCATCATCTGCCTGTCATAGAATCAGCATTGCTGACAGATGGCCATTTAGCCTCTGCTTAAAAACCTCCAGGGAAGGAGAGCTTACCACCTCCCGAGGAAGCCTGTTCCACTGAGGAAGCGCTCTGTTAGAAAATTCTTCCTCATGTCTAGACGGAAACTATTTTGATTTAATTTCAACCCATTGGTTCTGGTCCGACCTTCTGGGGCAGCAGCAAACAACTCGGCACCCTCCTCTATGTGACAGCCCTTCAAAGATTTGGGATGAGATTCTTTTATGTGTGCAGAGAAAGATCAAGCAAAAACTGTCTTGGCTCCTCCATATCAGAATTCAAATTCATAGAGGATCTTGAAGGGCTGACTTGTTTGTGGGATCTCTGGCAGGAATTCAGCTCATGCTCCGTCAATCAGCTCTGACTAGCAATGCTTCCGGCCTCACAAATAATGTGCTTGCCGTGCCCATTTTCTCAGGTGGCGCACCCCACATCCTTCAATTGATTCTTTGTTCATGTTCACAATTGAAAATGAGTTGTGATTCTTGTGTACTTGTGTCGATACAGTTGACAGCTGTCGTCACCATACAGGCAGTGAGCCAGCAACTGCTCTTGGCCTGTGCTCAGAACTTACTGGATTTTTCGGAGTGATGGGAACCAATGTTTTATCAGCCTCTCCATTCAATTTGGGAGGTCATAAAAACTACAGTTCCCATCAATCTTAGCAGGCAGATCCATGCAGTCAAAGACTGGGCATAGTAATTGCTCAGGGGGATAGGCTTCCATTGAGGCTTGTCTTCTTTTCACAAACCGAGATTATGCCTTCCACCTTTGGAAACAGCAAGGTTCGTGGATGGCAGAGCTGGGTGATGCGCCGTGGGCATGCGTTTTGCAATAATCCTGTGGACAACTCTGGGATGAAAAAAAATACTTGGCAATTTGGGGAGGGGTAGCCTGAGGAGGGCAGAGTTTGGGCAGGGAACTCAGTAGTGAACATAAGAACATAAGAAAAGCCCTGTTGGATCAGACCAAGGCCCATCAAGGCCAGCAGTCTGTTCACACCATGGTTGACCAAGTGCCTCTAGGAAGCCCACAAATAAGACGACTGCAGCAGTATCCTGCCTGTGTTCCACAGCACTTAATAGAATAGCCATGCTCCTCGGATACTTTAGAGATTAGGCATGCATCATGACTAGTATTCATTTTGTCTTGTAACCATGGATAGCACTCTCCTCCATGAACATGTCCACTCCCCTCTGAAAGCCTTCCAAGTTGCCCCATCCTTCGTCACATCCTGGGGCAAGGAGTTCCACAATTTAATGATGTGTTGTATGAAGAACGACTTCCTTTGATCTGTTTTGAATCTCTCACCATCCAGCTTCAGCTGGATGACCCTGCATTCAAGTATTATGAGAGAGGGAGAGAAGCTTCTCCCTGTCCACTCTCTCCATAGCATGCATCATTTTACAGACCTCTGTCATAGTTAGTGTTAATGCATCTTCAGTGTTAATACATCTTCTTGGCATGCAGAAGGTCCCAAGTTCAATCCCTGGCATCTCCAGTTAAAAGGACCAGGCAGTAGGTGATGTGAGAGACCTCAGGGGCTCATTGGTAGAGCATCTGCTTGTATTCAGAAGGACCCAGGTTCAATCCCCGGCATCTCCAGTTAAAAGAACTAGGCAGTAGGTGATGTGAGAGACCTCAGTGCCTCATTGGTACAGTACCTGCTTGGCATTCAGAAGCTCCCAGGTTCAATCCCCAGTATCTCCAGTTAAAGGGACTAGGCACGTAGGTGATGTGAAAGACCTTCTCCTGAAACCATGTAGAGCCACTGCCAGTCTGAGTAGATGATACTGACCTTGATGGACCAAAGGCCTGATTTAACATAAAGCAGCCTCATGTGTCACGTGCTCTTCCTTCCATTGGCCATACTATTGGCCTACCTAACAGGGTTGTCGTAAGGACTGCAACAAGTTAATGCAGGCGAGGTGCTCTGAACACTCTCAAATGCGAACAGACATATATTTTTAACAAAATGGGTTGTTCCCTGGCTACATATTCCTAACTCATCCAAAATCAGTACATTTCCTTCAGCTTTTGTCTTGAAACAGTGGATGCCAATTTAATGCTCATTCCACTGTACCATTGTAAGCTGTCCAGCTCTATTACACAAAGCGGGAGAGAGCAGGAGTCAATTTACACTATAATTTTGATTTAGATGCCTGTTTCTACCTATCTGTCAAAAGCATAAAACAATACCGCTTGTCCCCCTGCCAGGAGATGCCTCTAAGGCATTTTCCCCTTCTTTTAAAGAAACATATTGTAGTCCCTGAGTATAAGTTAACAACTTTCAAAAATTGAAAGTGGGGGGGGGAGAGATCAGGGGAGAACCCCAAGGACAGGACAGGATCGAGTTCTCACTGAGGCAGAAAACCGGTTTCTGAGCTATAATGCTTCAGGCTGCAGGTGGGAACCCCCTGGCCAAATTTTCTTCCACTGGAAAAAAAAAAATCTCTGTTCAAAGAAAAGACACCCGAAGAAGGCTTCAGGTTCCCCTGACAAGCTACCTTTCTAGGCACAGGGTTTCTTTTTTTTTTTTTTTGAAAATTTTATTGGTTTTTATAATATAAATTTTCCATATCAACAAACAACAATGAAAGTAATATGAAAATCTAAATCATAACTAATGTTGTTGTAATTATTTAAGTACTTAATAAAAATAAAGGAAAATTTTTTGACTTCCCCATCACCTCCGTCCGCCTCTTAATAAAGTATTCACTAGGCACAGGGTTTCTTATGGCTACTGACCAGAATATGAATTTGCCCACATGCATGGCGATTGGAGCTGTATTCTCACAAAGTGGTGCTCTGACTCAAATTAGGACTCCCTCAGTCCAGTCTCCAATTTGGTGAAGAAGGAGGTAGACAAGCTGGAATGTGTCCAGAAGGGGGCAACAAAGATGGTGAGGGGTCTGGAGACCAAGTCCTATGAGGAAAGGTTGAAGGAGCTGGGTATGTTTAGCCTGGAGAGAAGAAGACTGAGAGGTGATATGATAACCATCCTCACTACTTGAAGGGCTGTAATATAGAGCAAAGCTTCTTAAACTGTGGGTTGCAACCCCCATATGGGGTTGTGTAATTAAATGTGGGGGTCGCAAAACAAGCACATCCATTGCATTAGGTTGCAAATTTGCTTTTGTCTTTAATAAATGGCAAAATTATATGTATACCAAATAATTGTTTTAAAATAAATTTCTTTATGATTTATTATCAGTAAATGTTTGATTTGTATATGTATTTTATATATCTATATACCTGGGTTCGCGTAAAAATTTCTCGGACAAAAAGGTGTCGCGGAAAAAGTTTAAAAAGCCCTGATGTAGAGGAGGGTGCCGAGTGGTTTTCTGTTGCCCCAGAAGGTCAAACCAGAACCAACGGTTTGAAATTAAATCAGAAGAGTTTCCATCTAGACATTAGGAAGAATTTTCTAACAGTTAGAGCGGTTCCTCAGTGGAACAGGCCTCCTCGGGAGGTGGTGAGCTCTCCTTCCCTGGAGGTTTTTAAGTAGAGGCTAGATGGCCATCTGTCAGCAATGCTGACCCTATGACTTTAGGCAGATCATGAGAGGGAGGGCATCTTGGCCATCTTCTGGGCATGAAGTAGGGGTCACTGGGTGTGTGTGGGGGGGAGGTAGTTGTGAATTTCTTGCCTTGTGCAGGGGGTTGGACTAGATAACCCTGGTGGTCCCTTCCAACCCTATGATTCTATGATTCTTTGATTCTATGATTTTAAGTCCACAATCTCTATACTGATAAAATGCACTGGACACTCCCTCCCACTCCATGCACCATGCAGACAAGGTTGCCAACCTCCAGGTGGTGACTGGAGATCTCCTGCTATTACAATTGATCTCCAGGTGACAGAAATCAGTTCCCCTGGAGAAAATGGTCATTTTGGAAGGTGGACACTATGGCATTATTCCTCATTGAAGTCCCTCTCCTTCCCAAACTCTGCCCTCCTCAGACTCCACCCTTCCTCTTTTCCTACTGCCTTCAACTCTTCCTAGAATTTTTGTCTTTTCCAGGGACTCTTGTCTTCTCTTAAAGTGACCAAAAGTACAATCTCCTCAGTTTAGTCATTTTAGTTTCAAGGGACAGTTCAGGCTTGATTTGAACTAGAACCCACTGATTTGTATTTTTGGTGGTCCAGGGTATCCATAAAACTCTTCTCCAACACCACATTTCAAAGGAATCTATTTTCTTCCTGACAGCTTTCTTTATTGTCCAACTTCCACACCCATACATAATAACGGGGAATACTATGGCATGGATCGTCTTGATCTTGGTCGCCAGCGACACATCCTTATATTTAAGAATCTTTTCTAGCTCCTTCACGGCTGCTCTTCCCAGTCTCAATCTCCTTCTCGTTTCTTGGTTGCAGTCTCCCTTTGGGTTGATCCCTTGTCCATTTCACCTGGGCGATTCATTGTTCTTCGGGTTCATTGTTCTTCGGGTCCAGAGTGCAAATATGTTTTGACCAACTCCATGTTCGCCATGTGCGGATTGCTGTTCCGTGGCTGGCCCATCCGCATCCACTTGCCCCACGCATACAACAGGAAGAAATATCAACTTACAAAAGCACGTTCTGGATCCTGCTGGGGTGACAGGTAAGGAGATTTGCATTGCCTATCTCTCTGGTGTTCATGTGCGCATATATTCATCTGACACTGCCTTATACTGAATCTAACCATTGGCTCATTGGGGTCCATATTAACTCCTTAGACTGGCAGTTTACACACACACAATGGCCTACTTGGGGGAGCCAGCATGGTGTAGTGGTTAAAATCAGTGGTTTGGAGCAGTGGACTCTGATCTGGAGAACCGGGTTTGGTTCCCCGCTCCTCCACATGAGTGGCAGACACTAATCTGGCGAACCGGGTTGGTTTTTCCACTTCTACACATGAAGCCAGCTGGGTGACCTTGGGCTACTCACAGCTCTCTCAGCCCCACCTACCTCACAGGGTGTCTGTTGTGGGGAGGGGAAGGGAAGGTGATTGTAAGCCGGTTTGATTTTTCCTTAAGTGGTAGAGAAAGTCAGTATATAAAAACCAACTCCTCCTCCTCCTCCTCCTTCTTCTTCTTCTTCTTGAATCTAATTTCTGTCTCTGAAGGGCACAGAAATGGAAAGAGCAAGTGAAATCCAAAGTTAATTAAACTATGAAACTTAAAAATATATAAAGGACTCCATTTGTGTTAGGGTTGCCAAGTTCCAGATGGATGTACAGAAAAGTAGCAAACTAACGACTAAATGGAAACTGTTCAAACAATGCTTATAACAATAAATGTACAACCAAACCACGATTGTGTATATTGATTTATCAAAATGTGCAATATATATGCTCTTAGAGAATCACACTTGCTGTTATGCAAGGTTACAACACATAACACACAAGTATATCAAAATTACACCACCAACAACAAAGCAAAGAACTTTGCAAACTGCAAATGACATTGACAAAGTCCCTAAGCATACAAGTGGTACCCCACATTCTGGAGCTCTCCCAGAATAGCAACTGATCTCCAGAGAGCAGTTCCCCTGGAGAAAATGGCAGCTTTGGAGGGAGGACTCTATGGCATTTGACCCTGCTGAGCTCCCTCCCCTCCCCAAACTCTACCCTCCCCAGGCTCCACCCCCCAAATCTCCAGGAATTTACCAACCCGGAGCGGGCAACCCTAATTTGGGTTCCTTTCCCTTTCATCACAGTGGGATGTAAACCGAGTTGGCAAAACGAAAAACGTTTGGCTTTTTTGGGATCCAGAGCTGTCATTTTCCATGCAAGGAAACGGTCTGTCAAATTGGCCATTAGTCCAAATTTGAAACCATAATAGGAAAACATCGCAATTATGTGATGTGTTTGAGCATTTAAAGTGAAATAACTTAATGCAAATTAATCCTTCTGAAGGGCTTGTTAGGTAGGACAGTATTTATTGCCCCTGCATTCCTGATGAGAGAGGGAGGGAGGGAAAATAAGTTTGTCTTGGGGCTTCTTCTAAATTCATAGCACAGGCAAATTGGATGCATCCCCACATTTTGCTCTGATTTTGTTCGATAATCTCTATAATTATGGAATCATTTCTCTGTAACTTTGGAGTTCATCTCTGTACGTTTTGCACTGTTTGAAGCTTTCTGTTCCTTTCATTTCCTTTTGTGTGGATTTTCCTCCCATAAGTAACCAATGTGCACATTGATCGTGTACACCAAAACAATGGCACTTTTTTGGGGTATGCACTCATAACCAAATAGAAATAAAATACAATATTTCCTTTCTATTGCTCTGCAAAACCAAATCCAGAGGCATAAGCCTGTGGGGCTGTGCAGCTCCCCCCTCCCCCAGGTATTTTTCAGGTTCAGGTTTAATAAACTCAGAATTTAAAAAAAAAAAGCCGAATATAATGGATTCGACTTAAAAAACAAAATCAGAAATTTTCAGGTTTATTAAACCCGAACCTGAAAAATATGCAGCACAGAGACACCGGTGGGGGGGGGGTGCAGGGGTAGGGTTGCCAGATCCAGGTTGGGAAACTCCTGGAGATTTGGGGACGGATCCTGGGGCGGAAAGGAACCTCATGGGGTGCAATGCAATAGAGTTCACCACCAAATGGATCTGTAGTCTGAAGATGAGCTGTAATTCCAGGGGATCCCCAGTTCTGACCAGGAGGCTGGCAATCCTACCCAAAACACCTCTTTTTACCCTTTTAATTAGGGGTTGTAAACAACTTTTTAATGGTCTACTACTTTTAAATGGGTAGGTGTTTTTTTTTTTTTTTAAATGCTGTTTATACCCTTGTTCATACATTGTCGTTTGAATTTTAAGCTTCTTCAAGCAGGTCTCTGAAGAGGTGGCATCAAAATATACCAAACAAACAAACAAACAAACAAAACAATTTGCTATATCTCATAAATTTGTGCATACTGATAGCAGTTCTATTCCATCTCTTCCTAAGCCGATGAATTTGACAACCAGCCAACAAACTTTGGGCTGTGCTCCGCTATATTCGCATAGCCAAAGAGCTGGGTTGCTTATTCTGCACCACATCAGTACTTCCTGATATATTATGGCATCCCTTTCTCTGGCCAACATCAAAAAGTTCATAAAAAATCGTTAACCGTGTTTTCAGATGCTTCAAAAAGGTATCACCCCTTTTATTTCATCGCGGAAGGGAGAAAACATCTACTGCAAACCTCTTTGCTTTTCAGCTGGAGCTTCACCCACTTAAAATAAAACCAAGCCCTAAAGCTACCTAAATAGATAAACTATCATATATTAATAAAGTGCAGGAATAAATCAAAGAGAACGGGGGGTGGACAACCCAAAACCTCTTTCAAAGAGCTGGATTCTTACTGAGTTGCATATGATATCGAAATGAGAGGGGGAAAGGAGAGAGTTCCTTGTCTTTGAGTTGGAGAGATGTGATCCGCTGTGATTAAAAGGACGATTGTAATCGCGCTGTTTCCCCTGGCATTAATAAAAGCGCCATTAGAAAGGATCCCAGGTAACCGTTTGTGACATCAGCATTATTAAAAGTTAATCAAGAAAGGGGCAATCGCCAGGGAAACCGTCAGCGCTAACCATCACAGACGCTCTGCAAACACGGGAGGGGAACAAACAGATATATTTATGCCAGGACCTGAGAGCTGGACTCGTTTTATTTATGACTTCTGCCTTCCGCAGAAATTCCAGGAGTTCGGAACAGGAAATGATGGGAGAGTTTACATCCTGCCTGCCCTCTCTGCATAGTTTGGGACCCGGTAACAGCCTCTCTGAAAGGGATGCCAGCCTCCAGGTGGGACCTGGGGGCTGGCATCCCTTTCTATGACCTTAGGCAGTTCATGAGAGGGAGGGCATCTTGGCCATCTTCTGGGCATGGGATAGCTGGGGGGAGGTAGTTGTGAATTTCCTGCATTGTGCAGGGGGTTGGACTAGGTGACCCTGGTGGTCCCTTCCAACTCTATGACCCCCTGGAATTACACCTCATCCCCAGACTACAGTGATCAGTTCTCCTGGAGGAAACAGATGCTTTGATGGTAAACTCTATTGCATCGTACCCTACTGAGGTTCCTGTCCTCCACAGGCTCCATCCCCAAATCTCCAGGAATTTCCAAACCTGGATCTGGCAACCCTGCCCCCCGCACCCACCAGTGGCCAAGGAGGACTTCGCAACCCTACTCTCTGATGATATTACCTAGTCATAGAGTTGCCAGCTCCAGGTTGGGATTTTGGGGGTGGAGCAGGGGGAACTTCAATGGGGCATAATGCCATAGAGTCCATAGAGTCCACCTTCCAAAGCGGCCATTTTCTTCAGGTGAGCTGATCTTTGTCGCTTGGAGATCAGTTGTAATAGCGAATTTCCAGCTACCACCTGGAGATTGGCAACCCCACCTAGCCATTCAGATGCAAAATCAGAGCCTGCATGGTGTAACGGATAAAATGGCAGAGTAGAATCACATGAAGCTGCCTTCAACTGAATTGGACCCTGGGTCCATCAAAGTCAGTATTGTCTACTAAGGCCAGCAATGGCTCTGCACGGTCTCAAGCAGGGGTCTTTCACATCACCTACCTGCCTATTCCCTTTAACTGGAGATGCCAGGGATTGAATCTGGGACTTTCTGCATGCCAAGCAGATGCTCTAACACTGAGCCGCAGCCCGTAGGATCCTGGGAGGTCAGGAATCGAATCCCCGCTTCTTCCATAGAAGCTTGCTGGGTGACCTCAGGCCTGTCACCAACCTTCAGCCTGGCCTACCTCACAAGGTTGTTGTTGTGAGAAAGTGGGGTAGGGAAGACCAAAGCTCTAAGCTGCTTTGAATCCCAACTGGGGAGAAAAAGCAGGATATGAATGCAGATGTAGGATAAAAATGCAATTTTTTTCACATATCAGGCAGAATTAAGCTGCTTTAAGTCGAGAGGAAAGGCAGGGTACAAATATTGTAATAAATAAATAAATATAAATGTGTATCCAAGCAAAAAGTTAAACTTGTCTAAAGCAAGGAACGGGCTCAGTATATGTTTTGGTTCAGTTGCCATTGTGCAGTTACTGAAGTTGTTCTGCTTTGGGTCCAGGGTGAGTGTAGAATTGTTAGGCCTTCACATCGATCAATATCCTGTCCGGACAAGAAAACCCACATGTCAGATTATTATAATAGCACATTTGGAACCCGTGTTGCCTTCCAGGAAAGCCAGGAGTGAAAAGTAAAGCATGAACTTTCCCCCTTCTCTTAGCTGGTGGATTGGTCTACCTTAGGCAGTCAAAATGAGAATCTGAAGGTTCTAGATTAGGATCACACCAATTTATAGGAGATTCCCAAACCAAAAAGATATCCTAGTCTATGAACGTGCTTTGGTACTAGATCCTTGCATGCATTGAAGCCAGTGCTCCTTTTGAAGAAAGGGAATCTGCACATGGCCAGAAGTAGGGCTGTCAAAAAAAAAAAAATTCGGTACAGTTCGGATTCGGCCGAATTTGGCCCTTGTGGGTTCGGTACGTGCCGAAGTCCGAACTCCCCCACTTCGGATCCGTTCAATTCGGCGGGAATTCAAAGTTCGGGAAAAAAATTCGGCCGAATAAAGCCATTAAAAACACAACCGCGCCTTTCCGCGGCTCTGGGGGGGGCATTTTTGGGCTTAGAGGTCCCAAACTTTCAGCAGAGCTTCAAAGGACGTATATTGAAAGACTCCCCAAGTTTTGTAAAGATTGGGTCAGGGGGGGCTGAGATATGGGCACTGAAAGGGGTCCCCCCCACCCTTAATGTGGATCTCTCCGCAGAGCTTGCCGCCCACGCACAAAGCTCCCGGCCCGACAAACAGCTGATGAGAGCAAGGGCGGGGCAGGTGCTAAGAACTTTGCAAAGCAACACAACTGCAGAGCAACCCCTTTGCAAATATGCAAAGGGCGGGGCAGGTGTGAAGAATTTTGCAAAACAATACAACTGCAAAGCAACACAAGCACGCAATGCAAAACCTTTGCAACAGTGCATAGCAACACCTGACACCTGGGAGTTTGCATACCATGGAAAGGGACAGAGGCAGCTAGCTATGCATAATGAGCAGGAGGGGGTGGAATTTCTCCTTTTGCATTGGACTTGGGACCAGGCAGATGCATTCTTTAAGTCACCATTTGAAAACCAGTTTTGAGCAAGCATCAATAACCTAACTGATCTTATGAATGAGGAAAAACCTGAAGAATAAAAATGAAGCCCCCCCTCAAACCAGGGAGAGAGAGACTGGAGGGGGAACACACACCCCAGGCAGAACCGGCAAAAGCCCCCTTTGGCTTCCCCCCCCACCCACAGAAACTGCTCCCTCCCCACACACACACACAGACTCTGCTTTCCCACACACACAGAAAAGAAAAAATATAGATTAAAGCCCCCAAAGGGGTCTTACTGTGGCTGTCTTCTGTTCCAGGAGGAGGGGCTGGGAGGCTGGGTAATCCAATATGATTCCATTTGTATCCAATATAAGATCCATATGTATGCATCTCTCGAGGGTGATCCATTCATCCCAATAGGGAAAAGGGGAAAGCCCATATCTGGGGGGCCCTGACCCAATGTTTACAAAACTTGGGTGGTCTCTTAAAAAGCCTTGACTGAAGCTCCGCCGAAAGTCTGGGATCGGCACACCCAAAAATGCGCCCCCTGCAGCCATGGAAAGAGAAAAGGGGGGGAGCCAATATTTCAGCCCCCACTGAACCCATCTTTACAAAACTTGGGTGGTCTCTTAAGAGGGATTCTCTGAAGCTATGACAAAAGTTTGGGGGCTGAACCCCCAAAAAAGCGCCCCCTGCAGCCACGAAAATGGAAAAGGGGGGAGAGGAAAAAGGGGTGGAGCCCATATCTCGGGGGCCCCTGACCCAATGTTTACAAAACTTGGGGGGTATCTTAAGAAGCCTAGTCTGATGCTCCGCTGAAAGTTTGGGGTCGGCACACCCAAAAATGCGCCCTCTGCAGCCATGGAAAGAAAAAAGGGGGGGAGCCCATATCTCGGGACCCCCTGACCCAATGTTTACAAAACTTGGGTGGTCTCTTAAAAAAACCTGTCTGAATATCCCCTGAAAGTTTGGGGTCGGTACCCCAAAAAATGCGCCCCCTGCAGCCACGGAAAGGAGCGAATGTGCACAAGCACCCCCTCACACACACATGAGGATTTCCCTCTCTCTCTCTCTTTCCCCGGCCGGCCGCACATCAGCTGATTCCTCCAGCACTCAATCCTGACTGATTGGCCAGAAGAAGACCCAGCTTGGCCACCGATTGGCCGGGGGAGGAGAATGCTGCTTACTGACGGTTATGCTGCTTACTGACGGCCAAATTGGCCGAATTTATTCCCCGAACTCCCGAACTCGCTGAATTCGGCCCCCCCGGTTGCCCGCCAGTTTTGAGTTCGGATCCGTCCGAACTAAAAACCGCCGAATCAAGGGAAATTCGGCTGATTTTCAGTTCGGGCCGAACCGAATTGACAGCCCTAGCCAGAAGCATTCAACCCAAGGTGGCAGAATTTTTGAAAACAAAGGTAGTGATACTCATTTCCACTGAAACCTCCAAAATCCAGCTTCCTTTGGGGCATCCAGTATAACATGGCCCAGTTTTATTGTAGAAGACATCTTTTAGCAGGTCGTCGGAAGCAATTCTGGCTCCAGAGGGTAGGATAACGTAGGAAATGCCTCCCAAACGTTCTCCTTTCAGATCATTTCAGATGGTCTTGCCTAGATGATTCTCCTAGGTCATTTTTCTGCCCCAGTCACTTAGTGCTATTACTGATTTCCTAATCATTTTAATTACAGCCGCCTGATAATGTTGGTTATTCCTTCCAAGGTTCCTTCCCATTAAAGTCTTATAAATTGCATAACTGCAAGCCACAGAGAACTCTCCCTGCCATCTGCCTTGCTTGCTGCAGAGGTCCTAGCTTAGTCTTGCAAGGCAAGTGCATGAAATCTGTTTCTCTTACTTTCCGGTTCGCCTTTTCATCAAGTGAGCGATTCACAGCATACATCTAACGACAGTTGAAAGACTGGTTTCTACCAGCTTCACTTACTGTGGTAAGAAAAAGTTCTTCTGGTGCTTGTGTTGTTCTAACAGAACATCTTCTCCAAATTAAACATGTTGTGGTGACTACCTACACCTCTACACATTTGTACACCCAACCCAGTACTCAACACAGAGGTACACATGAATTCTCACTTGGGTTTCTTAGGACTATATTACACATGCAGGTGGATAATGGTCACATTAAGTGATAACATTTATTGCTAAAATAGCCATCAGACGGATGAATCTGCCCAGGTTTGGAGAAAGAAGAACAAGAAGAAGAAGAAGAAGAACAACAACAACAAGAAGAAAAAGAGTTGGTTTCTATATGCCAACTTTTTCTGCCACTTAAGGAAGAATCAAACCAGCTTACAATCACCTTCCCTTCCCCTCCCCACAACAGACACCCTGTGAGGCAGGTAGGGCTGAGAGAGCTGTGACTAGCCCAAGGTCACCCAGCTGGCTTCATGTGTAGGAGTGGAGAAACAAATCCAGTTCACCAGATTAGCCCCCACTGCTCATGTGGAGGAGTGGGGAAGAATCAAACCTGGTTCTCCAGATCAGAGTCCACCGCTCCGAACCATTGTTCTTAACCACTACACTACACAGGCAGGCTAGTGGTGTCCTTCTAAGAATGGAAAGGTACTGGGTACACATGAAGTTGCCTAATACTGAATCAGACCCTTGGTCCATCAAGGTCAGCACTGTCTACTCAGACTGACAGTTGTTCTCCAGGGTCTCAGGCTGAGGTATTTCACATTACCTTCCACCTGATCTTTTTAACTATAGTTGCAAGAGATTGAGCCTGGGACCTTCTGCGTGCCAAGCAGATGTTCTACTATTGATCAACAACCCCTCGCGAACATGTGCATGAAGCTGCCTTATATTGAAGCAGACCCTTCCTTCATCAAGGTTGGTATTGTCTACATGGACTGGCAGTGGCTCTCCAGGTTCTCAAGCAAAGGTCTTTCACATCACCTACTGCCTGGTCCTTTTACCTGGAGATGCCGAGGATTGACGTTGTGACCTTCTGTGCACCAAGCAGATACTCTAACACTGAGCCATAGCTCCTCCCTTAAAGAAAAAATACAGGACTTATTGCAGCTTAACCAGCGCATTTCTAGCTTCCAAGGTCTTGCTAGGCATTGAACACATGAAGCTGCCTTATACCAAATCTCAGCCCTACCTACCGCACAAGGTTTCTGTTGTGGGGAGAGGAAGGGAAGGCGATTGTGAGCCAGTTTGAGACACCTTAAAGGCAGCGAAAATCAGGGTATAAAAACCAACTCTTCTACTTCTTCTTTCTCAGAAGACAGATGTTTTCTGATCAACCAAAACAATATATTAATATTATAATATATTAGCTCTTTATCCTGAACAAATCCAGCTCTTAGAATGCTGTCGGTTTCCGGATCTCCTCCCCCGATGCTTTTGTTAATATAGGTAATATATTAGCCGCCGACTGATTGTGTGCTAAGCAGTTTGACTTAGGTTGTCCATCAGACATTTGAGCTGAATTCCAGGCAGCTGCAATTGTCCATCACAGCAAAACAAACGCAACGGTCCTGGTCGCACCTTATGTAGAAGATCTGCAGGATCATACAGTATGTGAGTTTTCTTAAAACCATTATAAAATTGCTGTAGAGATGTGAACACATGAACACATGAAGCTGTCTTATCCTGAATCAGACCCTTGGTCCATCAAAGTCAGTATTGTCTACTCAGACTGGCAGTGGCTCTCCAGGGTCTCAGGCAGGGGTCTTTCACATCACCTCCTTGCCTAGCCCCTTTAACTGGAGATGCCAGGGATTGAACCTGGGACCTTCTGCATGCCAAGCAGATGCTCTACCCCCGAGCCACAGCCCCTCCCCAAACCGGGGAAAGTTTCACCGGAGCTGTCCTCCATTCTAATGGGCTTGCAAATGGAGCAATAAGCGAGAACTCTTTCCAAAGTATCGCTCCCTTTGGCAACTTTTCTGAATGGTGCTCTTTAATGCGCTGCAATGCGCCCACGCTCATTAATTGCAGCGTGGATGTGCCGGACTTCGCTAGACAGCTGCACGGAACAGTTGGTCCATAACAGCATCCATCTCTCTCAGTTCTTTGGCAGGAAAATTCCTTGGTTCCCCAAAATAATGTGAACTACAGACACTTTTGGTTCCTGTAATTGAAGTGTGCATAGACACCGAGTCAGCTGTTTGACACAACTGGAAATAGACGCCTTTACTGTACTCAGTAATTTGAGTTTATTTTTAAGGCATCGGGCTCATGGGTTAACCCTTTCCTTCCGGGATAGGGCTGAACCAAGACCTCATTTTGTGCTTATTTTGGTGAGTGTTGAAAAGTGCTTCCCGTTTTGGGTGGTTTCTTCTGCCATATTGTTTTCATGCTGTTTTGCATTACTATCCTCATTCTCCTTCATTCTCAAGAGTGGTGTAGAGGTTAAGAGCAGTGGTTTGGAGTGGTGGAGTCTGCTCTGGAGAACCGGGTTTGATTCCCCACTCCTCCACATGAGCTGCGGTGGCTAATCTGGTGAACTGGATTTGTTTCCCCACTACTCCACATGAAGCCAGCTGGGTGTCCTTGGTCTAGTCACACTATCTCAGCCCCACCCACCTCACAGGGTGTCTGATGTGGGGAGGGGAAGGGAAGGTGATTGTAAGCCAGTTGGCTTCTGCCTTAAGTGGTATAGAAAGTCGGCATCTAAAAACCAACAATTCTTCTTCTTCTTCTTCTTCTTCTTCTTCTTCTTCTTCCTTTGCCCTCTCAGTCCTTGGGATCCACTGTGAACAATCCCGCACTATCCGATTTTTTTTAAATCTTTGACTTTTCTAACAGAGCGGTTCCTCAGTGGAACAGGCTTCCTCGGGGGGTGGTAAGCTCTCCTTCCCTGGAGGTTTTTAAGCAGAGGCAAGATGGCTGTCCGTCTGTGACCTTAGGCAGATCTTGAGAGGGAGGGCATCTTGGCCATCTTCTGGGCATGGAGTAGGGGTCACTGGAGGTGTGGGGGGGAAGTAGTGAATCCCCTGCCTTGTGCAAGTGTTGGACTAGATGACGCTGGTGGTCCCTTCCAACTCTATGAATCTATTATTCTATTCTATGTTTCTATGATTGCAGGTGGAGACCTGTGTGGCTTGGTCAAGGATGTTACACTGCTCCGTGAGGTTCTGATGAAGTGAGGGTGTAATGTATGCTCATGGACATAATGAGAGCATAAGAAGTAAAGCCTGCTAGAGAGCCAGCGTGGTGTAGTGGTTAACAGCCATGGACTCTAATCTGGAGAACCGGGTTTGATTTCCTGCTCCTCCACATGAGTGGCAGACTCTAATCTGGAGAACCGTGTTGGTTTCCCCTCTCCTACACATGAAGGCTGCCGGATGACCTTGGGCTAGTCACAGTTCTCTCTGAACTCTCTGAGCCCCACCTACCTCACAAGATGTTTGTTGTGGGGAGGGGAAGGGAAAGTGAGTGTAAGCTGCTTTGAGACTCCTTAAAGCTAGAGACAAGTAGGGTATAAAAACCAACTCTTCTTCACTCTGGAAAGCAATATGCTGGACTGGATGGACCCGAGGAGATGTCCAGCAGGGCTCTTCTGATGTTCTCAGGAGGCTCAACTTTTGCTCATCCATTAAGGACTCTGTGGCTTATCTCCATTTCACATAATCGCTTGAAAGCAAATCAGACTTTCCATTGAGCATATATTTCAGAGAAAGCTCTAGCCAAGGAGGGCTCCGCAGAGGAAGGCAACGGCAAACCACCTCTGGTTCTCACTTGCCTTGAAAGACCCTTGCGGGGGTCACCGTAAGTTGGAAGCTAAGCCGGGTCAGTACGGGAGACCACCAAGGAAGACTCTGCAGAGGAGGGCAATGGCAAACCAATTCTGCTTCTCATTTGACTTGAAAGACCCTTGTTGGGGTCACCATAAGTTGAAAGCTAAGCCCAGTCAGTATGGGAGACCTCCAAGGAAGACTCTGTAGAGGAAGGCAATGGCAAACCACCTCTGCTTCTCACTTGCCTTGAAAGCCCCTTGCTGGGGTCGCTGTCAGTCGGCTGTGACTTGATAGCACTTTACACACACAGGGCCAGGAGAGGCTTCCAGAGGGTTGTGTACAAAACCGCGCCCCTCCTTTTCCAGCTGTCTCATCCCAGGGCATCCTGAAGACACACATTTCTTGCCGAACGTTATTGAGAAGCGGTAGCATGTGAAAAATGTGCGTAAAGTTCTCCATTATGTAAATAACTGTCAAGTGGTACATTACAGGCTGTGCAAACCTAGCCGGCGTGTGATTAAGGCGGTGTGATTAAAGACATCAATGACTTTGTTGTACCTTGGCGTTAAAAGAGAAGTCATTTCAAGACCGAAGCCTCTTACATAATTTGAAGGGTGCTTTTAGAGCATATTTTCCAAAGTCCACCTTCTCTCCCTTTCTTGGGCTTCTGCCGCTCTTTTCCTCTTGACTCCCCCCTCCCCTTTCTTTCTAAGTTTAGATCCCTTGAATAGGAAGAACAAAAAACCCCTGAGGGATAACTTGAAAGAGGTGTTTTCTTACCTTCACACATGCTGTGCGCTGGAAGGGGGGAAAGAGGGATAATGCATACCTTGGAGGGGGGGAAGGCGGTTATGAAAAGCTTTCTAAAAAGGATTTCAAAGCCCTGATTTATTTACTTCATTTCCCCTTTTTTGTTTATTTATGAATCAGCAAATGGAAAGAAATTTGGCTGGATCAAAGACGCGGAGAGGGGGAGCAGGGGGGAGCCAATTCAAGGCACTTGTTTTAAGAGGGAGGAGGGATCGGTACCCCAAGGAGCACTGACCTTTCAAAGGTCGCTCTGTTAAGTGAAGCAGCCGGGTTGACTCACGAGGGCATGTCTACGCTGCAAATCTGGACTGGCTAAAGTTGTGGCTTTGCCCCTCCCCCACCAGGGATCGTGGCCACGGTGGTTTAAAGAAAGGTTCCAGGTCTCATAAGAACATAAGAAAAGCCCTGCTGGATCAGATCAGACTGAGGCCCATCAAGTCCAGCAGTCTGTTCACACAATGGCCAAACAGGTGCCTCTAGGAAGCCCACAAGCAAGACGACTGCAGCAGCATTGTCCTGCCTGTGTGTGTTCCACAGCACTGAATATAATAGGCATGCTCCTCTGGTATTGGAGAAAGAAGAAGAAGAAGAAGAAGAAGAAGAAGAAGAAGAAGAAGAAGAAGAAGAAGAAGAAGAAGAAGAAGAAGAAGAGTTGGTTTTTATATGCTGACTTTCTCTACCACTTAAGACAGAATCAAACCGGCTTACAATCACCTTCCCTACCCTCTCTACAACAAACACCCTTTGAGGTAGGTGGGGCTGAGAGAGCTCTGACTGGCCGAAGGTCACCCAGCAGGCTTCTTGTGGAGGAGTGGGGAATCAAACCCAGCTCTCCAGATTAGAGTCTGTTACTCATGCGGAGGAGTGGGGAATCAAACCCGGTTCTCCAGATTAGAGTCCACTGCTCTTAACCACTATACCACGCTGGCTGTCTTCAGAAGGCTGACTTCAGTGAGCTCAGTTTCAGAGAATAGCTTATTTTGTCTGCAGTAGAACAACTAGATTTGAATCCCATTAACCCTTAGAGACTAGCTTCCTATCTGGCGAAAGTATCTGATAAAGGGAGCTTCTGTGCCTGCACCAAGGCAGGGTCAGCCCTCACAACAGGTCCCTCAATGGATATGCACTGAGTTGGCCAATTGGAGCATCCATGTCCAAAGGAAGGATGTCAGCTACTGTGGGGCAACAACAGGGGAAGCTTTGGCCTCTGTCCCATGGTTGTAGGACTTCTGTGGGTATCTGATTGGCCAGTGTGGAAAACAGGATGCTGGACCCCATAGACCGCTGGTCTGACTCTGGTCTCCCTCAGGACTCAACTTGTGTTCTTACAACTATATTTTATTCAGGCATAAGGAAGAATTTATAGAAAGAGCCAATCAGGGGTAGGGTTATGCAAAAAAGAAGAAGTAAATTTTGGGTTCGGGTTTATTGGACCCAATTTTTTTGGTAAACTGGAATAAACTGAATACCCATACCGGTAAATTTCGGTATTCAGCTTATTTCTGGGTTTACCGAAAAATTCAGGCCCATTATAATCTATGGGGATTTTTTCCGAAGCTCCTGGGGGTCATTTTTGGAGGTAGAGTTCCCAAATTTTCAGGGGTAACTTCAAGAGACCTAGAAAGGACCTGGAAGTAGGTGATGTGAAAGATCTCTCCTGTGACCCTGGAAAGCCACTGAATAGACGATAGTGATCTTGATGGACCCATGGTCCTTGTAAGGCAGTTTCATGTGTGAGCTCATGTGTATTGTCTGTGAGTAACTTACCACAGGGTATCTTAGGGCACAGATGAGTAAGATCCCATTGGGAGTCCCAGCTCATGCTGACAGCTGAATACCTTATGAAGGGGCTCATGGATTGAGCCCCACTTCATTGCAAAGAAGTAAACCTGGCCGGCTGAGATACTGCTCCAACTTTGTCTACAAGGGTGGAATATGTAAATGTGGAGTCCATGAACCGATAACTTTCTAATTAAATGGGGAAATGAATAGCCGGCTTATTTTGTTGCTTAAATTTGTCTCTGTTTATTCCCTTTTCTTTAAAATTTCCTTCAATTGTGTGCTTTGTGCAAATTAAAGGGCGGGGGGAGATTGGATCTCATGTGCCTTCCGTTTCTAAATTGTTTCCATTTATGTTCTGTTCTGAAATATAATGAGAGGCACATTTTGAGTTTGAAAGGTTCCGTTTTTAAATGTACTACTTCGGGCCTGTAATCAGAGACTATTTTGAATATGTGGCACCTAGCATACATATGAATATGCTAATCAGCTAAACTTAATAGTTCTCATTTGTATTAATGCAAATGAGGGGAAAGTACTTTCTGGCAAATATTTTTTTTCCTTGATATTTATGGAGGAAACCGCGAAACGGCGTCCCATCCCCCACTCCGAGCCGCGACGTATTCTAACATTTCCCCGGAATGCCTTGAAAGGGCGTGTTTGATTTCGGCTTAATCTAATTTGATCAACAGAATTGCATCTAAAGGCAATATAAAGTTACAATTTGTTCCGTGTCAAATAATAAAAATGGCCTTTAAATTTTACATGAATTTGACCTTTTGGATTTTGTGTTCAATTAAAAGGTTGTTCATAGTGGGAGAGCTATAAAAGAACTTTGTATTAGCTTTAGTCCTGAACTCAGGTGCTTAATCAAGAGTTATTTCTGCGGCCCCCATTGTATGTATTTTTACTATTGTAATGTAGGGTTTTCTTTTTCAATATTGCCATATCCTTTAGACTCGGGGAAGGTCACAGTGTAAAATTAAAAAGTGTGAAATTGGGTAGTGAACTTTTACGCAGCCCTGTTTCTCTGGAGCATTTGAGAGGCCCCCGTTGAAGGACTGGGTTATCCATGTGAAGTCACAGGAGGAACGGAGCGCCAAAGCCAACCACCTAGCACCATAGGGTTCCCAACCTCCAGGTACTATCTGGAGATCTCCCACTATTACAACTGATCGCCAGCCGATAGAGATCAGTTCCCCTGGAGAAAATGGCTGCTTTGGCAATTGGACTCCATGGCATTGAAGTCCCTCCCCTCTCTAAACCCAGCCCTCCTCAGGCTCCACCCCCAAAATCTCCTGCTGGAGGCAAAGAGGGACCTGGCAACCCTACAGCACCAACCATTAAATCTCTACAACCGTTGAGCTAAAAATGGTTTCAAAGCTATAGTGTGACATTTAGGGCCATTTCACACAGTATGTAAAGCAGGATTGCCAGTTCCGGGTTGGGAAATAAATTGAGATTTTGGGGGCAGAGGCTTAGGAGGGTGAGGTCTGGGGAGGGGAGGTACTTCAATGCCACAGAGTTCAATTATGAAATTGGCCATTTTCTCCAGTTGAACTGATCTCTATCAGCTAGAGATCACTTGTAATAGCTGGAGATTCCCAGCCAGCACCAGGAGGTTGACAACCCTAATGTAAAGACAAACCCAAGTTCATCTCTAGAGTTGCCAGCTCTGGGTTGGGAAATACCTGGAGTTTTTGTGGGTGGAGCCTGAGGAGGGTGGGGTTTGGAGAGGGGAGGGACTTCAATGCCATAGAGTACAATTGCCAAAGCAGACATTTCTGTGGTAGAGCATCTGCTTGGCATGCAGAAGGTCCCAGGTTCAATCCCCGGCATCTCCAGTTAAAGGAACTAGGCAAGTAGGTGATGTGAAAGACGCCTGCCTGAGACCCTGGAGAGGCACTGCCGGTCTTAGACAATACTGACTTTGATGGACCAAGGGTCTGATTCAGGATAAGGCAGCTTCACGTGTATGTGTGTTCATGTGTCTTTTGATGTCAAAGCACTGCTGTAAACCGCATTTGTCAGGCTTCACCTGGAGTACTGTGTGCAGTTTTGGAGGCCTCCATTCAAAAAGGATGTGGACAGAATCAAGAGGGTGCAGAGGAGAGCGATGAGGATGATCCAAAGCCTGGAGACCAAGCCCTAAGAGGAAAGGCTGAGGGAGTTGGGAACGTTCAGTCTGGAGAAGAGGAGGTTGAGTGGGGTGGGGGACAGGATTGCTCTCTTGAAGTACTTGAAGTGCCATCTCTTAGAGGAGGGCAGGGAGCTGTTCCTACTGGCAGCAGAGGATAGGTCTCGCAATAATGGGTATAAATTATGAGTGGAAAGGTACTGGCTGGATATTAGGATTTTTTTAAACAGTAAAAGTAGTTCAGCAGTGGAATCAGCTGCGTAGGGAGGTGATGAGCCCCCGCCCCTCACTGGCAGTCTTCAAGCAGCAGCTGGATGAACCCTTGTCAGGGATGCTTCAGAACGATCCTGCATTGTGCAGAGGGTTGGACTAGATAGTTTGCATGGCCCCTTCCAATGCTATGATTCTGTTACTCTAAATAAAATGGACAACATGGTAACATGAGGAAAAGAAGCCATTTTCGTTCTGCCACCCCCAACCCCCCCGACAGGATCATTACAACTGTGGAAAACACCGCTTTTGCAAGTTGTTGCCTTTTTCTGTGGGGTGCACTTGGTAGAAAGATTGGGGAAAGGGAAGGGGCATTTGTGAGGGAAGCAGTGCCAGAATGCACACATGCAAAGTATTTGCTCCTAGAAAGCAACTCTGAGCCAGCCGGCCAAAATAGCTAAGCAGTTTCCCTCCTTCAAGCTGGACTGAAACACCTCTTTTCTAAGTCATTAATGACAATATGTATTTGGCAGATGAAAAGAAGGAGAAGGAGAAGGAGAAGGAGAAGGAGAAGGAGAAGGAGAAGAAGAAGAAGAAGAAGAAGAAGAAGAAGAAGAAGAAGAAGAAGAAGAAGAAGAAAAATAGTTGGTTTTTATATGCCTACTTTCTCTACCACTTAAGGGAGTCTCAAACTTAAGGGAGTCTCAAACCTTCCCTCCCCCTCCCCACAGCAGACACCCTGTGAGATAGGTGAGGCTGAGAGAGCTCTAACAGAGCTGTAACTTGCCCAAGGTCACCCAGCTGGCTTCGTGTGTAGGAGCGGGGAAATAAATCCAGTTCACCAGATTAGCATCCGCCTCTTATGTGGAGGAGTGGGGAATTAAACCCGGTTCTCCAGATCACAGTCCACCACTCCAAACCACCACTCTTAATCACTACACCATGCTGGCTTTCCAGGGTTGCCAACTCTGAATAGGGTTGCCAACTCTGGGTTGGGAAATGCCTGGAGATGTTAGGGGTGGAGACTGGGGACAGTGGAGTTTGGGGAAGAGAGTAACCTCAGAGCCACATAATTAGGGTTGCCGGCAGTGGGTTGGGAAATACCTGGAGATTTTTGGGGGTGGAGCCTGAGGAGGGCGGGGTTTGGAGAGGGGAGGAACATCAATAAAATGGATACTAGTCGTGACGCAGACCTATTCTCTCCAGGATCAGTCATCTTGTTTGTTGGCTTCCTAGAGTGGCCACTGTGTGAACAGACGGCTGGCCTTGGTCTGATCCAGCAGGGCCTTTCTTCTGTTCTTATGCAATTTGATGCATGCCAATTCATGCGTGCATGGAACGAAAGCAAAACCCGACACATCCTGTGTGTGTTTCCAGCACTGACTCGTGAGTGCAAGAGGGAGACCCCCCAGGTCATCTGCCTTTTCAGAGCTCCATCCATTGGCTGTCTCCAACCGCGGCGTAAAGGTAGATCTTGTCTCTTAATTAGGGGGCAGGACCTCTGCTCAGAGGGCATCGATCTGCCTTCTGCTTGCCCGTAGCTCATTAGGTATTCTTTCATTGTTTCCTATGCAAATTAACTTAATGAGAATTAGGAGCATAATGGAGCCCATTCAGTGTTCTAGTTGGTGGAAAATGGGTTTGACTACCAATTTTCCATTACAGCTGTTTTGTAATTACTTTGGAGCGCTCTGCATTCTAATGGTGCCACTGAGCCGCTCTGACAGATTCTTCGGAGCAACCCCTGCCCACACAAGCATGCAATCTCATGTGCACACAGTCTTCAAAAATAGTGATTAAAATGTGGAATTTGCTGCCAGAGGTTGTAGTGATGTCCACAGACATAAAAAAAGGTAAAGGCCCCCTGTGCAAGCACCGGGTCATTCCTGACCCATGGGGTGATGTCACATCCCAACGTTTACTAGGCGGACGTTGTTTATGGGGTGGTTTGCCCGTGCCTTCCCCAGTCATCTTCCCTTTACCCCCAGCAATCTGGGTACTCATTTAACCGACCTCGGAAGGATGGAAGGCTGAGTCAACCTCGAACCAGCTACCTGAAACTGACTTCCGTCAGGAGCGAACTCAGGTCGTGAGCAGAGCTTGGACTGCAGTACTGCAGCTTATCACTCTGTGCCACGGGGCTCCTAGGTGGCTTTAAAAGGAGATTAGACAGATCCATGGAGGAGAGGTCTATCAGTAGCTACTAGTAGGCTTGCCAGCTCCGGTTATTTTGGGGATGGGGCCTGAGGAGGGCGGGATTTGGAGAGGGGAGCGACTTCAGTGCCATAGAGTCCAATTAATAAAGCGGCCATTTTCTCCAGGGGAACTGATCTCTATTGGCTGGAGATCAGTTGTAATAGCCGGAGATCTCTAGCCACCACCTGGAGGTTGGCAACCCTAGCTACTACCCATGGTGATGAAAGGGAAATTCCACATTCAGAGACAGTCGACCTCTGAATCCCAGTGCCAGGAGGCATCATCAGAGGATGTATGCCCCTCAGACTGTATGCCCTGTTGTTGGCCCTCCAGAGGAACTGGTTGGCCACTGTGTGAGACTGGATGCTGCACTAAATGGATGACTGGTCTAAATCAGTGCCCTTATGATGTTCTTATGGTGTGTAAGTTGGACAATGAAGAAAGCTGACATGAAGAAATTTTATTCCTTTGAAATGTGATATTGGACGAGAGTTTTACTGATACTGTGGACTGCCAAAAGACAAATCAGTAGGTTCTAGATCAAATGAAGCCTCAACTGTCCCTAGAAGCTACAATGACTAAACTGAGGCTATCGTACTTTGGCCATATTATGAGAAGACAAGATTCACTGGGAAAGACAATAATACTAGGAAAAGTTGAAGGCAGCAGGAAATGAGGAAGAACCAACAAGAGCTGGATTGACTCAATAAAGGAAGCCACGGCCCTCAATTTGTGAGACTTGCCCAAGGTCACCCAGCTTGCTTCGTGTGTTGGAGTGGGGAACAAATCCTGTTCACCAGTTCTCCAGATTAGCCTCCATCAGTCATGTGGAGGAATGGGGAATCAAACCCTGTTCTCCAGATCATTCTCCACCACTCCACATCACCTCTCTTAACCACTACACCACGCTCTCAAGTGGCCGGATTCGGCTCATGGGCTATATGCTTGACACCCCTGCAGTACACCACACTGAAGGTGTTTGACTCTCCTTTCTTTGGGGCCTTCAAGGCAATATTTTTCTGACTGTATGGAGGTATTTCAGTGGTGAATGACCTATCCCAATGCTGAAATACGGGAGTTCCCCATTCCTGCCATTTTTATAATTGCAGATGCCTTCAGAACGCAAGACCCAGAGCATCTTGAGTGAGAAAATGACGGGTTTCTGTATATTTTGGCTCAGATAAATGCCGTCCTGTGAAGCTAATCATATTTGTTTAATTAAAGTAACACATCTGTGTAGTAAATAGCCTGTGAGCGGTCAGTAACATAATGCCATACAAGTAGAGCAATAATTGGATAATGTAATGAAATGCATGGAAGGTTTTTTTTTAAAAGAAAATATAATGAGATTTCATCGTTTTATACACACAGGTAATTAGTTCTCAGAAATACGAATGAAGAGAGCGAATGATCTACAGATTTGAGCTATCAGCAATTAATTCAGACAGTCTGAGTGAAGAGGTACAAAAAAGGGATACAGTTTAGCTCCTCAGTAGTTGTAAGCGAAGAGGGGCTTGGTCAGAATTTAAATGAATCAGTAAACCAGGTCAGGAAGGGTTAAAGTGGAAGGACATCTGTTCCTTCACAAAGGGTGTGATTAGTTGCAGAATCATTGGTATAGGTGACATATGAATGTACGTTACTAGATGCGCCCTTGAGAATCTTTGCATTTTAGTTGACGTCGGACCCCAAAAAAAACATTATTTGGTGTCACATGTGCATCAGTGGCCCATTTGCACAGAAGAACATAAGAAAGGCCATGCTGGATCAGACCAAGGTCCATCAAGTCCAGCAGTCTGTTCGCACAGTGGCCAACCAGGTGCCTCTAGGAAGCCCACAAACAAGACGACTGCAGCATTATCCTGCCTGTGTTCCACAGCACCTCATATAATACACATGCTCCTCTGATCCTGGAGAGAATAGGAAAGAACATAAGAAAAGCCCTGCTGGATCAGACCAAGGCCCATCAATTCCAGCAGTCTGTTCATACAGCGGCCAACTAGGTGCCTCTAGGAAGCCCACAAACAAGACGACTGCAGCAGCATTATCCTGCCTGTGTTCCACAGCACCTGATATAATAGGCATGTTCCTGTGATCCTGGAGAGAATAGGTATAAGAACATAAGAAAAGCCCTGCTGAATCAGATGAAGGCCCATCAAGTCCAGCAGTTGCCAAGTGTTAATTAATCAAGAGATGAGAGTTTGAATGATTCCTTTGCATACACGATCTGTCCTAGATGGTACAGGATCCGGGGTGTGGGTACAGAATATTTGTCAATGGAGCTACTCAGAACCAAGTTTGCTTCTCCGAGGGAGAGAAAAAAAACCACAGGTCAATTGTGGGAAAAGTTTTCAATAAAGTTTCCATCTTTATATAGAAGCGTACTCAACAGAGCTTCAAAACCGTGAAAGGTAACTATTTCACAGCAGAGCTAGAAGCCCTGGATGTATTCAATAACCTACAATTAAGCCTGAAAGTATAAGGGGAATGTGAAATATCGATTTGAAAATTTGAAGTTTATGGCACGCTGAAGCAAAATGAGACATTTGAATGGTATAATTTCCACAAGTGAAAATAGAACACGGCGGAAAACTGAAGGGGTTTTTGACAGCTCATCTGTCACATATTCCCAAGTCATTAAATCTGCCATGCCAACCTTTATTTATTTATATAAAATCATGGGTGCCCTCTCCAAAGTTCCAAGGTGTTTAACAATCCAGAGCAAACTAATCCATGACACAATTAAAATAATAGCATTGTTGGAAACATTTCACTCAATAAAAGCAGCAAGAACCTCTCCTCTGGCGAGTGTGTAAAAGCCAATCTGAGTAAACCAAAATGATATCCACCCTTCCCTAAAAAGTAGGGAATAAGCCAGGTTTATCGGAAACCATTCTATAGTCTTGGGGCAACCCAAAGGGAAGGCCCTGCTTCTTCCCACAGACATTCTTATTTCCTTCACCAGAAGTATTCATAATGGGGCAACAATAATAGGTTAAATAGCATTGGGAATGAGCGCAAAACTGAGAGAAGTTCTGTCAGATCTGGAAAATATTCAGGTATGCAGTTCAACTCCTTCTATCCATTTTATTTTTTCACACCCTGGAAGGAACAATACATGGATCTGCAGATCCTGCTTTCCATTGAGGCACTTCTTAGTGGCTCAAAAATTGCGCCCCAATCCACGCTCCTAGCCACGGTTGCAGGGGTGGTCTTGGTGATTCCGGGGTATGGTGTCCAACCTCCAGGTGGTAGCTGGAGATCTCCCACTATTACAACTGATCTCCAGCTGATAGAGATCAGTTCCCCTGGAGAAAATGTCCACTTCGGCATCTATGGCATTGAAGTGCCCTCCCCAATTCCAGCCCTCCTCAGGCTCTACCCCAAAAACCCCCGCCGGTGGCTCTTGCACGTTGTGAGGTCTACTCTAACACCACCTCTTTGTTTTCTTATCCTCCAGAATGATGCCTGTCGGTCACCTATTGCTTAACGGTAACCGGGGATTTACCCCTATATAAGATGCCCTTCTTATACCGATCCTCCCCTCACAGTGACGGCTTCAGACAATGAGCAGAGGCGCCAGTTGCCTTTATCGCAGCCACCCGTTGAGACCTCTCGCAAATGACCAGACCTCCTCTAGTGAGCATCTTCAAACTTTCTTATTCACCCTTCCTCTCATTC
This sequence comes from Euleptes europaea, assembly GCF_029931775.1. NCBI lineage: Eukaryota > Metazoa > Chordata > Lepidosauria > Squamata > Sphaerodactylidae > Euleptes > Euleptes europaea. The sequence continues at coordinate 118,999,836 of NC_079315.1, forward strand.
TTTCTTCCCCCACACTGTTTCCAGAGGCCGATTCTGCGCAAGAGAGGGTGAAGAGGAAAAAACCTTCTGCAAATGCCTCACTGTTTGCTTATTGTTCCTTTCCCCAAGTCCCCAAAGAAACATCAAAGTACAAAGGCAAGGAGACAATGGCGAGCAGAGGAGTTAAGCAAAAAGAATAACAAGAAAGTATAGCTCCAGGGGGACCATCTTCAAGGGGGCAAGGCAGCCTTTCGAGAAAGTTTCAGATCTCTTTTTTGGGGAGTTTGTTTGCTTGTTGTTTGTTTTTTTTGCCGTTTTTTCCAATTGGCATTGTTTGTGCCAATTGGAACAGGGGGAGAGACAGGGAGAGAGAACAAAAGCAATGCAAATTTCCACCGAAGACGCTTATCGTGGCTCGCCGCCACCGGCGGGGCCACCTGGCTGCTGGAGTGGCAGGCTGCCTGCTGCGAGGAGAACCTGCTTGAAGAAGACAGATAAGAGGGGGCTGAAAGGGGCTTCGAGGCGAGGTGGCCACAAAGAGCCCTTAAGTTTCGGATTCCAGGTGCCCCGCACGGTTCCATGTCTCCCGCAGGGGTCTTTTGTTGTCATGCCTTGGCTTGCTGTCCAAACGTCAGAGACACGGTCCTTGAAACAACCTTGCAGATGTGGAAAGTGGTGAAATTCAGCAGCCTCATATTACAGCGGTTGGCAGGCAAAGAGGAACCCAATTGCTCGCCCAACCTGCAATGCCCCCCACCCCAAACTAACTAACAAAAGCATAAGAACATAAGAAATGCCATGCTGGATCAGACCAAGGCCCGTCAGTAGGGTTGCCAGGTCCTTCTCCACCACCGGCGGGAAGTTTTTGGTGCGGAGCCTGAGGATGGCGGGGTTTGGGGAGGGGAGAGACTGCAATGCCATAGAGTCCAAGTGCCAAAGCGGCCATTTTCTCCAGGGGAACTGATCTGTATTGGCTGGAGATCAGTTATAATAGCAGGAGATCTCCAGCTAGTACCTGATGGTTGGAAACCCTACCCATCAAGTCCAGCAGTCTGTTCATACAGTGGCCAAACAGGTGCCTCTGGGAAGGTCACAAACAGGATGACTGCAGCAGCATTACCATGCCTGTGATACTACCCAATGCCAGTCAGAGTAAGCAGTCCAGGGTTGCCAACCTCCAGGTACTTGGTAAACAAAAGTTAGCCATCTGTATGATAATTGGAGAACAAAACCAGCAGTCACTTAGCCAAAGCAATACACAACAATTATTATATTCTAAATACATATTTGCTATTTGTATTGTCTACAGAAAAAAAAATTCAATGATATTGTACATTCATATCATGTAGTAATTCAACAAAATTCCAGCAAAGGTTATAAAACCAGTTGAACCATTCATGTTCAATGGCAAGAGAATTCAGAATGCTAGAGTGCAGTCCTAATTGTTAAGCGCGTTGAGGCAATTCCGCACAATGGTAATGCTCTCAGCGTCTGTAGCTTTGTGGTTCCGATGATTCCCCTTGTGAAATGGGGTGCGGTTCTTACAGAGGTCCGGTTATCACCCTGTTTCGACCATTTAGGTCTTCCTCAGGAGCAAACGCTAGCTGTTCAGTAACCTGCTCTCACGTTCTAAACACACGCTGCTCCTCCCCTACCAGTGTATTGTAGGGATGCCAACCTCCAGGTACTAGCTAGCGATCTCCTGCTATTACAACTGATCTCCAGCCGATAGAGATCAGTTCACCTGGAGAAAATGGCCACTTTAGCATTTGGACTCTATGGCATTGAAGCCCCTGCCCTAACCCCACACTCATCAGGCTCCACCCCCAAAACCTCCCGCCGGTGGCGAAGAGGGACTTGGCAACGCTAGGCAAGACTGACTTTTTGGGGCTCTGGGTTGGGAAATACCTGTAGATTTTAGGGGGTGGAGCCTGAGAAGGGCGGGGTGTGGGGAGGGGAGGGACTCCAGTGGTGCATAATGCCATAGAGTCCACCTTTCAAAGTGGCCATTTTCTCCAGGTGAGCTGATCTCGGCTGCCTGGGGAACTGTTATAACAGCTGGAGATCTCCAGCCGCCACCTGGATGTTGGCATGCCTAGGCCCAGGGGAGAGACGTGTTTCAAAGTAAGGAGACGACACAATGACCCACATTATCTGTAGAGGCCTACCTTTGTCCTTCCTTTGTTTGAGAATTCGCCTTCCGAGTCCCATTTTGGAGAAAAAAAAATAAAGAAAGAAAAGAAGTAATAAACAGCAAGTGATTTATTTGTGTGGACAAAATGATTTGATGTTGTTCCTTGTTGACAGAATGATCTGTCCAGAATTACATTCTATTGATAAAACTGTGAAGAAATGCCATTCATCGACCGCACAAAGTTAGGGGCTGGCAAAAATGCATTTGTCCAGAGAATATGGGATTCTCCCCCCTCCCCTGAGCTGTCAGCCGTTTCCAGGGAGTTGAGCAACCTCATGTTCATAACTGCAGACACATCCACTCCGTCTTTCCTTTCTCTCTTTAACCCTTTGGAGGACTTCTGGCACGCATTTGGTATCTAGGCATGATGTCTTGGCGTGGATTTCAAGCCACTGAATGGCAGGTGGTGAACACATGAACACATGAAGCTGCCTTATACTGAATCAGACCCTTGGTCCATCACAGTCACAAGTTCACAAGTTCACAAGGCTGGAAGAGACCACAAGGGCCATCCAGTCCAACCCCCTGCCATGCAGGATCCCACAATCAAAGCACTCCCGACAGATGGCTGTCCAGTATCTGCTTAAAGACCTCCAAAGACAAGGACTCCACCACCCTCCGAGGCAGCGCATTCCACCGTCGAACAACCCTCACCATCAATATTGTCTACTCAGAATGGCAGCGGCTCTCCAGAGTCTCAGGCAGAGGAGTCGTCTACATCACATCCTATCTGGTCCTCTTAACTGGGGATGCTGGGGATTGAACCTGGGACCTTCTGCATGCCAAGCAGAAGCTCTACCACTGTTCCACAGCCCCTCCCCCTAACTGGTGGAACAGGATGGGCTGAACATGTTGCTTGAGGAATGATATTGATGCTTGCTGCTTCCTTTCCTCCATAGCCTCCCTATCTTTGGATTGGGTGGCTTTGGATTGGGTTCTCCTGACGATGTCGCTTGGCAACAGTTTCAGGTTGTCTGCATCCAGCTGGGACTGAATGTATGGAACTGGTTTAGGGCCCACCTCCAAGCAGAGCTTGGAGATCTTCCATAGAATCATAGAGTTGGAAGAGACCACCGGGGTCATCTAGTCCAAGCCCTGCACAAGGCAGGAAATTCACAACTACCTCCCCCACACACCCCCAGTGTCACCTACTCCATGCCCAGAAGATGGCCAAGATGCCCTCCCTCTCATCATCTGCCTAAGGTCATAGAATCAGCATCGCTGACAGATGGCCATCTAGCCTCTGCTTAAAAATCTCTAGGGAAGGAGCGCTCACCACCTCCCGAGGAAGCCTGTTCCACTGAGGAACTGCTCTAACTGTTAGAAAATTCTTCCTAATGTCTAGACAGAAACTCTTTAGATTAAATTTCAACCCGTTGGTTCTGGTCCAACCTTCTGGGGCAACAGAAAATAACTCGACACCATCCTCTCTATGACAGCCCTTCAAGTACTTGAAGATGGTGATCATATCACCTCTTTGTCTTCTCCTCTTCAGGCTAAACATACCCAGCTCCTTCAACCTTTCCTCATAGGACTTGGTCTCTGGACCCCTCACCATCTTTGTTGCCCTCCTCTGGACACATTCCAGCTTGTCTACATCCTTCTTAAATTGTGGTGCCCAAAACTGACCACAGTACTCTAGGTGAGGTCTAACCAGAACAGACTAAAGCGATACCATCACTTTGCGTGATCTGGACACTATACTTCTGTTGATACAGCCCAAGATCTGGGGTTTTAGACTGAAGGTATTTCAACCACATAAAGGTTGTCCACTAAGTGAGCTTGGTTGCATAGGGAGATTCCATTTTTTTTAAATATATGTATATATTTTCCTTCCTTTCTTTCCACCCTCTTCCTTGTCAACCCTCTATCCTCTTTTCATTTCATATCCAATCAATATTATTTGACAACACACAGGTCAGCAGTGATGGCAGCATGGAAATTACAAAAGAAACTATTGTTTGGCTTGAAATTAAGGGCTAGTGGAATCAATAGTACATTTGAAAATGGATATCGATCATGGCATGTGTATGTATGGAATGTGGGGGAAGAAGAGACTCGGGGCTACATCCCTTCTCGGCTAACGCAACTCCTGCCTCATTCCAGCAAAGCCGATGAAATCAACCTAAAAATTATACAGAGAGAAATCTTATTTTTTTAAGCAATAGGGGAGGACGGTGGAGAGAGAAAACTATTGACGTCCCATAATTGGATTTCCCCACTTACAGCGGTAACGGGGGAATTTTTTTGTTATTATTTTTGCTAGGTTTGGGACGCCGGGTGATTGTTTTCCAAGCCGGCGTTCTTCACTCGAAGGTTCTGAGCTCCGCTCATGTCGAAAAAGGTGGCGAGAGCGAAGTCAACAAACGCCACTCGTTTCAAACAAGCCGGGAATTGCCGCTGCCGTTGTTTAGCGCGCCGGAGAAGGATTGTGTGACAAATTGATTTGGAGTCATCATTTGCTTAAAAAGGCAGTAAATGAAAGTTTATGAGATGGGGCCGAAATAACGACATGAAATTGTCCATCCAGAACTCCTGATGGTGATCAGTAAAATGAAATAGATTAACTGCTTTGTTGTTTTTCGCCTCTCGTCTTTTCCTTTCGCTGCACATCTCTGCTATGACAGTATAATATAATAGTATAATAGATGACAGTGGGAATTTTTTTAAAAAATCCTTGACCCAATGTGAACTGATGGCTTATCCACTTTTAGGTTATTCGCGGTTATTTATTTATTCACCCGCTTTATATGCCACTTTTCTCCCTTAACCCAACACTCGAAGTGGCTTACAAACTTTAAAAGCAAGCAAGCAAGAAACTACATAGTTTGCTTTTGTACTGGGGCCTCTCTTCCCTTTTCTACTTTTGGTTTTGCAAACTGTAAAGCCTCAGACAATCACGAATAAGAATAGCTAGATTGTACGCCAGTAGCACCTCAGAGACCAACAAGATTTTGGGGGTATAAGCTTTCCAGAGTCAAAGCTCCCTTCATCAGATACTGATGGAAGGAGGTATCTGACAAAGAAGAAGAAGAGTTGGTTTTCATACCCCACTTTTCTATACCTTTTAAGGAGTCCCAAAGTGGCTTCTAGGGCCAGTTGCTAGAAGCTAAAATGACTAAACTGAGGCTATCGCATTTTGGTCACATTATGAGAAGTCAAGAGTCACTGGAAAAGACAGTCATGCTAGGAAAAGTAAATATCACTCAGAATCCTACTACAGCAAAAGATCTCTTGTTCACACCCTTATTATTGTATGTGTGTGTTAAGTGCCGTCAAGTCGCTTCCGAATCATGGCGACCCTATGAATCAAAGTCCTCCAAAATGTCCTATCTTTGACAGCTTGGTCAGATCTTGCAAATTGAGGGCCGTGGCTTCCTTTATGGAATCCGTCCATCTCTTGTTGGGTCTTCCACTTTTCCTGGCATCCTCAACTTTTCCTAGCATGACTGTCTTTTCCAGTGACTCTTGTCTTCTCATATTGTGACCAAAATACGATATTATTGTACAGTTCAAAAATAGGGAGAAAGACTATACTAGTTAAAAAATACTGTCAAATTTAAGCCTACTGGATATTAAATTAAAGATAACACTTTTGGAAGTGTTATCCGGCCAACCCAATGGAGCTTACAAGGCCCCAAATCGAATCAGCGTGACCAGAGCATCGTTAAAAACCTAATCATGAACGATCTTGTTCGGTTCTCAAGGAAGCCTAGGAAGATAAAATAAGGGGTGTCCCAGAAAGAGAGTATCAGTTTCCTCGGTTCTTTGCCCCGGCCCAAACAATTCTGTATTGCCGGTGCTAAAGCCCAACCAAGGTTTATTATTTTTTTTAAAAAGACATCTTTCATTTAATGTAGGAAGCATTTCAGTACAGTCTGCAGGCGTGTTTCGCTTTACCTTTCCTAGATTTACAGGGTTGTTTTTCCCCCCAAAGCACTTAGTCTCTCCAGTTTACTTAGCAATACCGAACACTGAGAGACAGAGGCAGGCCATCAGGATACCGCTGATTGAAGATGTATTTATTGGAAAGAAGTTGCTTTAATAATAGGTATCACTTTACCTCTTTTGTACAGACAAACAGGAAGCGCCAAACAGTCATATCCACAAACCTGATTAGCCGAAGGAGCATTCTTTCTGGTCAAGGCCTGCTGCCAACCCCCTAATAACATGATACTGAGTTAGGCGAGAAAGCCCCCTGAGAAAAACTCCCTGCTCTTTCGGCTTCCCTTGAAATCTCTCGGATGGTGTTTCTGAGGGAACATCTCCAAATTCATTTTTAATTCCATTTTGGCGGGAGGGTAGCCCATGGATATACAGACTCTCTTTGCAAACACCAAACCAGTGTGAGGACATGCACGGCACCATTCTCAAGGCTATTTCCACCTAGAAGAAGAAGAAGAAGAAGAAGAAGAAGAAGAAGAAGAAGAAGAAGAAGAAGAAGAAGAAGAAGAGGAGGAGGAAGAAGAGGAAGAAGAGGAAGAAGAGGAGGAGGAGGAGTTGGTTTTTATATACCGATTTTCTCTACCTTTTAAGGAGAGTCAAATTGGCTTACAGTCTCCTTCCCTTCCCTTCCCTTCCCCTCCCCTCAACAGACACCATGTGAAATAGGTCGGGCTGAGAGTTCAGAAAGAGCTGTGACTAGCCCAAGGTCACCCAGCAGGTTTCATGTGGAGGAGTGGGGAAACCAACCTGGTTTACCAGATTAGAGTCCACTGCTCTTAATAATTCCCCCACACTGGGGTTGCCAGGTCCCTCTTTGCCGCCGGTGGGAGGTTTTTGGGGTGGAGCCAGAGGAGGGTGGAACTTGGGGAGGGGCTTCAATGCCATAGAGTCCAATGGCCAAAGCGGCCATTTTCTCCAGGTGAACTGACTTCTATTGGCTGGAGATCAGTTGTAATAGCGGGAGATCTCCAGCTACTACCTGGAGGTTGGCAACCCTACAACACACTGGTAGGGGAGGAGGAGCATGTGTTTAGAAAAATTATACGCGGCCTCTCCAGAGACCAAGCCTTTAACCTTTAAATTAAATCTTTGGGCAAGGGCACCCAGAGCTTTAGAGTAGATTTTCACCAATATGCAAATAGCACCTGACTTTATATCTCATTAACTAAATCTCTGGAAGGAGCTGTGAAGTATCTTGAAGCCACGATCAAGGGTATGAGGGTGAACAAACTGAAGTTTAATCCAGACAAGACAGAGGTGATTCTGGTTTGGAAGGCAGAGTGTTTTGTTAGTATTTATTAAGCTTTCTTTAATACATCAAATTTAGAAGTTGGGGGTGCTCATGGACTCTGCCTTAGAGAAACAGGTCGGCACTCTTGCTAGTAGCACCTCTTTCACACATATACACATTAAGCTGAACCAGACCTTTGGTCCATCAAGGTCGGTTTTGCCTACTCTACATACAGCAGTTAAGGTGGAAGAGGAACAGAGCATGACCAAGAGTTTTAGCCAATGGGACAAGATCCTGCCCAGTCATCATAATGCTATGTACCTAGCTTGTACCTATGTACGTCATAATGCTATGTACCTAGCTTGATATGAGCAAGACAAGGCAGCTGAGAATCAACTGAGAAAGAAAGTAAATGAAAAAAAGAACTTTCTTGTCGTTGTGGCAAAGAGCGCTTAAAAACCACCACAAAGTGAGGGCTTTTAAAGGCATTGCTAAAAAAAAAAATGTCCGCGCACACAAAAGGAGTTATGACTCACTTCTAAGTGAAGATCATTGTGTTCCTTTTAGTTCTGTCTCGTGGAAAGCCTCAGCAGGAGATGGCAGAATGCCCCTCAAATGGCCAATTATTGTGAAATAAATGGGATAGATGCACACTTTAGAAAAAGGTTCCCGTCTTGGACAGTTTCGGATAGAAATATTAGCTCCAATATTCAATCGCGCTGACCCTATAATCAAACAGAACCAGGGCGGGGGGATACTGTGAATATTTGCGGTTGGATGTTCCTAATGCAAAACACACACACCCATTCATCATTACAGATGGTGGTGGTGATCATTTATCGTAGGCTGTTCTGAGTTGGCATGTGGATTTTATTCTGGATTCTTTTCGCCAGTATCTGTATTTTTGGAGAGCCAGCGTGGTGTAGTGGTTAAGAGCAGTTGTTTGGAGAGGTGGAGTCTGATCTGGAGAACTGGGTTGGATTCCCCACTCCTCCACATGAAGCCAGCTGGGTGACCTTGGCCAAGTCACTCTGTCTCAGCCCCACCTATCTCACAGGGTGTCTGTTGTGGGGCGGGGAAGGGAAGGTGATTGTAAGCTGGTTTGATTCTGCCTTAAGTGGTAAAGAAAGTCAGCATATAAAAACCAACTCTCCTTCTCCTTCTCACATGAACACATGAAGCTGCCTTCTACTGAATCAGACCCTTGGTCCATCAAAGTCAGTATTGTCTACTCAGACCGGCAGCGGCTCTCCAGGGTCTCAGGCAGGGGTCTTTCACGTCACCTACTTGCCTAGTCCCTTTAACTGGAGGTGCCGGGGACTGAACCTGGCACCTTCTGCATGCCAAGCAGAGGCTCTACCACTGAGCCACAGCCCTTCTCCTTCTTCTTTTATGCAGACTGGTTTGCAATGATGGATTTATAGCTGTGAATATTTTGTTTGCTCGATCTGGTTATGTACCTTCTATCCAAGATTTGTGGGGGGACAGGCGGCTTGATAAATATTTTAAAATGAATCAAGGGCTGGTGTTTCTTCCAGCGAGAAACTGCCCCCGGAGTAGCGGCCCTAGCCATTCTGCTTGCTAAGAGTAAAGCCTGCCATTAGGAAATAGTCGGCGGGACTTGGGTAACTCTTTCCCCCCAGATGGGATGCCGCTGCAGTCACGGAAGCCGAGCGAGGATCCCTGAGTGATGGGCCGCATTTTGACATTGACTAAGTCGTCTCTGCTGAGGGCAGGAGCACTCAGACAATCTCCATCACAACTTTCCCATTAGAAATCGTGATCTCTCCTGAGGAAGGCGAGAAACGAGCCGAGCTCCTTTCATTACTCCCCAGCCGGCCGACAGTTTGAGAGGCAGGATATTACAAATGTCACTCCGGCGGCTTCCAGACAGGCCGGGAAGGAGATGAGAAAGGGGCGGGGGGAAGGTACAGATCCAAAAGAAATCTCTGTTTATGTGGTGACTTTGGAGATCCTTTTCTCCCGGTTGTTTTTGTCTGCATCCTCTTAGTAGATGAGTTTCTGGGTGTAAGCTTTCGAGAGTTCAAACTCCCTTCTCAGGGTTGCCAACCTCCAGGTACTAGCTGGAGATCTCCTGCTATTACAAGTGATCTCCAGTTCACCTGGAGAAAATGGCCGCTTTGGCCATTGGACTCTATGGCGTTGAAGGCCGTCCCCTCCCCAAACCCCACCCTCCTCAAGCTCTACCCCCAAAATATCCAGGTATTTCCCAACCTGGAGCTGGCAACTAGGGTTGCCAACCTCCAGGTACTAGCTGGAGATATCCTACTATTACAACTGATAGACATCAGTTCACCTGGAGAAAATGGCCACTTTGGCCATTGGACTCTATGGCATTGAAGTCCCTGCCCTCCTAAACCTCACCCTCCTCAGGCTCTGCCCCAAATATCTCCAGGTATTTCCCAACCCAGAGCTGGAAACTAGGGTTGCCAACCTCCAGGTACTAGCTGGAGATCTCCTGCTATTAGAAGTGATTTCCAGCCGATAGAGATCAGTTCACCTGGAGAAAATGGCCGCTTTGGCCATTGGACTTTATGGCATTGAAGGCCCTTCCCTCCCCAAACCCCACCCTCCTCAGGCTCCACCCCCAAAACCTCCCGTCGGTGGTGAAGAGGGACCTGGCAACCCTAAGTTGTAAGCCCCAGCCGTGAAGGCACTGTGATCAAACCAGCTATGGTGGAATCACTCATTGTCTCCAGAAGTGAATAATTAAGTGGTGATCAGAGTCATAACATGAAATGATCATCATGCACAAGAACACTTGAAAGAGCAGAAACACATTATTTATTCAACGGATTCTTCTGGAAAGCATGTAACCGTAAAAGTTATTTATATCTATCTGTCTATCTGTGGTGCAGACAGGAGGGCTACATCAAGATCCCTCATCAAGCAAGAGTGGGTTTGTTTGTTTGTTTGTTTGTTTGTCAAAATCCCTGTGTCTTACAAGCCAGTATTCAAACCTGACTAATGATAAAAATCCTCCACCAAGTTGCAACTTTCTATGCCCATTGAATTCAATCTACTCAGCAGGATATTTAGGATTACACTGGAAAATACCAATGAAAATCAAACCAGAACTAGCATAGGAGGAGGAGGAGGAGGAGGAGGAGAGTTGGGTTTTTATATGTTGACTAGGCGTACATAGAGTGCACTAACTTTATTTCCATATTTCCCAAAAAATTGCAGATTGTTTTTGAATTACAGCTATTCTACAATAAATGCTATAATTGCAGATTGTTCATTGGCAGATTGGGATGGGAGGGGGAAATGCTTTCAACGGCCAAGTGCTCAATACAGCCAGGGAAAAGTTGGGGTGGGGGAATTCATTCCCTTGCAGGAAGGCTCCACTAATGAAAAAGAAATAAACCTTGCTTCCTGAATGTATGGTTGGACTCATGCAAATTGACACCTGCTGCTTGTTGTAATGACTATTTAGGGTGTATGAGCAGCCTTTAATCAGTAAAGATGATCTGGTCTACCACCATCACTTATTTCTCTTGCATCTGTATGTGTGTATTTACTTATGGTTTACTAGAGCTAGCGTGGTGTAGTGGTTAAGAGCGGGGGACTCTAATCTGGAGAGCCGGGTTTGATTTCCCCACTCCTCCACATGAGTGGCAGACTGTAATCTGGGGAAGTGGGTTTGATTCCCCACTCCTCCACATGAAGCCTGCTGGGTGACTTTGGGCAAGTTACAGTTGTCTCAGAACTCTCTCAGCCCTCACAAGGCATCTGTTGTGGGGAGAAGAAGTCACTTTGACAGTCCTTAAAGGTAGAAAACAGTGTTTTTTTAAAAAACCAACTCTCTTCTTCTACTACTACTAATACAGCAGAAATCGTAAGCTTCTGGTGACTCTTCTTAGAAGAACCCCCCTAAAACTGAATTGATTTTGGAATTCCCTCCCCAGGAAGATCTGTCTCCCTCTATTGGTGTCTTTCACCGGCAGGTGAAGTCTCTTTTGTTTCATCTGGCATACCCCCAATACTGTCCATCCTTCTAGTGTCGTTTGCGTATGCGTTTTCAGTTGAGTTGTTTTATCATTTTGACTGTATTTTTCAATGGTCAAATGTTTTAATGTGTTTTATGTTCGCTGCCTTGTGGATCCTGATCAGGTGGAAAGGCGGCGTAAAAATGTCCTATAACCATTCAAGTAGCCAAATTCTGCCTCCGGTCTAGTGGGATTCGTAAACGGCTAATTGAAAATGTTTCCCAGTAGAAGATCTTTTCTCCTCTTCTTCAAATCATTCTTCCATAATCATCAACTTTTATTATTTTATTATTTTAACCTAACTTTGATTTTTACCTAGAGCTGATATTGTATTGAAATAAAACTTGATTTGACTTGACTTGATAAAAATGTCCTAAATAATAACAGTAATAATAACTGAGACTCAATAAACATAGGGCTCATTGACGCTTCTGTAGGGTTGCTTAACCTCCAGGGAGTAGCAGGAGATCTCCTGGTATTACAACTGATCTCTAGCTGATAGAGATCAGCTCACCTGGAGAAAATGGCTGCTTTGGCAATTTGACTCTGTGACATTGAAGTCTCTCCCCTCCCTAAACCCCGCCCTCCACAGGCTAAGCCCCAAAAATCTCCTGCCGGTGGCAAAGAGGGGCCTGGCAACCCTATGCTTTCGTCCCTCCTCTCTACCATATTTCTCCCAGCCAAAACTAGATCTTTTTGCTTCTGGGTTCCAACTTTTCTGCATCCCCCGAGGTCTACCAGATCCCATTGCATTATCAAGTCCTCACCCATGCTGGCTGTCAGGATCTCCACGGCCAGCAAAGGTTTTTATAAAATTAGACATATTTGTCTTGAGGTTTAGTAGAGAGCATGAAATTCAAATCTGGGCGTTTGGCAGTGCGTCGGCCAGTCCTTTAATATTCAATGACATAACTTCATTGCGGTTTTGACAACGCTCGCTAGGAGTTTGTGCTTACCGCTGGAAATTAAAGCCGCTGAAAGAGTTGACAACAGCAGAATCACGAAACCTCCCCAGCTCCAGAGGTGTTTGTTATTCTCGTTTGTTGAATGTGGTTATTGTGCTTGTAAGACCGTCATATTCTATTTAGAAGCCTGCTTGAAGTCAGTGCAATACAAGGAAGTGGAAGCGGGAGGAGCAGATTGCCGTCCCCCCCCCAATGTTACTGTTTAAGCAACTCATCTGCATTTTCATTTACTTAAGAACATAAGAATGTCAGAAGAGCCCTGCTGGATCAGTAGGGTCGCCAACCTCCAGGTGGTGTCAAACAAAAAAAAGTCACCTGCGTTGTAAAGTATTAAGTGAAAGTAAAGACCAGCACTCAGCATTGTGTATGCCAAAATATATATAAGTACACAACAATGGAATTACGAAACACAGTGCAAGAATAAGAACATATAAAAATACTACAGAGTCATGAAAGACAAAATCCAAACAAGGAGAGAGCACCATATATACAAAGGAAAGCTTACTGTTCAACACAAAAACTATATTCTGTTCAAAAGAGTCCATAATATATTTCCAAGAGTCAAACAGACTTCCTTTAGAATCAGGAAGAGTTTGAAGTGTCCACAATCTCTTCAAAGATGACACGACAATCTTAAATCAGGATACAGAAGATCCTATGCCAAAATTGAACAGGTGGGCACAGAAACAAACCCGGTCCTCCAGGTGGTGGCTGGAGATCTCCCGTTATTACCACTGATCTCCATGCAACAGAGATCGGTTCACCTGGAATCATAGAATCATAGAGTTGGAAGGCACCACCAGGGTCATCTAGTCCAACCCCCTGCACAATGCAGGAAATTCACAGCTACCTCCCCCCCCACACACACACACACCCAGTGACCCCTACTCCATGCCGAGAAGATGGCCAAGTTGCCCTCCTTCTCATGATCTGCCTAAGGTATATGGAGAAAATGTACGGTTGCTCCAGGTACTAGGTGGAGACCTCCTGCTATTTCAACTGATCTCCAGCCGAGAGAGATCAGCTCACATGGAGAAAATGGCTGCTTTGGATTTGTTTCCCCACTCCTACACACAAAGCCAGCTGGGTGACGTTGGGAAAGTTACAGTTCTATTAAGAGCTCTCTCAGCCCCACCTACCTCACAGGGTGTCTGTTGTGGGGAGGGGAAGGGAAGGCAATTGTAAGCTGGTTTGAGTCTCCCTCAAGTGGAAGAGAAAGTCGGCATATAAAAACCAACTCTTCCTCTTCTTCAAGGTCACCCAGCTGGCTTTATGTGTAGGAGTGGGGAAACAAATCCAGTTCACCAGATTAGCCTCCATCACTCTTGTGGAGGAGTGGGGATTCAAACCCGCTTCCCCAGATCAGAGTCCACCACTCCAAACCACCATTATTAACCATTACACCACACTGGATGTGAGGGAGGACACATGAATAGGGAGGGGAGAATGTTCCCACTTTTGTTTCTTTTTATATCCATTTATATTTTCCTCAATGATTTTGGATTTCCATTTTTTGTGGTTAGCTATGTACATTCATTTGTAATTCATACCTACCTCGGACAGTTTTGGGATGCAATTTATCCATACAATGTATATTATTTATAACGTACCTGTAATGCATCATGCTGATTTATTGACGCACAAGCAGGGTTGAAATATGCATATATTTTATGGGACCAATTTGGTGAGAAGAAACAAAAAGAATCATGCAAAAGTACAGTGTTGCGGGCTTAGTTTGTGCAAAGGAGCACCAATGAGAGTTAGTCTGATACAGTGGTAATGTGGATAAAATAAGACCTGGGGGATCTAGGTTCAAATCGCCACTCATCCATAACGATTGTTGGGTTCCCCTGGCCTACTCACTTTCTCTCAGCCTAATCTACATCACAGGTTGAGTTACCAGCCTCTAGGCGGGGCCTGGAGATCTCCCAGAAATACAACATCACCGGGAAACAGAGATCAGAACCCTAGGAGAAAATGGCTGCTTTTTTTGGGGGGGGGGGAATGCCCCATGGATAAGGTTACCAACCCCCAGGTGGTGCCTGGAGATCTCCAGACAATCAAGATTAATTAGCTGAGAAATTAGCTGCTTTGGAGGGTCGATTCCATGGCATTATACCCTCCCTAAATCCCACCCTCTTCAGGCTCCACCCCAAAAATTTCCAGGTATTTCTCAACCCAGAGCTGGCAACCCTCTGCAAGCCCCCGGCCTACGGTTGCCAACCACCAGGTACTAGCTAGAGATCTCCTGCTATTACAACTGGTCTTCAGCCAATAGAGATCAGTTCCCCTGGAGAATACGGCCGCCTTAGCAATAGGACTCTATGGCATTGAAGTCCGTCCCCAAACCCTGCCCTCCTCAGGTTCCGCCCCCAAAATCTCCCACCGGGAGCAAAGAGGGACCTGGCAACCCTACTAATATATTAGGTGCTGTGGAACACAGGCAGGATAATGCTGCTGCAGTTGTCTTGTTTGGGGGCTTCCTAGAGGCCCCTGGTTGGCCACTGTGTGAACAAACTGCTAGACTTGATGGGCCTTGATCTGATCCAGCTGGGCCTTTTTTATGTTCTTAAGACCCTCTGTGCCTGCTTTCCCCATATTGCTACACCGCACTGTACCCTTATTTTTTCCTTATCCTCATCCACCGCTCACGGTCACAGTTAGAACAGCTCTTTTTACCAGACCATCAGCAGCTTTTGTTTCTCATAGACTGATTCACGTTGAAGTCGGACGGATTAAACAATATGTTATCTCAAACGCTGCTAATAGCTTCAGGTGGGAACCATACCGTTTGTGAGAGGCGCCTTGATGCTTCGCTTATGCAAGGGCCAGAGGCTGTAGAGCGATAAAACCCTTTCCCAACCCCCTTTTTATCATGCCCACTCCTCTAATGTATTATAAATTATTACCTTCACTGCCAGCACCCCACAGCCAGTGATACTCTGAAGTGTGCTTTGTTTTCCCGCAAAAGCCTATTGTGTTCTTGTTGTTTTTTAAAATGCCGCTCAAGAAATTGGTGGGGTTGATAAACTGCCTGAAGTGGCTGGGTGGGCACAAGAAAAGGAGAGGCGAAAGCTGGACATGATTGTCACAAAAATCGACAGCCTCGTGGCCAGAGATTTTGATCTAAACCGACCTTTGTCGTTGAGCTCGTTCACATAGTTGTCCCTGATTGAGCTTCCCATTTTCCTGTCCGCAGTGGGCAAACCCCTGTCCTCAGCCCCAATCCCTTTCCCACGAGAAATTGAAGAGTGGGAAAAAATATGCCCCCCAAATGGCTTTCGTTAATGATTCCCTAGGAATTCCCCCATGTCTTTGTGGTCTATACCATAGACCTTAAAGGAAAATTCCTAGAGCTTCACTGGTGTCAGACTAGGAGTTTTGTCCTCAGGGTCCCTTCCAGTAAAACTCGCTCAGGCAAGGCTCTGAAACAAGTTAGGCTTTATTTAGGGGTCAAGATTGGACAAAGTCAATAGTTGACTGTAGGGCTGCTGAAAAAAAATTCGGGAAAGTTCGGCTTCAGCAAAATTCGGCCCTTTTAAATTCAGGCCATGCTGAAGTCCGAACTCCCCCTCTTTGGATCCCTGAAATTCGGGCAAGATTCAGAGTTCGGGAAAAAATTCGCCTTCCCCCTACAGGCCTTCACGGGGCTTCCAGGAAGGCACGCGGGGGGCTCTTTAAACAGATCTGCGCCTTCCAGCTGGAAGGCACAGATCTGTTTAAAGGGCCCCCCGTGCGGCTTCCTGGAAGCCCCGTGAAGGCGCGGGGGGCAGAGGGGTTTAAAGACCCCCTGCCCCTCTTCCCGGGAGTCCTGGGAAGGCAGGCGGTGGGTTGTCAAGCCCCTCTGCGCTGTCTTCTCAGGCAGCACAGAGGGGTTTAAAGACCCCCCTCCTCTTCCCGGGAGTCCCGGGAAGGCGGGCGGTGGGTTGTCAAGCCCCTCTGCGCTGTCTGCGCAGGCAGCGCAGAGGGGTTTAAAGACCCCCTCCTCTTCCCTGGAGTCCAGGGAAGGCGGGCGGTGGGTTGTCAAGCCCCTCTGCATTGTCTGTGCAGGCAGCGCAGAGGGGTTTAAAGACCCCCCCTCTTCCCGGGAGTCCCAGGAAGGCGGGCGGTGGGTTGTCAAGCCCCTCTGTGCAGGCAGCGCAGAAGGGTTTAAAGACCCCCCCCCCGCCCCTATTCCCGGGAGTCCCGGGAAGGCAGGCGGTGGGTCGTCAAGCCCCTCTGTGCTGTCTCCGCAGGAAGTGCAGAGGGCTTGACACCTCACCGGCCGCCTTCCCGCAGATCTGTCCCCCCCTCCCCGCGCGCCTTCAGGGGGCTTCCCTGAAGGCGCGCGGGGGAGCCTTTAAACAGATCTGCGCCTAACAGCTGTTAGGCGCAGATCTGTTTAAAGGGCCCCCCGCCTGGCTTCAGGGAAGCCCCCTGAAGCCAGGCGCGGGGGGGAAACAGATCTGTGCCTCCCAGCCGGGAGGCTCATATCTGTTTAAAGGGCCCCCCCGTGTGCCTTCAGGGGACCATTAAAGTTCCTTTAAACCAATGCGGTCCTAAATAAAACTGCCTTCCGCTGGCTCCTAAAGATTGAAAGTGAAAAGTCCTTGGGGAGATTGTTCCAGAATCATGAAGCTACCAAACAAATGGCCCTCTCTTGTGAACCCACTAGACAAGCTTCTTTGATGGATGGAACAGTCAGGAGGGTCTCCCTGTGATCAGAAGACTTGGGCAGGGACATATAGGAGAAGACTGTCCTTCTGATTCCTCAGACCCAAAGCATGTAGGGCTTTAATTAAGGCTATCTCATTTATAGTTGCTAGGTTTTGGTGTGGAACTCCACTTAGCAGTAGGATTGCCAACCTTGAGTACTAGCCGGAGACCTCCTGCTGTTACAACTGATCTCCAGCCAACAGAGATCAGTTCACCTGGAGAAAATGGCCACTTTGGCAAATGGATTCTATAGCATTGAAGTCCCTCCCCTCCCCAAACCCCACCCTCCATAGGCTCCACCCCGAAAACCTGGCAACCTGGTGAAGATGGACCTGGCAACCCTACTTAACAGTGACAATAGCCTTGCTGTTGTTTGTTTGTTCGTTTTGTTTTTAAAGACGGTTCATGTTCTCTAGAAACATCAATATTCTTTTGTAGGTATTTTCTATCTGGGCCGGTACTGAGTTGTTCCCATTAGCTCTCTCAGAACCAATATGGGATAAAGCTAATTGGTATGCAATATAAATATTGTTTTGCTTGAATTTCGTACTATTTTTTAAAAATAGTGATAAGCCCACAAAGATAATTTAAGTATTCATGTACTAAGTTGTGCCCTTTTACACCGTTTTGGAAGCTGACGATCGCTCGCCTGTTAACGCAAGTTTGCTTAAGCAGGTCAATCTTTGAAGACGCTTCTTTGACCTTTCATCTAATTAATGATTTGTTCATCTGACAACCACATCTGCGTTCTGTAAGTGGATGTTTGTTTCCCGCTGGAAGGAAAATTGAGATCTGCTGTCTTGCTCGCAGTTGGTGGAAACAGGAGACATTTGTAAGTTGTACAAACTAAATGGATAACCACAAATGCAGAGGTCACGGAGTTGGCCTCCTCCATTTGTAACAGGAAGCACTCTGTGTATACTCTGGTTCAGAAAGGTCATTACAATGCAGTCAACAATCTACCCTATTCCCAAGAAAGTTTTATTTGAATGAGCTTTGTACCTTAATTTTGGGTAGGGTTGCCAGGTCCTTCTTGGCCACTGGTGAAGGCACCTGGCAACCCTATATTACTTAGCTATGACATCCTGCCATTCCTAAAGGTTGGTTGTCTACTCATGAGGAAGCTGTTAATATCTCATTGACTTAATGCCACTAACTCATCACTGATAGCCAATTCTTACACGGTCATTAAATAAGGTAAAGGTAAAGGTCCCCTGTGCAAGCATCAGGTCATTCCTGACCCATGGGGTGACATCACATCCCAACGTTTACAAGGCAGGCTTGTGTTTACGGGGTGGTTTGCCAGTGCCTTTCCCAGACATCTTCCCTTTACCCCCAGCAAGCTGGGTATTCATTTTACCGACCTCGGAAGGATGGAAGGCTGAGTCAACCTTGAGCAGGCTACCTGAAACCAACTTCCATTGGGATCGAACTCAGGTTGTGAGCAGAGTTTGGACTGCAGTACTGCAGCTTACCACTCCACGCCACAGGTCTCGAAACACGGTCATTAAGGGGGCTCAAACACCTGCCAGTTCGGCTCATCTGCCAGCCATGATCAAGCAATTAATCAACAGAAGATAGGTCTATCCATGGCTACTACCCATGGCGACTAGAGGGAACCTCCACATTCAGAGGCAGTAAACCTTTGCTGGCCAGTGCCAGGAGGTAACATCAGAGAAAGGCCTCAGCCTTTATGCCCTGTTGTTGGACCTCCAGAGGAACTGGTTGGCCACTGTGGGAGATAGGTTGCTGGACTAGATGGACCACTGGTCTGATCCAGCAGGGCTCTTCTTATATTATCTTCTTAAGGCCTTGGCCTCTGTGCCCTGTTTGTTGGACATCCAGAGGAAGTGGTTGGCCACTGTGTGAGACAGGATGCTGGACTAGATGGACCACTGGTCTGATCCCGCAGGAGTGTTCTTATGTACTAATGGTGTGCTGTTTTGCAACCCAGTCATCTCTATTTGCAGGAACAAAGCTACTTGCAACTATCAGAAGCCAGCCTCCAACTGTGTCATAGGGCAGCCTGCCGAGGCTTCCTCAGACGAGGAGGACCTTGAAACATCAGGCAGTGGAAAGGAGGAACAACAGCAGGCTGAGCAGTCACAGACAGATGAGCTCCCTCCATGCCTAAAACAGCCTAGAGCAGGGGAGTCACCTGTGTCAGAGGGCCAGCTCACAGGCAGAGTTACCAGAGAGCCCAAAGCCACTGCAGCAGGTGCCAAAGGGTCAGAGCGTAGAAAGAGTGCTAGACTACAGGCCCAGTGAAGAGCACTCCCTGCTGACAATAATGAGGCTAATGAGCTGCAGCCAGCAGGGAATGCTGAGTCAGCGGAACAAGCAGCAGCTGGTTCACCTGGGCCTATTTCAGCAAGCACTTGCATTCAGGCCAGTGTGGCAACAACTTGCGCTACCACCCTGTGCTCACAGCAACTATACCTGTTTCCGAGCTCTGTATGCCTATGACCATGGGCTGGACCCTGACTATTCTCTTGGATCACGTGTTGCTACCTGTTTCTGAACTCTGTGTACTTGTGACCCTGGATTGAACTCTGACTATTCTATTGGACTATGTTTACTACTTGAGACCAAACTCTGCAGGTAACCTGGCTTTGACTTCGGATTGCTCTTGACCCTGCCTCCCTGCCTTGACAAACTGATGAGAGATTGGAAGGGAGTTGGCTTCTGATCTCTTACTGGGAAAATTTTGTTTTGTACCCACCAATTTATTTGTATTATGATGATGAAGATTATGATTATGATAATAATAATAATATTGTTGCTGTTATTTTACTGGAGGGAACCAGGACTCCCTGCTGATCTGTAGAAGTCCGGTGCTTCTGCTCTCCCATCCTAGAAACTGCAAATATTAAAACAGAGATAGAGATGGATCACGATGGGCAGCTGAGTTTGTCTGTAGCAGTAGAAAAAAGCAAGAGTCCCGTAGCACCTTAAAAACTAACAAAATTTCTGCCAGGATATGAGTTTTTGTGAGTCACAGCTCACTCCTTCGGATGGAGATATCCCATGCCCTGCAAAGGGCTGCCCCGCGCCACAGATTGAGTCACCAAGCTATCATGGGAACTGCAATAGGGTTGCCAGCTCCAGGTAGAGAAATACCTGGAGATTTTGGGGGCGGAGCCTGAAGAGGGCAAGATTTGGAGAGGACTTCAATACCATAGAGTCCACTTGCCAGAGCGGCCATTTTTTCCAGGGGAACTGATCTCTGTTGCCTGGAGATCAGTTGTAATCTCCAGCCACCATCTGGAGGTTGGCTACTCAAAACTGCAATCACCTTGCAGGTAAGAGAGCTGTAAGATTGAGGTGTGTCTCATAGACCATCGAGTCCAGCCACCCGCCTGGCTGCAGGCGAGCGCCAGAAGAATAACACGAGTGTCGGAATACCCCCTGCGAGATTGTGTCGAAGGGGATCATCTGATTCTTGTGCTGCCTGAAGACAGTAGCTGAGGAGACATCTGCAGCTTTGTCCTTCTGAAATGGCTGCTGACGTGCGCTGTGGAGCTCCGAGGCAAAGCGATTACGCTCCTGCCCCATTAGGACGAAAGCATCAGGCCCATGCGCTGAATCTGTTCTGGCACCACTATTATCCTCACTAATGATGTTTCCATGAAAACATAAAGATCAAGGAAAGAAAAGGGAATAACAACATATTTCATTGTGTTGCTGTATGTCTGATAAAGTCATTAGGGAAAACAAGAAAATGGCTTTTTGATGCTGATGCTGCATAAACATGTTTTCCGAGGGAAAATGTTTTCACATTATCTGAAGAGATGAAAGAGGGGTGATGGTGGGTGGGTTGGAGAATAAACTCTCAGACTTGGGTCTGGGAGAGTCAGGAAAGTTCTCTCCAACATTCACAGTCGCCCAAAAGTAGGACTGTGGGCTAGAGTTGCCAAGGAGAAAAAAGGGGGGGGGAGAGAGAGAAAAAGCAGCCTTGTCTACTTACAGGAAGTTCGTACAGGAAGTGACAAAGGGTATCTCTAGGAATTGCAGGGAACTCTATGGTTTTGCCATAGAGGTTTCAGTGATTCCTTGAGCTATCCTTTGTTGCTTCCTGTACGAACTTCTGATCAGTGAAGAAGTCTGTATTTTTAAAATTTCTCCCATGATCCTGTACACCCCTCCACAACCTTCTTGCCAGTTGCAAGAAACTTAGGGTTGCCAAGTCCTTCTTCCCCACAGGTGGAAGATTTTTTGAGTGGAGCCTGAGGAGGGTGGGGTTTGGGGAGGGGAGGGACTTCAATGCCATAGAGTCCAATTGCCAAAGCAGCCATTTTCTCCAAGTAAACTGATCTCTATTGGCTGGAGATCAGTTGTAATAGCAGGAGAGCTCCAGCAGAGGTTGGCGACTCTAAAGAAACTGAACCCTGTTCTTGACTGTATTTGCAACTGAATTTGGAAAGAGTGAATTTTCACAGTAAAACAACTACAAAATATGGGGGAGGCAAAAGCAGCTTTGATAAGAATTTTGAACATATCTGTGCTTTGCCACCCTTGCAGCGTGATTCCTGCTCTGGGAAACAGATGTCATTGTTCATACAAAGATCTTCGAGGACAGGGATGAACGCAAGGTTGCCATCTCTGGGTTGGGAAATTCCTAGAGATTTCGGGGTGGCGCCTGGGGAGGGTGGAGTTTGAGAAAGGGAAGTTGCTTAGCAGCGATGCAATGCTATAAAGCCCACCTTCCAAAGCAGCCATTTTCTCCAGGGGAACAGATCTCTGTCGTCTGCAGATCCGTCATAATTCTAGGAGAACCCTAGATGCACGATCAAGGCAAGAGATATTGTCTAAGGCTTTCACGGTCAGAGTTCATTGGTTCTTGTAGGTTATCCGGGCTGTGTGACCATGGTCTTGGTATTTTCTTTCCTGACGTTTCGCCAGCAGCTGTGGCAGGCATCTTACATGCCCAGGGAAATGCTAATCACCACATTGGGGTCAAGAAGGAATTTTCCTTCTGGCCAGATTGGCCAGGGATCCTGGGTTGTTGGGGTCCTTTTGGCCATCTTCTGGGTATGGAGTAGGGGTCACTGGGGGTGTAGGGGGGAGGTAGTTGTGAATTTCCTGCATTGTGCAGGGGGTTGGACTAGATGACCCTGGAGGTCACTTCCAATGCTATGATTCTATGATCATCCAAGAATGGAAGATGGACCTCACAGTCCATGAAAGATGACCTCCAGGGCAGAGGAGAAGGTCTGATGCCCTAGACTTCCCGTCTCAAATGCTCTATGACGCTGAAGAAAGAAGAACTAGAGGGTTAAACAAGCCCAGTGTTTAAGAGAAAGAGAGGAGGAAGGAACAGAGAGCTTTGAAAGCAAGAGAAGCAGCCAGGCTTTCTGGGGAATTCCAAATTGGCCTTGTCAAAGGTTGTCCTACACCTGAGTCTCGGCAAGCTGAGTCATTCTACATGCTGCCTGTTTGCACCTGAGCTCCGCCGCAAGTCTGGGCCGGAGTTCCTCCAGAGGCTTTTCTATTTAGGCAATCCACTCGTAAGGAAGAGAGGAAAGTGAGTCCCGTCTGTCGAGAGCATCTTAACTAGGTCAGACTGACAGAGACAGTTAGAGGGACTATATGTCACTGTGGATTCTTTCACAGCGGCTGACTACCTGGGTACACACATAAGACAAGCTGCTTACGTACGTGCTCCCCCTAACGAAACACTTCACATTAGAATGAACAGGCAAAGCTAGATGTTACGGCACCCGTGGGTCTGCCCCATGGACGCTGACACTATTTCAAAGCAGAACTCACCCATAAAATGGTGTCGTGTCTATGGGTCAACTAGCGGACTCCGTCATCTCTAGTTTGGCCCACAGGTGCAAATAGAAGATAGGACCTTTAAGGTTGCCAGGTCCTCCCCCAGCCACTGGTGCGGGATAGGGGGATAGGATGGTCAGATGAGAAACTCCTAGATATTTGGTAATGGAGCCTGAGGAGGACAGTGGGGTATGATGCCATAGAGTCCACCCTCCAAAGCATCGATTTTCTCCCGGGGAACTGATCTCTGTAGTCTGTAGCTGAGCTGTAATTCTGGGGGATCCCCAGGTCCCACCTGGAGGCTGGCAACCCTAGGCTCTTGAATATTTAACAGCAGAACTAACTGTGGTATGTTGCCTTATAAAGTTCAGTTTTACCACCTATAGGGTATGATGCCATTCATGTAGGGTTGCCAGATCCTTCTTCGCCACCGGTGGGAGCTTTTTGTGGTGGAGCCTGAGGAGGGCAGGGCTTAGGGAGGGGAGGGCCTTTAATGCCATAGAGTCCAATTGCCAATGTGGCCATTTTCTCCAGGGGAACTTATCTCGATCGGCTGGAGATCGGTTGTAATAGCAGGAGATCTCCAGCTAGTACCTGGAGGTTGGCAACCCTATGTCCATGCCACCTTCCAATGTAGCCATTTCTTCCAGGGAAACTGCTCTCTGTTGGCAACCCTATTGACAAGTAGGAGTTCAAAAGGTGAGGGTGATCATTTTGTTTCAAAATAGGCCCGTCCCAGTTTAGTTCCATCCATTCACCATCTTTGGGAAGACAATTGCTATGCAGACTCCTAACTCATAAGCTTGAAAGGGGCACTTGAAATCATCCCGTTCACTGTACAGCCATCACCAAAAATAGAATGGCTATGAATAACTTTAATGGTTGTAGCCTAAAATTAGGCATGGCTCACGTCTCCAAGGATTCTTGTTGTGTAGCAGCACAACCCAGATAGTCTGTCCGACAAACCCAGCAGAGCCTATTTTCCATCTTTTAGCTTTGCCGAGATGAAAGATATTTGTGGAGTTGGAAGAGGCTGGCAAGCTGATACTACAAAGACAGGTGTATGGCAAGATGGATTTGTGGCGCTTCAGTTACTGGTGGAAGAGGAAGCTCTGCATCCAAGTTCCTGCCTCTTCAGTGCCTTCCTCCCCCAGTTCCAGCTCCTTCAGAAGATCTGGCCTAGGGAAACCTCGATGGGATAAGACTAGACTTGCCAATTGCCCGGTGGGGGCGGAAGACTCTGCAGAGGAAGGCAATGGCAAAGCACCTCCGCTTCTCACTTGCCTTGAAAGCAGCTTGCTGGGGTTGTCATAAGAGCATAAGAAAAGCCCTGCTGGATCAGACCAAGGCCCATCAAGTCCAGCAGTCTGATTACACAGTGGACAACCAGGTGCCTCTAGGAAGCCCACAAACAAGACAACTGCAGCACCCCCCAATATATTAGGTATCATCACTTGTATCCATTTTTACTAGTCACCATGAATACCCCTCACCTCCATGAGCATGTCCACTCCTCTCCAAGCTGGCAGCCATCACCACATCCTGGGGCAGGGAGTTCCACAATTTAACTATGTGTTGTGTGAAGAAATACTTCCTTTAGTCTTTTTTGAATATCTTACCCTCCAGCTTCAGCAGATGACCCTGCATTCTGGTATTAAGAGAGAGGGAGAAAAGCTTCTCCCTGTCCACCCTCTCCACATCATGGATCATATTATAGACCTCTATCATGTCTCTGTCCTGACCTGGATGGCCCAGGCTAGCCTGATCTCATCAGATCTCAGAAGCTAAGCAGGGCCAGCCCTAGTTAATATTTGGATGGGAGACCACCAAGGAATACCAGGGTTGCTGTGCAGAGGAAGGCACTGGCAAACCACCTCTGTTAGTCTCTTGCCATGAAAACCCCAAAAGGGGTTGCCGTAAGTCAGCTGCGACTTGAAGGCACTTTACACACACACACACACATCATGTCTCCCCTTAACCGAAGACGGCTGAGGCACTATACACACACAATCTGCCTTAGGAAAGGTGACCTGGTATGGTCCAATCTTGTCATATCTTGGAAGATAAGGAGGGTCAGTACTTGGATGGGAGACCACCAAGGAAGACTCTGTAGGCAATGGCAAACCACCTCTGCTTTTCACTTGCCTTGAAAGCTCCTTGCTGAGATCTCCATAAGTCAGTTGCAACTTGACAGCACTTAAGTAAATAAACAGAATCATAAAATCATAGAGTTGGAAGGGACCACCAGGGTCATCAAGTCCAACCCCCTGCACAATGCAGGAAATTCCCAACTACCTCCCCACCATACCTAGTGACCAGAAGATGGCCAAGATGTCCTCCCTCTCATCATCTGCCTAAGGTCACAGAATCAGCATTGCTGACAGATGGCCATCCAACTTCTTCTTAAAAACCTCCAGGGAAGGAGAGATTACCACCTCCCGAGGAAGCCTGTTCCACTGAGGAACCGCTCTGACTGTTAGAAAATTCTTCCTAATGTCTAGACGGAAACTCTTTTGATTTAATTTCAACCCGTTGGTTCTGGTCCGACCTTCTGGGGCAACAGAAAACAACTCGGCACCCTCCTCTATGTGACAGTCCCTCAAGTACTTGGATCTTCTTGGAGAATGTGAAGCAGCACAGGGTTCATAGAATCATAGAGTTGGAGGTACCACCATGGTCATCTAGTCCAACCCCCTGCATAATGCAGGAAATTCACAACAACCTCCCCCACATCCCCAGTGAGCCCTGCTCTATACCCAGAAGATGCCCCCCCCCCAGGAACCCTGGTCAATCTGGCCTGGAGGAAAATTACTTCCTGAGCCTAAAGCAGCGATCACCATTACCCTGGGTATGTAAGAAAGGGCCACGAGAGCCAAACATTGACGCATCCCTTCCTGCCCTCCCTCTCATGATCTGCCTAACTTCACACAATCAGCATTGCTGACAGAAAGCCATCTATCCTCTGCTTAAAAACCTCCAAAGAAGGAGAGACCCCCACCTATTCCACTGAGAAACTGCTCTGTCAGAAAGTTCTTCCTAATGTTTAGCCGAACACACTTTTGATTTCATTTCAACCTGTTGGTTCTGGTCCGACCTTCTTGGGGCAACAGTAAACAACTTGGCGCCATCCTCTAAATGGCAGCCCTTCAAGTACTTGAAGATAGTTATCCTATCCCCTCTCAGTCTTCTCCTGTCCTCTTTCTCTTCCTCTCTCTTCCACTCTCTCTCCCTCTGCTTTTTCCTTCCCATGTGCTCAAAACACGATTTCACCCATGCACTCATGGACTGAATCCCGCCATTGTGGTCTTCTCTATATTAATGATCAAGTGTGCTTTCTCCAGTAAATTCCATAGTAAAACAACGTGCCTGCTTTATGATTAAATCAAAGGGTTTAATTATTTTTCTGAAGTGCTCGTTGTTTATAGCCATTGTTTCAGCAAAGTACCTGAAAGTGCTTATTGTGGTCCAGATAGACAGAGTATCCATGGACGGATCTATCTCTGCCCATTGTCTTCTGTTCGGGTGAAGAAGGGTTTACGTATGCCAAATCCCTCTTTGAAAAGGAATAATTAGGTATCCCCGTATCTCAGGCTCCGGAGGTGGCAACTGAAACAATGTTTAATCAATGACAAAGAGAAACGGTTAATTTCAGATTAACGGGTGCTTTTTTTAAAATGATTATTACAGATGAGGTCCCAGCTTGGGTTAGTCCACAGAGTGGAGAATCCAACTTGGAAACGATTGTACCGGTTTAAACAGAATCAAACTTAAAAAAAAAAAAGGAAGTAAAATGGCACCGATTAATTAAAACTGAAAGGAATGATAGGTTATTAATCACTTCTGAATAAGAGAGAACAAACTGTATAGGGCTGCAAAAGAAATTAGTTCCTAAAACTTTATTCCTTGTGTGCATGTTTATCTCATACGTGTCGCTGCCTCAGTTTTCATATCTTCTGATTCCTGAGTTTGGCACAACTTCCTTCCCCATGTCTTACCTGGATTTGTTATGGGGAGAGCATTTTCTTTTTTCAAAGTTCAGTTTTTTCAGATTCAGCCAATGATGCCTCTTATACTTGTTTTTCGCCTTCAAGAGGTGGATTTCTTTTTCATTTCTTTTGGAAGAGAAATCAATGCATGCTTTCGTAGCACCACAGGGTGGTGCTCTAGCAGAAAGATAGGATGGTTTGGGAAGGCATTGGGGAGGGGCTGTGGCTCAGTGGTAGAGCATCTGCTTAGCATGCAGAAGGTCCCAGGTTCAATCCCTGGCATCTCCAGTTAAAGGGACTAGGCAGGTAGGTGATGTGAAAGATTTCTGCCTGAGACCCTGGAGAGCCGCTGCCGGTCTGAGTAGACAATACTGACTTTGATGGACCAAGGGTCTGATTCAGTATAAGGCAGCTTCATGTGCTCATGTGTTCATGACATTGCCTGCCCTCAGAGCATCTGAAATTATGCACGCCCTTCCTTCCTGCCCCTCCTCCTTCAAAATATCCAGGTATTTCCCAACCTGTAGCTGGCAACCCTACCGACAATGTGGAAGTAGCAATGTGGAAGTGACATCACCAGAAGTGACGTCATCACGTTGCCAGTGATGTTGCCGTGTTGCTAGGATTGTCAGGACCGTCTTTGCTCCCAGTGGGAGGTTTTGGGGGCAGAGCCCGAGAAGGGTGGGGTTGGGGTTGGGGAGGGACTTTAATGCCATAGAGTCCAATGGCCAAAGCGGCCATTTTCTCCTGGTGAACTGATCTCTATCGGCTGGAGATCAGTTGAAATAGCAGGAGATCTCCTGCTAGTACTTGGAGGTTGGCAACCCTGGGTGTTGGTGGTGTCATGGCTGTGGTGCTGGTCTCCCCCACTGCTGGTAAGTCCCCACCCCCAACCAGTTGCCTGGAGGGACATGGACATTCTAGTATTATGTCTGAACTCTGTAGGCGAGATCCCATTTGCAAAGCTCCAGTTGCATTGATCGGTGGGGCTCATTCCTTTCTTCTCTCCTTCCCACCGCAGAACCATCTGCCTTGGATTGGCAAGGAAATCGAATTCAATATTTTTTTTCTTAGCTTGGAACACACTTTGGAAAACGTTCGGGTGTGTGTGGGGGGGGAGGTCCCATATACCATCACTATATTAGCTTGTAAAGTAAACATGGAGAAATAGGCTACTGGTCATAAACAAGCTGTTTGCAATTTGTCATTTGCCATCTATGCATTGGATCTCATTCAGAAGAGCGAGACTCGGTGGTTTGTTTTTGTACTGGCACGCGCCGTTGCCAGGGACTCGTTTCATTCCTGAACATAAATAAGCCTAGTAATATACATTGTATGCCATTCTGTTCACTCAATCTTCAGTAATAGAGCTTGAAAAGCATTATGGCTTGCCTATACCTTATGTGCTATATTGCTGAAAGTTAGCTTCCGCGCCTTTCCGCTTGATAGAGAGCAGGCTTGGGAGAATGCAAAAAAGGGTTACCAACTCTGGAAATTCCTGGTGATTTGGGGGCAGAGCCTGGGAAGGGTGCTAAGCAGGGATGTGTTGCCAATAGAGTTAGGGTTGCCAACCTCCAGGTACTAGCTGGAGATCTCCTGCTATTACAACTGATCTCCAGCCGATAGAGATCAGTTCCCCTGGAGAAAATGGCTGCTTTGGTGATTGGACTCTATGGCATTGAAGTCCCACCCCTCTCCAAACCCCGCCCTCCTCAGGCTCCACCCCAAAAATCTTCAGGTATTTCCCAACCCAGAGCTGGCAACCCTACATAGAGTCCACCCTCTGAAGCTGACACCATTTCTCCAAAGGAACAGATCTCTGTCTTCTGGAGATCAGTTTTAATTCCAGAAGAACTCCCACTTCTACCTGGAGGTTGACAACATTAGTGCAAACTGCAAGAGTGCTGGTTTGTGCATGTTAATGTGGCACATGGTTAGGGTTGCCAGGTCCCCCTTTGCCACTGGCAGGAGCTTTGGGGGGGCAATTCACAAGAGCGCAATGTGTGGCACAATAATGTCCCTTCCGAGGTAAACCCAGAAGCAACAGAGACACTCTAGCATATCCCTAAAAAAAATTCTATGGAAAACAAAGAGTTTTTGGAGGAGTGAGCTAGAGCATCCCTGTCAAACCTAGAAGCATCGTTCTCCAAAATCTCTGGTTTCCATAGAGGGTTTTTTTTTTTGGGGGGGGGGATGTGCTTGTGACTTGACGGCACTTTACACACACACAGAGCATCCCTATCACTTCCGGGAAGGGTCATTATTTGTGCCACACAATGCTGCACATGTGTCCTGATCGTCCCCCCCCTTTAGCTGGCCTTCTTTCCCCCACCGATCAGCTGAGGGGCAGCAGGCAAGCCAGTTAATTGGCGGGCAACTGCCCACCCATTAACGGGCATCTGACAACCCCACACATGATCATTGCTCTCATTGCTGACTTACACCTGAAAGTCGGCATATAAAAAACAACTATTCTTCTTCTTCTAAAAAGCACTTGGCATAATCCAACCAAGGTTAAACTCTTTTTATTTAAGCATGTGCTTCAGACGTTTGCACCAAAGTCAATGGGGATTTAAAATGTTTCACTTGGGCTGGATCATTCCCATAATATTTGGTGTACCTCTATCTTTGTAACTTGGCCTTCCTCAGAGCTCAGGAACACATGAAGGGGCTTTGACTGAATCATACCCTTGGTCCATCAAATTCAGTATTGTCTACTCGAACTAGCAGCTGCTCTCCAGGGTCTCAGGCAGAGGTTTTTCACATCACTTACTGACAGATCTTTTAAGTGGAGATTCCAGGGATTGAATCTGGGTCCTTCTGCATGTCAAGCAGATGCTCTGCCACTGAGCCATAGCCCCTCTCTATGGCTCTCCAGGGTCTCAGTTAGAGAGGTCTTTCACATCACCTATTTGCCTAGTCCCTTTAACTGGAGATCCCGGGGATTGAACCTGGGACCTTCTGCATGCCAAGCAGATGCTCTACCACTGAGCCACAGCCCTTCCCCAAATGCTCGACGCTGGGACCAACCTCGAACTGGATGGGGCATCGTCCGAGGTGGAGGTAGAGCCTGAGGAGGCTGGGGTTTGGGGAGGCAAAGGACTTCAATGGGGTATAATTCCATAAAGTCCACCTTCCCAAGCAGCCATTTTCTCCAGATGAACTGATCTCTGCAGCCTGGAGCTCAGTTGTAATCCCAGGAGATCTCCAGCCACCACCAGGGCTCCAAGACAAAAGGAAGCATATTCTATTCACTTATTTTATACACTTGTTTGATACAGTGACACCCAAGGGACTTAACCTGGAGAATGACCTCTCTTGTTTCATCTGGGAGGAAAGAAGTAATACACCTTTAAACACTAATTAAATACCTGACTTCCACACCTGTAGTGCATTTGTATTTCTGTAGTAAAATAGGAGATTCTGAGTCAGCAATCCTGAGAAGGAACCTGTTGGAAGACTGTTAAGAAATAAAATTGTTGGTATCCTGGGAAGGGAGACTGCAGCCAAGAAATCAGAAGGAGATTGAGACTGGGAAGGGCAGCCATGAAGGAGCTAGAAAAGATTTTGAAGTGTAAGGATGTGTCACTGGCCACCAAGACTAGATTAATTCATGCCATCACATTCCCTATTATTATGTATGGGTGTGAAAGCTGAACAGTGAAGAAAACTGATAGGAAGAAAATAGATTCCTTTGAAATGTGGTGTTGGAGGAGAGTGTTACGGATACCGTGGACTGCCAAAAAAACAAATCAGTGGGTTATAGATCAAATCAAGCCTGAACTGACTCTAGAAGCTAAAATGACTAAACTGAGGCTATTGTATTTTGGTCACATCATGAGACAACAAGAGCCACTGGAAAAGACAGTCATGCTAGGAAAAGTTGAGGGCAGCAAGAAAAGAGGAAGAGATGGACTGACATCCAACAAGAGATGGACTGACTCAATAAAGGAAGCCACAGTCCTCAATTTGCAAGACCTGAGCAAGGCTGTCAAAGGTAGGACATTTTGGAGGACGTTCATTCATGGGGTCGCCATGAGTCGGAAGTGACTTGATGGCACTTAACACACACACACACACATCCTGGGAAGGAACCTTATGAAGGATTCTTGGCTATGGATTCTTTTATATGAAATAAGAGAAGGGATATATAAGGTAGTATTAAAAAAACCCTTTATTTATGTATTTATATATTGTTTTAATGAAATTAGCATATATTAATGAAATTGGCATATAATGATGACTGTTGTACATGGAAGGTTGGTTAAGTGGTACTGATGAAGAACTGAAACAGCCGTCTTCCTCTTCACTTTTGATCCCCTGCTTTGGGACTAAGTAACACTTACCTGGAATCCACACCTGAAAGAAGAAGAAAACCTAGAACTGGTATCTGTTGGACTTTTTGTCTGTCTTTAGGATAGTGAATTTTGGAAACCTTGGAATATTGTGACTTTGTCTCTTTATGCTTAAGAAATAGGACTTTTTGTATGTGTTTGTCAATGTTTCTGTATAATACACTCTGTTGTTTAGCTATACTTTGTATGGTTGATCTGTGTTAAATTTGGAGTAACCACCTGGAGGTTGGCAACCCTACTAGTAACACATCTTTGCTGAGCTTCCTACACTTGTCAGACTCTATCTTCCTTGGGCTCCACTCCCAATTCTCCATGACGAAATGCCAAAGATTTTAAAAATTAAGTTTGTGATGGATTCGAAAAGCAGGTTATGAAATATTTTACCAGGTAATATTTCAAAAACACATAATGAACTATTTAAGTATATGGTGATGGCGACAAAATGGAAAGAAGAGAAAATCCCAAATTTAGATGAATAGATGAATAAATTAATAGAATGTGCAACTGTGGCAAAACTGGCATCTTTTATATATAATAAGTTAATCTCAGAATTTCAGGGGAAATTGAACTTTTTTTTCCCATTACATAGCTAGAAATTTGGAACAGAACTGAATTAAATTTAGATAAAATGAGAGAGATTTGAGTAATAAGTGTGTTTTAATAGATATGGAAGAATAGGTAGTAAACAATGGGTAATGTAATTCAATGCAATTGATAATAGAGTTTTAATTTTGAATGGCAAGTTTCACGTATATCGTTATATTGAGCTTATGTTTTTATGTTTGTTTGTTTAAGCAAAAAAAAAAAAATCTCCCGGAATTTCGAAACCTGGAGTTGGCCACCCTAATAGCAGTCTCTGGGTTAAGGGGACAGAATTTACCCTTGAAACACCGCTTTGGTCCTTGGAGGAATCCTTGAGTGCAAGCAGGCGAAGGATAATAGAATATGGGTCTCAGAGCTGTCGGAATTTGTTTCAGAATGGAGGCCCCCACCTTTTTCAATCCAATGCTGTCTTCATATATTTTGGACCATGCCACAGTACCCCCCAGGAGGGATACAAACCTTCAGGAATGAAGGTTTACAGCTCTTCCATTTTATGCGCCGTCCCCTTGAGGTTAATATAGGTGCAACAATGCTTCCGAAGTTGTTTTGCAGGGGTGTGCAATTAGAGACCTGGCAGGTATATCATTTAGTGTGGCATTAATTGGCTGGAGATGGCGCATAAACGAGAAATGTGGTACGTGAGGGTGCAAGTCTGGGCTGGCTTCCGTCAGGAAGGGCACGTCGCTAATACCAGCGCACCAATTCCCCTGTGAAGACCGGTTGGCTCTCATTCATCTTGGCTTGCTGCTCTGCTTAAACAAGGAGACAGATTTCTTTTAATCTAGCAGGAATAAATCATCAGAGATCTGTTTGAGCATATGGAGCCATGTCGATGTTAGATAGATAGATGGATGGATGGATGGATGGATGGATGGATGGATGGATGGATGGATAGATGGATAGATCTATATCTATAGATAGATCTGCATCTATAGACAGACAGACAGATGGACGGGCAGTCAGAGAGATAGACAGACAAATACATAGACAGCTGTAATAGCAGGAGATCTCTAGCTAGCACCTGGAGGTTGGCAACCCTAACTATGAATAAAGTATTAAGTTTTCAGTCTACTGTCTATTCTGTATTTCTTTTAACTAATATGAACGTATTCAGTAACTTTTCTTAATCTAAATGTAAGCATTATTAAACCAGATTAAGATTCTTAACGCATATAGTCATAACACAACCTCTGATTTTTCTCCCATTCTTTTATAGGTCTCTCATTAACGAGATTTGTTAACTTAGCCATCACTGCATATTCCGCCAGGTTGTCTAACCCGTCTTCCAAACCCGGCATTCCTTCCTGTTTCCATTTGATGGGCAGCCCAGATTTGGACTTTAAAAAAAAAAAAAAAAACACCTCCCTCCTCAATCGATGCTCTTCCTCCGATGTTTCCTGCTCATGCTTTGGACTGGCTGGTGTTCCCTGCGCATGATTTGAAAGAATTCTGGAGAGTATGTTAATTTCTGCAGAACTCCAGCCACCACATAACTCTCGGAGATTAATAACAATCTCCGAAGTATCTGTCTTCCCGTGATGCTTTCATTTGTGCAGTAATAAAGCTCTCCTTTCCTGCTTAATAAAAACAATGAGGAAACAAATGGATGTGCAAACAGTGGAACTTTTGAGGAATTAATTCCATGGCACGGAGGAAAGTTTTTTATCATGCTGTAAGCACCCAAAAGGTAAAAATTACTCTTCCCTGGAGCGGCTCGCCATGAATGTGTTATCTCCAGACTGCACCAAGCTCATGGCGAGATGTTCTTAAGAAGCAAAGAGCCTCCAGGGATACATACAAAGGCCCCTTGCATCCAAAAGGAGTGCATACATACCAAGAGAAGCAAGCAGAAGTTAGGCATAGTGACAATTTAGTAACCATGCTAGATGAGCTATGGAGAACATTAAATCGCTACAGTTTGCTGAGATTACATGCACACAAACACGCATATATCATATCTAATCACGGATAAAAAGCACCAATTAAAGAAAGAAATATACAGTAACTTAGGTGGTGAGATGCCCGCCCACGGTAGGGAAAATCCCACCCCTATCCTCTGCTTCCTGCATGAAACCCAGCGAGCCATGGGAGAAAAATCGAGGGGGACAACATTGCTGACCATAGAGACCGATGGATTCACATTCTAGCTGTATCTGAAGAAGTGAGCTGTGGCTCACGAAAGCTCATACCCTACCAGAAAAAATATTTGTGTTAGTCTTTAAGGTGCTACTGGACTCTTGCCCTTTTTGACTACATAGAGATAGGAGTATTCCTAGAGCGTTGCAAGAGGGGAGTAATATCACTTCCAAGTGGAAGTGAAATCACAGCATCAGTGATGTGTCCCTCTCCTGGGCTCACCCTCACAACAGCTCCCAGGGATCGCAGGCATAGGCTTGGCAACTCTAGAGGTAACCGTTCCCTCCAAAAGGTGAGTGTTTTTAAATGACACTTTACCAATTGGCATTCAGGCCTAATGAAGGAGCTTTGCTGTCCCCAATTGATAGAGTTGACAGCACGGTGATGGGAAATACCTGGAGATTTTTGGGGTGGAGCCCGAGGAGGGCAGGGTTTGGGGAGGGGAGTGACTTCATTGCCATAGAGTCCAATTGCCAAAGCGGCCATTTTCTCCAGGGGAACTGATCTCTATTGGCTGGAGATCAGTTGTAATAGCAGGAGATCTCCAGCTAGTACCTGGCGGTTGGCAACCCAAGAGGGGAGGGACCTCAGAGAGGTATAACTCCATAGCGCCCCCCTTCCAGAGCAGCCTCTTTCTCCAGATGGACTGATCACTGTCTCCTGGAGATCAGTTGTCATCCCAGGAGATCCCCAGCCACCACCTGGAGGTTGGCAACCCTACCATCCACCCATTCTTGATCTGCAAAGGGCATACACCTGGAGGTTGGCAACCCTACCATCCACCCATTCTTGATCTGCAAAGGGCACACTCTGACTCATTTCTGTTTTTGATACTGCTGATGATGTCCCTATTCAGGCTGCCGTGGCATGTGTGTTAATGCGATTGCAATTTAGAGGGTCTTGTACCATAGACGGAATCCGGACTCCCAGTTTCATAAGGCCTTCCCAGAAACTTCTCCTTGGCCTCGCTAATCAACAGGCAATCACGGCTATAGCAGGATTCCAGTCCGGCAATCCTGGCTTCTGCTCCCTTCGTCGGCCCTGGTTCCAGCCTTCATTAATAAAAATGTGTTCTAGCCACAGGCTGTGAGTACATCAGAGACATCTTGACTAGCGGAGTCAGGGACCTTTGTAATGTAATAAAAAAGGGAGAGCGAGAGAGAGGAGATAGAAGAAATATTGTGATAAAATGCTGGCCCTGTGATCTTTCCCTGCCTTTCAACAATTATAATCTTTTATATATATCTATATAGATATATAGAGATAGAGATAGAGATAGATAGATAGACAGACAGACAGATAGATAGATAGAGATATATAGATAGAGATATATAGATATTCCCTATTACTATGTATGGGTGTGAAAGCTGGACATTGAAGAAAGCTGATAGGAAGAAAATAGATTCCTTTGAAATGTGGTGTTGGAGGAGAGGGTTACGGATACCGTGGACTGCCAAAAAACAAAACAAAAAAACAAATCAGTGGATTCTAGATTAAATCAAGCCTAAACTGGCCCTAGAAGCTAAACATGACTAAACTGAGGCTGTCGTACTTTAATCAGCTTATGAGAAGAAAAGAGTCACTGAAAAAGACAATCATGCTAGGAAAAGTTGAGGGCAGCAGGAAAAGAGGAAGAGCCAACAAGAGAAGGATGGACTCTATAAAGGAAGCCACAGCCCTCCGTTTGCAAGATCTGAGCAAGGCTGTCAAAGATCGTACATTTTGGAGGACTTTCATTCACAGGGTCGCCATGAGTCGGAAGCGACTTGATGGCACTTAACACACACACACACATATTTCTCCTCGACGAAAAAGAGAAGCCTATTTCATTAAATCACTGGTTCCTTAATCAAGGAGCCTTTAAAAACATTCTTAAATAAAATACTACTTAAAATGGGTGCTTTTTATACCAAGTCGGAGAGAGATAGCGCCGGGATATACAGTATATCAGCCTGAATTAGCTTTCCGTGCCGCAAGATGTAAACAAATCTATTTAATTAGAACACCTTGTTCGTGTCGCATCCCGAGTTATTTTTCATTAGGAGGGGGAAAAATGCTTATTGGGAAATTTCAGACAGCATTACACAAACTATCTAACACTGGGGCTCGGTTTTAATTGTTCGCGTTTCTGCCTGTTTATTATTACAGATGCTCTTTGCCTTGCCGTGATGAGGGAGGCGAACCGATTGTGTGATCAGGTCCCCTTCCTTGTTGCCCTCTTTCATGGGCGCAAGGGATCTGGATCATCCTGCAGCAATGATGGCCGGTGTCAGGCTGCTATCTCGGTTTCGTTATTGCCTCTGTCTCTGCGCTGTATTGTCTGCCCCCCAAGGTCGCATACCTAGGCCTGGGAACTCAGCTCCTGGGAAACTGTATTCAGCCTGTGCGTGTAATCTCCCGCCTTTCCTGCCTTATAATATCTCCCAGCTAGTGAGCCTCTCATAGCTGTCATTTTATTCGTTTGCACTGTATGCCTATTTGACCAGTAAAAGCCATCTGTTTGGACTCTATATGACTTTGTGGTGATTTCTGGTTCTGTGGGCCAAGGGCTGACATTATGACAGCTATCCCTTCTCTTCACCATTCTACTAGCCAGGCTGGAGCCCAGGGGGGTTCGCCTGCCACTTGGATGGGAGCTGTGCAGCTCTCCAGGTGATCTACACCCTGGAGCCCTTCTCTGAGGATCCTACTCTGTTACAAGACTTAATCGCTGAACTTTTCCGGACGACCCGAGAGGTTTGCCGCTTGAGGGGACTGGTACAGGAACAGTGGCAATCTCTTAAAGGACGTCTCTGGATGTTAACGTCGGAGGATACTGATGCTCGTCTAGATCTTCAGGACTTGGATCAATTACTGGACGATGCCCGATTGGCGACTGAGGATTTACAAATATTAACTGGACTTTTGGATAATCTTATTTCTCGAGAAACTCTTTCTACCATGGCGGGAGCCCCGCCGGAGGGTTTTTCCCTGATCCCGGATGCAGCCAGCTGTCAGGCTGAGGCCAAGCGAGTCGCTATTAGCACCGCTCTTCTCCTTGTGGAATGTACAAAGGACACCCCGGTAGCCACCTTGGCTCAAGTTTTGACCTCGACTTTTGGAGCCGAGGCACCCGCACTGGCGGTTCGAGTACAACCTCTGCTGGGCGGGGAACCCGACCCCCTACTCGCACTCCTGGAAACAGAACTTTTGCCGCGCATTACGGCAGAGACTGCCCTAAGACTTGAGAACGCCAAAGTTCTTGCGGATCAGCAAGCCGCCGAAGTGGCTAAGGTCGCAAGAGAGAGAGAGGCTGCAGAAGCAGCCAGGGCGGCTGCAGCAAGGATTAGGAATCTGGCGAACGTGGACACGCGCCCCAAGGACAATGTACTAGGGCTATCGGGTCTGTCTTATTCCCCGGCGTTTGTCCCGTCGCGCGCGACCCAACGCGCACGCCGTTTGGCTGACCGACGTCGAGACTCAGGAGAGTCTGAAGACGAGGATTTATATGGGGATAGCTCTCAATGGGCCACAAGCTTCCGGACCAGTAAGCCTCATCTTACTGGTGGCCCAAGTGAGGAGGTTCATCTCTTACGAGCCCAGAATCGGGAGCTCTCCGACCGTGTTGATCAACTCCAGGAAGTAATGGAACTTATGCTTCAAGAGAACAGGCAATTACAACAAACCCTGATAGCTCAGAGACAGCCCATTCCGATACCGGGTCAGGGGGTACCCGTACAGCCACCCGCCAATGTGCCTGCCCCACCCTTGCCTCCTGGAGCTCCCGTTGCTCCTCCGCCCGGACCACCCGTGCAACCACCCGCTAATGTGCCTGCTCCACCCTTGCCTCCTGGAGCTCCTGTTGCTCCTCCGCCCGGACCACCCGTGCAACCGGGTCAACCTGCGCCCGGCCCTTGGAAGCAACTCAAATTGAGGACTACGTATGACGGATCTCTCGAGACTTTGCCTTGTTTCTTGCATCAAGTGGACAGTTATATGCGAGAACAAGGACAACTTTTCCCCACGGAAGACAGCCGGGTGCGTTACGTAGCTTCCCTTCTGACAGGTAAAGCGGCTGACTGGATGGTCCTCCAGTTTGACACCCGCTCTCGTGCTATTCGTTCCCTCAACAACTTCATGACTGCCCTGAGAAGGAGGTTTGAGGACCCCTTCCTGGGGGAAAGAGCCAAAACGGAACTCTTACAATTAAAACAAGGCTCTGCTACAGTTCGAGAATTTGCCGATGAATTTCAACGACTGGCAAGTAAAATTGTAGGTTGGCCCGAGACCACCCTGATCCATCATTTCAGGGAAGCCTTGCATCCTGACATTCTGAACTGGTCTTACATGCGAGGCGATCCCGATACCCTCGAAGACTGGATCCTATTAGCCGAGGAAGTGGAAAGCCGCCGACGCTTCATTTCTCTCGTCCGTCAAAAGCACAAGGAAAAAGGCACCCAAAAGCCTCAACCCAAGGCACCACTGCTCGTCCCACGAAATCCTCCACGTCCGCCCCAGGAACGTGAAGCCCGATTTCAGAGGGGTGCCTGTCTTACTTGTGGAGAAATGGGCCACTTTGCAGCCGTTTGCCCACGCCGCCAGGAAATATTTCGTCCCAGCACGACAACCCGCGCCCGAGGTCGTCCACCACGCAGAGGCACCGCGGCCACCCGCAGCACAGCTCCGGGAAGACCCACACCCTCTGCACTCCATGCCGGGGACCCAGCCTCCCTGCCTACTACCAACGACCCCGCCGGGTCTCGGATTACAAGTGCCCCATTGGGGGACGATTTTCCCTCTTCGGATGAGGAAAAGCCTTGGATTTCTCCAGCCTTAAACCTGGAATCTCCCCTCGACTTGTCAAAAAACGGCTCCGGTCTGTGGTGAATGGAGCGTCTCCACAGACCTCTCAGGATCTTCCTATCAAACCGAATGCTCCTACCAAAATCAAAGAAGTGGACTCCACCGTCTACGTGGATGCAGTTTTACAGCAACTTAACGGTGGCCCACAAATCCCCGTCAAAGCACTAATTGACTCCGGTTGCTGTCGCACTCTCATAAGCGAAACCACTTTTGCTGCACTCAGAGCCGACTCTGAGGCTTTACCCGCCCCCGTCCAATTTGCCCAAATGGACGGAAGCCATTTCCAGGGGGGTCCAGTTGATCACCGCACCATAGGGGTGGCAATGGGAATTGGTTCCCACTGGGAACAAATAGACTTCACTATAGCCCCTATCCGATTTGAAGTGGTCTTGGGAATTAACTGGATTAAAGGACATAGTCCCAGTATTGATTGGGAAACAAACACTATCTCCTTCGCTAGTCCCACCTGCGACCAGCATCGGCAAAACTTTGCTCTGCTATATCCGCCCGTTCCAGCTTTAACCTCTACTGCCCCAGCACCACCGGCTCTACCCGCTGTATACCGGGACTTAGAAGATGTCTTCGACCTTAGGGAATGTGATGCCTTACCCCCCCACCGGGCCTCAGACTGTGCGATTGAAGTGGTAAAGGACTGCACATTAACCAAGAGTAAGATTTACCCTATGAGCGCTTCCGAGCGCACTGTCCTCCGGGACTTTTTGGACAAAAACCTCGCCAGAGGGTTCATTCGCCCTTCGAATGCCCCAAACTCGGCCCCCGCGTTTTTCGTCCGGAAAAAAGAGGGCGACCTTCGCCTGTGCATTGACTTTAGAAAGCTCAATGCGGTTACCCAGACCAACGCCTATCCTATCCCATTAATATCCGATATTTTGGGACAATTACAGGAAGGCCG
This sequence comes from Euleptes europaea, assembly GCF_029931775.1. NCBI lineage: Eukaryota > Metazoa > Chordata > Lepidosauria > Squamata > Sphaerodactylidae > Euleptes > Euleptes europaea. Next base: position 119,039,465 of record NC_079315.1, read on the forward strand.
TGTGTTCTCTAAATTAGACTTGGTGGAAGCTTACTACCGAGTCCGTATCCGCGAAGGGGATGAGCACCTCACTGCCTTCTCTAGCTGTTTCGGAATGTATGAATTCCTTGTGATGCCGTTCGGATTAAAAGGGGCCCCGGGGGTCTTCATGCAACTCATCAATGAAATCCTACATGACCTTCTATATCGTGGGGTGGTGGTCTACTTAGATGACATTCTCATTTATTCAAAAACTATGGACGAGCATGTGGCTCTGGTCAGGGAAGTTCTGCAACGCCTGCGTAACCATCAACTTTTCGCAAAACTAGCTAAGTGCGAATTTCACCAAAGCAAACTCACGTTTTTGGGATACATCATCTCCCACCAAGGTCTTCGCATGGACCCCGCCAAAGTCCAAGCCGTCCTCGATTGGACTCCCCCCACCAACCGGAAGCAAGTACAGCAATTTCTGGGATTTGCAAACTTCTATCGAGGATTCATCCCTAACTTCGCCCAGGTGGCTCTACCCATTACGGACCTACTGAAAACTAAGGGAAAAGTAAGCTCGGCTGCCTTGCCCTCCGCGAAAATCCTATGGACTGAGCAATGCCAAGCCGCCTTTCTGGCCCTCAAACGCCTCTTCACTTCGGAGCCGGTGCTACAGCACCCAGACCCAAATCAAATGTTCATTGTGCAAGTCGATGCTTCCGATGTAGCCATGGGAGGGGCTCTCCTCCAGCAAGGACCGGATGGTCTTCTTCACTCTTGCGCTTACTTTTCAAAAAAAATTGCGCACGCTCAATTAAACTGGCCCATCTGGGAGAAAGAGGCCTCAGCAGTTCATCATGCACTGACTCTATGGCGACAATTCTTGGAAGGGACTAAAGTCCCCTTTGAGGTTTGGACCGATCACAAAAATCTAGCTGCCCTCACGGGGTCCCATAAGCTATCGGCGAAACAACAACGGTGGGCGGAGTTCTTTGCGCAGTTCCGTTTCACCCTGAAGCACGTCCCTGGGAAGCAGAACGTTCTTGCGGATGCCCTCTCCCGTTTACCACAATATCCGGTAAAACTCGAAAGACCCACCAACTCTCTGTTCACCCCTATGCAACGTGGGGCTCTACCTATGCTGGCTGTACAAACTCGATCCCAGCATCAGCACACCTTACCCAACGTACAAGCTCCGCCAGCCCAACCGGCTGCCCAGCCGCCACCGCAACAAACCGGAGTTCCCGCCCTTCCTACCCCTCCGACCGCCCAGCCGCCTGCAGTCTGCGCGCCGCCGCACGTAAGCACTAGCCCCATAACTGTTTCTAAGATCTCCATGGCCGACGGGGGGGCCCCCTCAAAAATCCCCATCTCCGAGTCCTTTTTAACTGTCCTTCGGGACCAGTGCCTTTTAGAACGTTCCGCTCATACCCTACCTCCTGGTGTTTTGGAACAAGGAGGATCCTGGTACAAGGACTCGAAATTGTATGTCCCCAAGGCTCTCCGGAAGGACGTTTTACATTTAGCCCATGGAGCCAAAACAGCTGGGCACTTTGGGTTTCTGAAAACCCTTCACTTATTGCGCAGACAGTTCTGGTGGGGGGGAATGCGTTCCGACATTGACTCCTTCATCCGCAGCTGTCCCGTTTGTGCCGCTGCGAAACGATCGCAGGGCAAACCCCCGGGACTGCTACAACCTCTTGAAACGCCCAGCAAACCTTGGGAAGTGATTGCTATGGACTTCATGACTGATCTCCCTCTCAGTGGGGGTAAAACTGTGTTGTGGGTTGTTACTGATTTGTTTTCTAAGCAAATACATTTGATTCCATGCGCAGGGATCCCCTCTGCTCAGAAACTGGCCCGCCTCTTCGTGACGCATATCTTTCGTTTACATTCGTTTCCGCGTAAGATAATTTGTGACCGCGGAAGTGGTTTCGTTTCTAAGTTTTGGAAAGCTTTCCTCAAGTTGGTGGGAGTGGAACAAGGGTTGTCTAGTGCATACCATCCTCAAACTGATGGTCAAACTGAACGTGTCAATGCTGTACTTGAATGTTATTTACGCTGTTATGTTAACTACCACCAGGATAACTGGGTGGAACTGTTACCTTTAGCAGAATATGCCTACAATAATGCCATGCATCAATCCACAGGTTTTAGCCCATTTTTTGCTGTGTATGGACAAGATTTCAGTCCCATCGCTCCTACAGATGATATAGAGGGGGAGGGGAACCCCGACATTGCCTCCTGGGCACACGCCCTCCGTACCACTTGGCCCTGGCTCGTTAGCAACCTCGACCGGGCCAAACGTAAATACAAAGCGCAAGCTGACAAACATCGCTCCCCCGGGGGTGATCTGCAAGTGGGTACTTTGGTTTACCTTTCCACCAAAAATCTCCGTTCCACCCAACCGTGCCATAAGCTCAGTGCTAAATACATTGGCCCTTTCCCCATCACCCGGGTCATAAACCCTGTCACGGTGGAACTGGCTCTCCCCAAATCCTTGAGGCGTGTGCATCCTGTTTTCCACATTAGCCTCCTCAAACCCCATGTTGCTTCTCCACAGTGGCATCCGGACCCACCTCCTGCGCAACCCATCATGGTGGGGGGGGGAGGAACACTTCGAAGTCTCCAAGATCCTTGACTCCCGTGTTCACCATGGCAACCTGCAATATTTGGTCCGTTGGAAACATTTCCCCCCTGCCTATGACGAATGGGTACGCGCACGGGATGTCTCCGCCCCCGACCTCGTCGACGCCTTTCACATTGCTTACCCAGATAGGCCAGCCCCCTTGCAAACTGGGAGGGGGCCTTGAGGGGAGCAGAATGTCAGGCTGCTATCTCGGTTTCGTTATTGCCTCTGTCTCTGCGCTGTATTGTCTGCCCCCCAAGGTCGCATACCTAGGCCTGGGAACTCAGCTCCTGGGAAACTGTATTCAGCCTGTGCGTGTAATCTCCCGCCTTTCCTGCCTTATAATATCTCCCAGCTAGTGAGCCTCTCATAGCTGTCATTTTATTCGTTTGCACTGTATGCCTATTTGACCAGTAAAAGCCATCTGTTTGGACTCTATATGACTTTGTGGTGATTTCTGGTTCTGTGGGCCAAGGGCTGACAGCCGGTAAACGCAGGGCAGACGACAGAGGCTTTTTATGCAGGGTCAATTCTGCTCCTCGCTCAGTGCTGATTTTTAAAATCCGACCTTTAAAATGACTATTGATGGTCCGATGCGAGAAAATAATAAAAAAATTCCACACACCCCCACTCGCCTGCGCCTTCATTCCTTCGTTTGCATAGCCATTAAGAACATAAAAACATAAGGAAAGCCCTGCTGGATGAGACCAAGGCCCATCAAGTCCAGCAGTCTGTTCACACAGTGGACAACCAGGTGCCTCTAGGAAGCCCACAAACAAGACAACTGCAGCAGCACCATCCTGCCTGTGTTCCACAGCACCTAATATATTCGGCATGCTCCTCTGATCCTGGGGAGAATAGGTATGCATCATGGCTATCCATTTTTACTAGCAGCCATGAATACTCCTCTCTTCCATGAACATGTCCACTCCCCTCTTAAAGCCTTCCAAGTTGGCAGCCATCACCACATCCTGGGGCGGGGAGTTCCACAATTGAGCTATGTGTTGTGTAAAGAAATATTTCCTTTTATCAGATTTGAATCTTTCACCCTCCAGCTTCAGCAGATGACCCCGCGTTCTGGTATTATGAGAGAGGGAGAAAAGCTTCTCCCTGTCCACTCTCTCCAAACCATGCTCAATTTTATAGACCTCTATCATGTCTCCCATTAACCTCCTTCTTTCCAGGCTAAACAGCCCTAAGCATTTTAACCGCTCCTCATAGGGCAGTTGCTCTAGTCCCCTGATCATTAGCAATAGTCGTTTGCAAAGCTAAGCCGTGTCTGGGATTCTGCATGCTTCCTTTTCGATGCAGGGAAGAAGCAAATACAAAAGATCGCGTTAAAGAGGTTCTTAAGAAATGTGAAGTCAGTATGCCCTGGCTTTGCAGTGATGTCTGGAATGATGGTTCAGCGTTAAGAAATTAAAAAAAAAATATGCGGGGCACTTCAGCCTGGAATGCGCTGCTAATTACCAAGCGTAAATGGCCAGATAGTACCTTTTCATGCATTGCAGAAGTGTCTTCTGGGATTCCCCACCACTATTTTATTTTTTTATTTATTTGTTAGATTTATAACCCACGCTCCCCAGCCAAGGCCATGCTCTGGGTGGGTGACAACATTAAAACAGTATATTAAAAAAGTAAAACAGTATCTTAAAACAGTATAGTGCTGAAGCAGATGGCCGTCCATCAGCAGATAAATCTGGGTGTCATCAACATACTGATGTAGGGTTGCCAAGTTCCTCTTTGCTACCAGCGAGAGGTTTTGGGGCGGAGCCTGGGGAGGGCAGGGTTTGGGGAGGGGAGGACCTTCAATGCCATAGAGCCCAATTGCCAAAGTGGCCATTTTTTCCAGGCAAACTGATCTCTATCGGCTGGAGATAAGCAGTAATAGCAGGAGATCTCCAGCTGGTACCTGGAGGTTGGCAGCCCTATACTGATGACACCCTAGCCGGAAACTCCTGACAAGCAAGGCAAAGGGGCGTATACATAGCGAGAGGATCACACCATGTGAGAGGCACCCAGCACACCAAAGGGTGTCGCTGCAAAACCTCTTCCCCAAGCGCCACCCTTTGTCCCCGACCCTGAAGGAAAGAGTGCAGCCATTGATGGGCTGTAGCCCGAATTTCCAAGTTTAATTCCCCCCATCCCCCTTACCAGCCAATTGCCAGGGGAGACCTGGCACCCCTAACCTCTGTACAACTTAAGCCTAGAGGCCCTAACGCAACAAGTCTAGCAGCCGTCTTATCAACAACCACAGCGTGGTGTAGTGGTTAAGAGCGGTGGTTTGGAGCGGTGGACTCTGATCTGGAGAAGCAGGTTTGATTCCCCACTCCTCCACATGAGCGGCGGAGGCTAATCTGGTGAACCGGGTTGGTTTCCCCACTCCTACACATGAAGCCAGCTGGGTGACCTTGGGCTAGTCACAGCTCTCTTAGAGCCCTCTCAGCTCCACCTACCTCACAGGGTGTCTGTTGTGGGGAGGGGAAGGGAAGGTGTTTGTAAGCCGGTTTGAGTCTCGCTTAGGTGGTAGACAAAAAGGGTAAGAGTCCAGTAGCACCTTAAAGACTAACAAGTGGTAGAGAAAGTCAGCATATAAAAACTAACTCTTCTTCTCCTCCTCCTTCTCCTCCTCCTCCTCCTTCTTCCTCTTCCCAGACGCCAGCAGATACTCTCTCCTCCAGACATTAACTCTTTCTTCACTGTACATCTTGTGTAAATTTTTTCCCCACACAGAGAAACATAAAAACGTGAAAGTTCTTTAAGAGGCAACATTTATTTCTTTTAAAGTGGGGTATAAACAATTTGTTAAAAAATAAATGAAAAGAGTTATGATTAGGCTGAGTGAATTCTCAATGAGTATGTCCACGTTTTGTGTGGGCGTGTGTTTATGTCCACATCCCTGGTCTACTAGCTCGACATAGCCTAAGGTGAAATGCGAGGCCAACCTGGGAATCCCCGCTAAGATCAAACCTCTGAACCATCCCATTCAAAAGAATCTCAAAAAAGGAAAACTTCTCGGGGGGGAAAAGGAGGCGGACGTTCCCTAATGGTGAATTCTGCTTTTATTTGTTTTGCCGGTTAAAGAGGTGTACTAACAGAATGGAGAAGCCAGCCTCCGAGAAGAATGTTCCCGTCAACTCTTCCTTAATTCTTTGTGGCGCAATGGGTCTCTTTTATCTAATGGGATATGACTTTCATACACCAACTGGCAATTTAACCTTGGCCACAAGTTATGATGTACATTACAATACACTTTTATTATGTTACTCTGTATTGTTGCTGTAACTTTAATCTATTGCTAAACCTCGAACAGTATGTCTGTGTCGGTGAAAGCCATCTGTCAAAGCCTCAGTGGAGACATTAGTATGTAAATGTTTCTTGGTTTTTTCTTGGAGGGAGGGGGGAGAAATTTAATATACTGTCCTAATATGCCAGCCAGAGGGAGAAAATGTTTATGAAAAAGTATCTCTCTTCCCCCCCTCCCTTCCTTAGTGGGAGGAAATATTTTTTTTAAAAAAAAAAAGTCAGGTTGAAAGGCAAACCAGATCACTCTCTTCACTCTCCACAACAGAATCTTTTAAAGCTAATGATGCAGCCTCTAATAAAAAAAATAAAATAATATACATGAGAGACTCTTCGGCAAACGTTCCACAAAACATCGAGGACATTAATATTGGTATTGCTATCTTTTCTATATTACAGTCATATTTCAATAAGGTAAGTTTGGTAGCAGCTGCCATCTTGGATTATTTCTTATTAGATTGTTACAAAATATGCAGATTCCCTCCCCTCTTGGATTATTTATTGCTTGTTTTTTTTAAAAAAAAAAACCAAATGACTTCAAAAGAGCTTCGTCGAAGTCTTCAGGCTTTGTTAGCATTTTGGTAGAAAAAAGATTGCTTTTCCCTGCTACCTGATGCCGAACTTCATGCTCGCGTGCGCCAACCTGTTGAAATCTTCTCTTAAATGTAATCGAGGCCTGAGGAAGATAAGATAGAAAGTCCGAGAAAGAAGATGCCATGTCCTTTCAGGGTGGCCTGTTCCATTGCTGGATTCCCTTTACATCTAACAATGCTGAGAAAATTCGCAAGGGATGAGCTCGTGATACAAATTTTCACTCATTTGTATGACCTCGTTCAGAAACCCTTCCCATGTTTGGTAATTAATTTGGTAATTAATAATTCAGAGTAATTAATAAAGCAGAGTCTCTGGGAGATTCTGTTTCAGGTGCCTCCACCATCTGAGGCTAGACGGGTGGCAACCTGAGAAAGGGCCTTCTTGGTTATGGCCTCAAAGTTTTGGAACTTTCTCCCCAGGGAGATTCGTCTGTCCCTCTATCATGATTTTTTTGGTCTCATTCGACATACCCCCAATAACTGTTATTGGCTCTCTTCCCGGTTTTTGCTGTAATGTGTTTATATGTTTTATTGAATTATCTCCTGTTTAGCCTGAAGAGTAGAAGACTGAGAGTTGATATGATAACCATCTTCAAGTACCTGAAGGGCTGTCATAGACAGGATGGTGCCGAGTTGTTTTCTGTTGCCCCAGAAGGTCGGACCATTACCAACGGGTTAAAATTAAATCAAGAGAGTTTCTGTCTAGACATTAGGAAGAATTTTCTAACACTTAGAGCAGTTCCTCAGTGGAACAGGCTTTTTGGGGAGGTGGTGAGCTCTCCTTCCCTGGGGGGTTTTAAGCAGAGGCTAGATGGCCATCTGTCAGCAATGCTGATTCTATGACCTTAGGCAGACCATGAGAGGGAGGGCATCTTTGTCATCTTTTGGGCATGGAGTAGGGGTCACTGGGGGTGTGTGGAGGAGGTAGTTGTGAATTTCCTGCATTGTGCAGGGGGTTGGACTAGATGACCCTGGTGGTCCCTTCCAACTCTATGATTCTACAAGTAGCGCATTGTCACCAGCAGTATTTTACACATACCCATTCTCATACTGACTGTTGAGAGACTTAAGGTCTGCCTAAGTTCATAGAATCAGCATAGCTGACAGATAGCTATCTAACCTCCAGGTGTTTATCTAAATAATGTAGCTACTCCCAAAAAATAAAAATTAGTAGTAACAAAGGTTCAAATAATTTACAAATCATATATTACAGTATGCCCTGACCTGGATGGCCCAGGCTATCCTGATCTCGTCAGCAGCTAAGCAGGGTCAGCCCTGGTTAGTATTTGGATGGGAGACCACCAAGGAAGGCCAGGGTTGCTATACAGAGGAAGGCCCTGGCAAACCACCTCTGTTAGTCTCTTGCATTGAAAACCCCATAAGGGGTCACCATGAGTCGGGTGCGACTTGACGGTACTTTACACGCACATATTACAGTATAGAAATAATGAGCAAACACAAATAGAAGTGTTGATCATATAACATAGAACCACAACAATGACAGGTATGCCGGCTAGTATCCCATTTCAATATCCTTCTTCGGAGTGTACCCTTGAAATTCAACAACAAACAGCAGTATAACTAATGCAAATATCACACAATAATTACATATAACTTGTTTATAACAGGCTACATGGGAGTTACTGTAGCAATCATCAGAAATGGGGTAATTATCCTTTATGACACATAGGTCTGCAATGAGTGAAATAAAATACATAACAATTAGTAAACAAAGGCACATAAAGATAAAATGAAAAGTCTCCCAAACCCAATTTGAAAACTTACAAGTTATTAGATCAATGCCTTGTAACCTCTGGTGCTTTGCACATATTTTCCCCCCCTCTAACATCATGTCGCTCTGGTATTTGGCATTTTGGCAAAAGCTCATAGAATCATAAAGTTGGAAGGGACTACCAGGGTCATCTAGTCCAACCCCCTGCACAATGCAGGAAATTCACAACTATCTCCCCCCTCCACACCCCCAGTGACCCCTACTCCATGCCCAGAAGATGGCCAAGATGCTCTCCCTCTTATCATCTGCCTAAGGTCATAGAATCAGCATTGCTGACAGATGGCCATCTAACCTCTTCTTAAAAACCTCCAGGGAAGGAGAGCCCACCACCTCCCGAGGAAGCCTGTTCCACTGAGGAACGGCTCTGACTGTTAGAGAATTCTTCCTAATGTCTAGATGGAAACCTTTTTGATTTAATTTCAACCCGTTGGTTCTGGTCCAACCTTCTGGGGCAACAGAAAACAACAATGGTAGAAGCTGCTTTTGACCATTGAGTTTTGCCCAAGTGCCAGAGTGTCTCCCATAACATCGCCATCATGATGACATCATTTCTTCATGCCAACAGTGGTGAGGCCAAGGCCCAAATTTACTTCTGGTAAGTCCTCCGCCAGCCGGCTGAAAGGCACCAGAAAGAGGAGGCACAAAGCAGGGGATCCCCACCCCCAGTAGGGCCTGGCAACTCTTGACTAGATTGGGCTAAAGGGTTGCCAGGTCCCTCTTTGCTACCGGTGGGAGGTTTTTAGGGTGGAGCCTGAGGAGGGTGGGATTTGGGGAGGGGAGGAACTTAAATGCCATGGAGTCCAGTTTCCAAAGGGGCCATTTTTGTCCAGGTGAACTGATCTCTATCAGTTGTAATAGCAGATCTCCAGCTACTACCTGGAGGTTGGCAACCCTATTTGGCTACCTGGGCCATTCTTGACAGGCCTGAGTGGGGATGGGGTGAAGATAAAGGAAAGAGCAGAAGAGAGTATAAGGGATAGAAACAGAATAATTGAGGCAGAGGAGAGGCTGAGGCAAGAACAAAATCTGGGGAGGAAAAGAAGAAAGAAAGGAGAGCAAGTTGAGGAAAGATCCGGGAGATGAAGTAAGAGGAGGTGAAAGGGGAAGTAGAGGAAGCAGGGATGCTAGGGTGGGGTGGGGCTAACCTCTGAGGAGATGCCTCTGAGTTGTTTTCTGTTGCCCCTGAAGGTCGGACCGGAACCAACAGGTTCAAATCTAACCAATTCAAACCGGCTAAACATTAGGAAGAACTTCTTGACAGTTTGAGCAGTTCCTCAGTGCAACAGGCTCCCTCGGGAGGTGGTGGGCTCTTCTTTGGAGGTTTCTAAGCGCAGTCTTGATGGCCATCTGACAGCAAGACTGATTCTGTGAATTTAGGCAGATCATGAGAGGGAAAGCAGGAACGGTTGCGTCAGTGTTTGGCTCTCGTGGCTCTTTCTTACATGCCCAGGGTAATGTCGATCGCCACTTGGGGTCAGGAAGGAATTTGCCTCCAGGCCAGATTGGCCAGGGATCCTGGCCTTTTTCCCTTTCCTCTGGGAATAGAGCAGAGGTCACTGCAGGAATGTGAGGGGGAGGTAATTGTGATTTCCTTGTGTTGTGCAGGGGGTTGGACTAGATGACCCTTGAGGTCGCTTCCCACTCTATGTTTCTATGAGTCACTATTAAAAGAAGTCCTCAAAGCATTCCTGGAATTGCCCAAGCCATGACAAGAACAAGGAAGGGGAGTCAACCTGGCCCTCCTCCCAGAAGGGCTTACGACAATTCAGAGAGCCTTGCTTCCAGTAAAGTCAGTAAGATTGATACCAAACGTTGCCGGCGAAATGTGCAAAATGCATATCTCCTAGTAATGATAGTGTTTGAGCGTTTGGACCTGCAAATACCTGTTGCTGAAGATTTAGGGAGAGCAATGAGCAGAACCTCCCGCTTTCTCCTTTTCCGAGATACACAGCTGAGTTCAGCTTTTGTCTGGATTCGCCTCTGGGGCTTTTATTTCTGGTTGCTTGAAATTGCAAGCGTGCGCCGGGAGCCCGCAGGAGAGGGGAGCAGCCGAGTTTGAGAGCATATTTCATGGGGAATCTCACTTTGGCATGTCATCAATCTAAACTAGAGCTCTAATGTGCTCTGTCATATGAAATCTGGCTGGAAAGGGACCAGTGAAATTCTGTCGATAGCAGACGATCCAGGTGCAAGCAGGAACGTACCTGTCTGCTGTTTTGCAAGGGAGAAGAAATCTGGTTCTGTCATTCAGGCCTGGCATTTGGCCATGGAATGCCTGGCATCAGTGGTCATTTATGCTTGGTCGCTTTGTTAAGTGTGTGTTAAGTGCCGTCAAGTCGCTTCCGACTCATGGCGACCCTATGAATGAAAGTCCTCCAAAATGTCCTATCTTTGACAGCCTTGCTCAGATCTTGCAAACTGAAGGCTGTGGCTTCTTTTATTGAGTCAATCCATCTCTTGTTGGGTCTTCCTCTTTTCCTGCTGCCTTCGACTTTTCCTAGCATGATTGTCTTTTCCAGTGACTCTTGTCTTGGATCATGAAAAGCTATGGCTGGTTTTAAAGGAAATGGGTGTGCCACTACATCTGATCGTTTTAATGCGCAACCTGTACTCTGGACAAGAGGCCACAGTTAGAACAGAATATGGAGAAACGGAATGGTTTCCAATTGGCAAAGGTGTCAGACAAGGATGTCTTTTATCTCCCTATGTCTTCAACCTGTATGCAGAACATATAATTAGGAAAGCTGGATTAGATTTAGATGAAGGAAAGCTGGATTAGATTTAGATGAAGGAAAGCTGGATTAGATTTAGATGAAGATTTAGATGAAAGCTGGATTTAGATTTAGATGAAAATTGGAGGGAGGAACATTAATAATTTGAGATATGCTGATGACACGACATTATTGGCAGAAAATAGTGAAGATTTGAAACAACTACTGCTAAAAGTTAAAAGAGAAAGTGCCAAAGCAGGACTACAGCTGAACGTCAAGAAAACAAAAGTAATGACTACAGGAGAATTACACAACTTTAAGGTTGACAATGAGGAAATTGAAATTGTTCAAGATTTTCTATTCCTTGGCTCCACCATCAACCAAAAGGGAGACTGCAGCCAAGAAATCAGAAGGAGATTGAGACTGGGAAGGGCAGCCATGAAGGAGCTAGAAAATATTTTGAAGTGTAAGGATGTGTCATTGGCCACCAAGACTAGATTAATTCATGCCATCGTATTCCCTATTACTATGTATGGGTGTGAAAGCTGGACAGTGAAGAAAGCTGATAGGAAGAAAATAGATTCCTTTGAAATGTGGTGTTGGAGGAGAGTGTTGCGGATTCCATGGACTGCCAAAAAAACAAATCAGTGGGTTATAGATCAAATCAAGCCTGAACTGACCCTAGAAGCTAAAATGGTTGCTTTACCCTCCTTTATTCCCTGTTTCAGCCGGGATCAAATTATTCAGTATGATTGTTACCTCATTCCTTGGAAGCTCAATGCTGTTTCAATGCAAAATGAACCCTGCTTTTCCCATTCCTCTTCAGGCCCGAATTAAACCGTTCATCCCAGCTCATTCCGGAGTCACAGAGCATGCATACTCTGTTCTCGGGTTGAGCTTTGCCCTACCCTTTTCCAAACCCCTCTTCAAGGCAGGATGCAGACAGCCCAACAGGGGAAGCACAGAAGATTGGCTTCTCTCACAACCAATCACAAAGCAGTATGTAAAGAGGCAGGGATTCAAGTGCTTCCTGCTACCTCGAAGCTGTTTCTGAGCAAAAGAAAGGCTTTTTTTAAAAAAATGAAGCTTGGATTTCTCCCCCACCCCTCTTTCAGATTGCTCAGTTTTTTGGTGTTTTGTTCTTAAAATGTTTTTTTATGTGGCAGTTGGGTGGGGGGGGGGAAGGAAATCTTCTCTCAGGGTGAGTACTGCGAAGTCAGCCAATTACAGAGCAGCATTTAAAGGGGTGGGACTTGATTTGAACTTGGGAGACTGCTTTTCTGCATTCATGCCTCCATTAGCACACAGTTTCGTCCTTGATCATTCTAGCCAATGCATACAGTTTTCCCCAACCCGGGTTACTTGGTCCTGGCTGAAACAGGGAATAAAGGAGGTTAAAGGGATCGTGCATAAATGACCATCGAATCATAGCGGTAGAAGGGGCCAAAGAGGCCATCTAGTCCAACCCCCTGCTCAATGCAGGATCAGCCTAGAGAGCATCTCTGACAAATGTTTGTCCAGCCTGTGCTTAAAGACTGCCAGTGAGGGGGAGCTCACCACCTCCCTAGTTAGCTGATTCCACTGTTGAACAACTCTTACTGTAAAAAAAAATGTTTTTTTTTTTCCTAATATCCAGCTGGTACCTTTCCTCCTGCAATTTAAAGCCATTGTTGCAAGTCCTATCACATGAACACATGAAGCTGCCTTATACTGAATCAGACCCTCGATCCATCAAAGTCAGTATTGTCTACTCAGACCAGCAGTGGCTCTCCAGGGTCTCAGGCAGGGGTCCCAGGTTCAATCTCGGCATCTCCAGTTAAAGGAACTAGGCAAGTAGGTGATATGAAAGACCTCTGCCTGAGACCCAGGGGAGCCGCTGCTGGTCTGAGTAGACAATAATGACTTTGATGGAGCAAAGGTCTGATTCAGTAGAAGACAGCTTCATGTGTCCATGTGTATGTGTTCAAACCAAAGCAATGCTCGGTCAAGCATCCAAAGTCACAAATTATGGATGTATATGAGGATGGCCAAATTAACAGAATTCCTACATGGTAAAGATATGGAAGAATTTAAAAAAACATGGTCTAAGGCCACCTCATATTGGGATAATTTGGCAAAAATGGATTTTACAGTATTAATTAACGAGTTGTAGAAATTAGTTTTAATAATTTCATATTTTTGTGTTATTAAGGATAATAAATACTGTTTAGACACTTCTTCGGAAGTCGGGTGAAGGGTCACTTTTTTAGGTGGGTGGAGGGGGAAGGGGTATCTTTTTGAATTATATAATCAAGCAAATATGAATGTAATACTTAAAGTATATAGATACTCTTCTGTGTTATGTTTTTTCTTTATGTAATTTTTTACGTTAATTTTATTGTATTTTTTATGTTTTGTTATAAAAAATAATAAAACTTTATTTAAAAAAAAACATCCAAAGTCACCACACACTCCTATAAATATTAAAGTTTGATGGGCTCTGTCCACTTGAGCAAATAGTTTCATGGAGCGAGATTTGCAGTTATTTAGAGATCACTTCCTGGTGCAGAAGGATGTAGCTGTTTTGGAGCCTTTCGCCACAAGTCATCAAAGGCATGTGTAGGCTGGTACTCAGCAGTAGCAACAGGGGGGATCCGCGTGGGGGGGAAGGTCAGCTCTGCTCTTTGATTGGCAGGCCGGCGTCTGCTGATCAATAGCCACAAGAGATTATCGATCCATCCACCAATCCTCACTTTTAATTACTGACATTTAAATGTCAGATATTTTGAAGACAGTTTATTGCTCATGACGGTAATTGTGCCTTCTGTGGACTACAGTGGCAACAAACAAACAAAACTCTTGTCTGTGAGGATCGTTTCCAGAAAGGGATAGATTCTGATCTCTACTTTTCCCGTGTCAGACTGGAGTAATTCTATTATATTAGAAACAGAGAGACATATTGCTGGAAGGGACCTCAAGGGTCATCTAGCCCAATCCCGTGCACAGTGCAGGAAATTCACAACTACCTCCCCCCCCTCTCCCTCAGTTACCCCTACTCCAAGTGCAGAAGATGGCCTAAAAAAGCCCTCCAGGATCCCTGGCCAATCTGGCCTGGAGGAAAATTGTTTCCTGACCCCAAAGTGGCAGTCGGCATTACCCTGGCCATGTAAGAAAGGGTCATGAGAGCCAAACACTGACACAAACCTTCCTGCCCTCCCTCTCATGATCTGCCTGTCAGATGGCCATCTAGCCTCTGTTTAAAAACCTCCAAAGAAGAAGAGCCCACCACCTCCTGAGGAAGCCTGTTCCACTGAGGAACTGCTCTAACTGTTAGAAAATTCTTCCAAAAGTCTAGACGGAAACTCTTTTGATTTAATTTCAAGCTGTTGGTTCTGGTCCAATCTTCTGAGTCAACATAAAACAACTCTGAACCATGCTCTATATGACAGCCCTTTAAATATTTGAAGATGGCTATCATATCATCTCTCAATCATCTCCTCTCCAGACTAAACATACCCACCTCCTTCAATCTTTCCTCATAGGACTCCAGACTAGGACTGCCAACCTCCAGGTACTAGCTGGAGATCTCCCACTATGACCACTGATCTCCAGGCGGCATAGATCAGTTTCCCTGGAGAAAATGGCTGCTTTGGCAATTGGACTCTATGGCATTGAAGTCCCTCCCCTCCCCAAACTCCGCCCTCTTCAGGCTCCACCCCAAAAACCTCCCGCCAGTGGCAAAGAGGGACCTGGCAACCCTACTCCAGGCCCCTCACCATCTTTGTTGACCTCCTGTGGACACATTCCAGCTTATCTACATCCTTCTTAAACTGCCGTGCTCAAAACTGAACACAATACTCTGAGTGAGGTCTAACCAGAGCACAGTAAAGTTCGCGTGATCTGGACACTACACTTCTGTTGATGTGACCCAAAATCACATTTGCCTTTTTAGTTACCCCATCGTACTGCTGACTCATGTTCAATGTATGGGCTATGCCAGGGATTGAACCTGGGACCTTCTGCATGCCAAGCGGAGGCTCTACCACTCGGAGGCTCTACCACTGAGCCAAGGCCCCTTTCCTTTTTATGCCTCTCACAGCAGGCTGCTGGATTAGAACGTAGGGTCCAAAGCAGCTCATGAATTTGCTCCCCCCCCCTCTGCTTACACTTGCAGAGGATTTACTGTTGAGTATAAACTCCACTGCCAGTACCCTGAAGAGCTTCCGGCAATAAATGGGAGGGGGAAGAAAACATTAAAAATGCAGTTTTATAAAGAATGTCAGTTCAGGAAATCAAATGTATTTTTTGATTTTTGAAATGCTTGGCTGCCACTGAAGCCCCCGAACCCGGGAGGCGACTTAACTAGATACAGCACCAAGTAATCATATGCCTGGAAATACCTTTCCTGCCCCCTCTTTCCACGCATATATGTACCTGATGTTATCTAGTGCATCCGCAAATGTTGCTTGTGTACGGCGCAAGCTATAATAGGATTTTGTGAATTGTTCTTATCTCGGCATTATATATGCATCCGGAGGGAAAACTTTATTTTAACCAGGTACATTATCAGAAAATAACAATCTAGGGCATAAACATCCCAAGTGTGCATCTTCTTTTCTGATGTCAAGCAGTTCAAACAATACACATATTTTTTCCCCATTACTTTACGTTTGTTTGGCAGGGTTTCTGCTCATTATTATTAGGAGCTGTATTGCGTTTGCCTGTGCCGAAGCCCGATTCGTTCATGTTCCATTAAACCGGCACGCCAAAGTTCACACTGGCTTCCTGCAGGTTTCAGGCAAAATTCCAAATACTAGTTTATGTAGCGCATAAGAACAGCTTAAGCAATATGAAGCAACGGGGCCATCGGCAATCCCAGAATGGCCGTCCTTCCAACCCCTTTAACCTCTGGATTCTTTTGCCTGCCAAAGGCGAGAATGAAACACCGAAGAAGGGTCAGTAACCCCTGGAAGATCAGGGCCTCTTTCCATGGTTTCTTCCCCTTCTCACTAATGAAGAATAAGTGTTCCCTGTTTTGTTTATATATTTATTTACTTACATGTCTGTCAACTACGTCCGTTCTCTGCTTTTCCCTGTTGGTTTTATTGATCTGTGAATGTAGGCTTTGTGGCTTTTATAGGCATCTTGATGCAGTATTTATACCTATACCCAGTGATCCTATCTGAATGAAGCAGAGGAGTGAATATAAGAACATAAGAAAGGCCATGCTGGATCAGACCAAGGCCCATCAAGGCCAGCATGATGCACACAGTGGCCAACCAGGTGCCTCTAGGAAGCCCAGAAACAAGATGACTGCAGCAGCATCCTGTCTATGTTCCACAGCACCTAATATAATAGGCATGCTCCTCTGATACCGGAGAGAATAGGTATGCATCATGACTAGTATCCATTTGGACTAGTAGCCATGGATAGCCCTCTTCTCATAAGAACATAAGAAAGGCCATGCTGGATCAGACCAAGGCCCATAAAATCCAGCAGTCTGTTCACACAGTGGCCAACCAGGGGCCTCTAGGAAGCTTACAAGCAAGACGACTGCAGCAGCACCTAACATAATAGGCATGTTCCTCTGATCCCAGAGAGATTAGGTATGCATCATGACTAGTATCTATTTTTTACTAGAAGCCATGAATACCCCTTGTGCATGTGGAAGAAATCTTTCCCACCTCCCCAATCCAGTTTCTACCTGCTGTGCCTTCCAAATTCCAGCTCATGGAAACCTAGACCATTAGGGGAAAGGCACTGGACTTCTAGAGAAAATATGAAGAAAAGTCATAGTCTGCAATTGCATTGTGGAATAACAAAAATCACCTGCCGTTCCATTAGTGAGCAACAGCTAAGGAGGTAAGCCAGCAACAATCTATAAAGCATAAGTTTAATAATATACATTAAACAATCTGCTGTACGAATCAGATTGAAAAACCCATCCTTTTTTAAGGAAAAAATTGTGAAGAAACATAAAACAGCTAGTTTGGTGTAGTGGGTAAGAGTGTCAGACTAGTATCTGGGAGATCAGGGTTCGTGTCCCCACTTGTTCCATGGAAGCTCACTGGGTGATAGGGTTACCAGGTCCCTTTTCGCCACTGGCGAGAGGTTTTTGGGGCAGAGACTGAGGAGGGTGGGGTTTGGGGAGGAGAGGGACTTTAATGCCATAGAGTCCAGTTAGTACCTGGAGGTTGGCAACCCTAGACCATGGGCCAGTCACACACTCTCAGCCTATCCTGCCTCACAGGGTTGTTGTGAGAATAAAATGGAGTAGATCAGAATGATGTTAGCTGCTTGGGTCTCCACTGGGGGGAAAGAAGGGTCTAAAGCAAACAAACCAACAAACAAATTCAGAATAAAATTGTACTCAAAAACTTAAGAATGGAGATATGGGGGTGAGCAATGGAGGGATGAGAAATTCAGAACCATCCCTATACTTAGTAAATTACACCAGCTAAAGGCCCATTCATGTTTGATGGGCAGGGAAGTCACATGAACACACAAAGCTGTCTTATACTATATCAGACCATCGGTCCATCTAAGTCAGTATTGCCCACTCAGACCGGCAGCGGCTCTCCAGGGTCTCAAGGTAGAGGTCTTTCACATCACCTACTTGCCTAGTCCCTTTAACTGGAGATGCCAGAGATTGAACCTGGGGCCTTCAGCGTGCCAAGCAGATGCTCTACAAACTGAGCCACCGCCCCTCCCCAAAGGATACTGACGTTGCTGCCAATCCCCTTGTCCACCAACAGTGATCACATTTTATTCCCTCACAGGGTGTCTGTTGTGGGGAGTGGAAGGGAACGTGATTGTAAACCCATTTGATCCTTCCTTAAGTTGTAGAGAAAGTCAGCATATAAAAACCAACTCTTTTATTGTCGAAGGCTTTCACGGTCAGAGTTCATTGGTTCTTGTAGGTTATCCGGGCTGTGTGACCGTGGTCTTGGTATTTTCTTTCCTGACGTTTCACCAGCAGCTGTGGCCGGCATCGCCACAGCTGCTGGCGAAACGTCAGGAAAGAAAATACCAAGACCACAGTCACACAGCCCGGATAACCTACAAGAACCAATGAACTCTTCTTTTACTTGGAAGACTTTGGCAAAGATAAAGATTTTCCGATCCCTGGAGATTTTTAGGAGTGGAGCCTGGGGAGAGCAGTGTTTGGCGGTCATCGTCATCTTCTTCTTCTTCTTCTTTCTCAGTCCACCAGCAAAAAGGGGACTATTTTGATGTTACCGTGGCAGGTATTTAATTAAAATAGGGGTTATCCATTGATCTCAATAAGAATTGTATTGAGGACATTCCAACATCATACAGAATAGTGTGTCAACTCGCTTCCTTCACTGGGTATATAAATGGGGACAAACCTTTTATCGTCTTTGTCAGGATTTCTATCAGGACAGGGACAGTGTGCTGAGATGCCCTCTGGACTGCCTGCCTTGCTGTCGGCTGAACTCTGGGGACGGGGCTAGAGACTTGGGGGCATCGCCTGTTAAATGCACTTAAATCGTGTCCCGCGTGTTTTCGTCCGGCAGGAGGCTTTTCACGCTTTTAGCCTTGTGCCTTTTATTGAGTGTGGAGACACAATTTATAAATAGGCTTCGCTCCCGTGTCGTGGTTGTTTTTTGTTACCAAAAAATGTCATTTAGATCTAGTTTTACTAGCGTTTATAAACATGGTATATTCCGTTTTTTATCACCTCAGCCTTTTTATTGGCTGAGGAAGACAGCTGTCTGTTAGCTACTCCAGTTTTAATCACATTGTTTTATGGGAGGTGGTGTGCAGAGACCTTCTGGATATAAATAAACTTGGAACGGGCAAATCTCTTCTGAGTCTTGAGGTTCAGTTCGACAGCCATGCTACTGTTCAAGTTGGAGCAATCCAACAGTTGCGTCCAGCCCTGTGATAAAATAGAAATGATCATTTGGATTGTTCCACCCCTCAGGTGGTGGAAGATTTGAAGTGGGAGGGGCAACTGAGAAGTGGGAGGGACTCCCAGTTCAATGTCGTAGAGTCTAATTGCCAAAGAGGCTGTTTTCTTCAGGTGAACTGACCTCTATCAGCTGGAGATCAGTTGTAATAGCAGGAGATTTCCAGCTTGTACCTGGAGGTTGGCAACCCTAGGCTGAGGCCTTCATTTGAACATAAGAGCATCAGAAGAGCCCTGCTGGATCAGACCAGTGGTCCATCTAGTCCAGCATCTATAAAATTATGCATGGTTTGGAGACAGTGGACAGGGAGAAGTTTTTCTCCCTCTCCCATAATACTAGAACACGGGGTCATCTGCTAAAGCTGGAGGGTGAGAGATTCAAAACAGATAAAAGGAAGTATTTTTCACACAACGCATAGTTAAATTGTGGAACTCCCTGCCCCAGGATGTGGTGATGGCTGCCAGCTTGGAGGGCTTTAAGAGGGGAGTGTACATATTCATGGAGGAGAGGGGTATTCATGGCTATTAGTTAGAATGGATACTAGTCATGCTGCATACCTATTCCCTCCTGTATCAGAGGAGCACGCCTATTATCTTAGGTGCTGTGGAACACAGGCAGGATGGTGCTGCTGCAGTCGTCTTATTTGGGGGCTTCCTGGAGGCACCTGGTTGGCCACTGTGTGAACAGACTGCTGGACTTGATGGGCCTTGGTCTGATCCAGCAGGGCCTTTCTTATGTTCTTATGTTATGTTCTCACACGGTGGCCAACCAGTTCCTCTGGAGGGCCAACAACAGGGCATAGAGGCTGAGGCCTGATCTTGGCATTTAAAGGTTTGGTGCCCCCGAATGTTGTTTACACTCACATCATGATTAACCCTTCTCAGGCCTAAAGTGGCACTCAGGTTGAAGATCAATTTTTTTTCACTGTTTTTTTTTTTAATTTTGTGGGGGAGAGATCCAATGAGCTTAGCTGACTTTATTTTCTCCATTTAATTGAATGGGCATGCTTGAGAGGTTCACAGCAATGCTGAAGGAAGGGGTGATCTGTGGAGAATTTGGTGAGAGCCCAGAGGCATCAGCGTGGAGAATGGAAGCTTAAGAGCCAGCATAATGCAGGGGTTGAACTGATACCTGAAGGGTGTGGCTTCAAATCCCTGCTCATCTGTTGACCTGGTGTATGGCCAACTGATGTCCCAAGAACATCCATGGCTCTTGAAAGCAGAGTAAAGGGTAAACAGTTCCCTTAGGCATACGGTTGCCAACCTCCAGGTAACAGCAGAAGATCTCTTGCTTTTACAACTGATCTCCAGCCGATAGAGAACAGTTCACCTGGAGAAAATGGGTCAAGGTATTTTGCTGCCCCAAACAGGTCTTGGGCACAGGTTGTCCACCAGGACTCAGGGCGGATGACAAGTTCCACCAGCAGGGGGAGGGGTTGTGGGTAGGGCTGCCAACCTCCAGGTGGTGACTGGATCTCCAGGTGATAGAAATCAGTTCCTCTGGAAAAAATGGCCGCTTTGGCCATTGGACTCTATGGTAGGGTTGCTGATAGAGATTGGACTCTACGGCATTTAAGCCCCTCCCCTCCCCAAATCCCACCCTCCTCAGGCTCTGCCACAAAAACCTCCCGCCGGTGGCAAAGAGGGACCTGGCAACCCTACTCTCAGCCCACGTGGAGGCACGCAATGGCAAACCACCTCTGAAAGTCTCTTGCCTTGAAAACCCTATGGGGGTCACCATAAGTCAGCTGTGTCTTGAGGGCACTTTCCGCCACCTATATTCAATTAGATTTTTTAAATGATCCTCATTCTCTGCTTTTTGCTGTTCTGTAGGTTTGTTTGTCACTGAAAAAGACAGTCATGCTAGGAAAAGTTGAGGGCAGCAGGAAAAGAGGAAGACCCAACAAGAGATGGATTGACTCAATAAAGGAAGCCACAGCCTTCAATTTGCAAGATCTGAGCAAGGCTGTCAAAGATAGGACATTTTGGAGGACTTTCATTCATAGGGTCGCCATGAGTCGGAAGAGACTTGACGGCACTTAACACACATAACACACAGGTTTGTTTATACCCTGACCTGGATGGCCCAAGCTAGCCTGATCTCATCACATCTCGGAAGATAAGCAGGTAGTATTTGTATGGGAGACCAACAAGAAAGTCCAAAGTCACAATGCAGAGGCAGGCCATGGCTAACCACCTCTGGACGTCTCTTGCCTTTAAAATAGGATTGCCAGTCTCCAGGTGTTGGCTAGAGATCTCCTGCTATTACAACTGTTCTCCAGGTGACAGAGATCAGTTCACCTGGAGAAAATGGCAACTTTGGAAGGTGGACTCTATGGCATTATACCCCTCCCCAAACCCCACCGTCCTCAGGCTCCACCCCCAAAATCTCCAGGTATTTCCCAACCTGGAGCTGGCAACCCAGGGGCAGGGAGTTCCACAATTTAACCATCTGCTATAATAATTGGTCTCCAGGTAATAGAAATCAATTCCCCTGGAGGAAATGTCTGCTTTGGCAATTGTACTCTATGGCATTGAAGTCCCTCCCTCCTCAAACCCCACCGTCCTCAGGCTCCACCCCCAAAATCTCCAGGTATTTCCCAACCTGGAGCTGGCAACCCTACTTGAAAACCCTATGGGGTTGCCATAAGTCAGCTGTGACATGACAACCACCAGGTGTGTTTATATTGTCTGTGTGTGTTGTTTAGCTCTGCAATTTATATGTTGTTCATGCATACAACGCACATCGTTGATACATATAATATGTGTGTGTGTTTGTGTGTGAAGTGCCGTCAAGTCATTTCTGAGTCTGACTCAAGGAGACCCTATGAATCAATGTCCTCCAAAACATCCTAGGGTTAACAGCTTTGCTCAGGTCTTGCAGACTGAGGGACGTGACTTCCTTGATAGAGTCAATCCATCTCATGTTGGGTCTTCCAATTTTTCTGCTGCCTTCAACTTTTCCTAGCACATAATATGCATATAATATACATGGCATATCATTTACACACAATGCATAATGCTGATCTGGGGATGCTCAAAGAATGTTGGGAAATGTGTACATTTTACTGGAACAATTCAGTGCGAGGAAACAGAAAAAGGCACACAGGTAAGTATCGTGTGCTCAACATACTCCAGGGAGAAGTGACACCCAAAGAACAATTTTTCAGGTCGAAGACACAAGGATGAGCAATTTGAAATTATCCCTAAAACAGAGATTCTACTGAAACGCTTGTCATCCAAATTTCTCTCTGCAGTTTGGAGTTTTGAATTACCTGGTGTCGCTTCGGAAGTGCAACGGATGAATTAAGAATCCTCCGCTGACTTTAAAAGAAAAATCTAAAGTTTGTACAGTATGCGATCTTTGCATTCGGAGCCTTCTGCATATTTTTTCTTCTGTATTATATTGATGTGCCTGGGCACAAGTAATAAAACACTGGCAAAAAGCAACATCGGTATTTTATAGATACACCTGCAGGGCTTGCTGATTGCCTATGAATGTAATGGAAAAACATTGCAAAAAAGCATGGTGAGAATCATTTGTGCCATCACATCAAACTTCCTTTTTTTAGTGTTTTATCGATGAATTTGTATGCTTATCAGTGTATGGGTCAACACTGATGCTGTGGCAAACTGCATCTGCACCTGTCATGGACTGAATTTTAGAAACGCTCTGTTATGTATGTAGCAGAGAGCAAGGCTCATGTTGAGATTGAAGTCTGTTCCCAGGCTCCTTGCCTGTGCGTTCCTATTGGACAGTGGTCTATAGCCGCCCAATCATGGACTTGGCTTGCTCCTGAGCTCCCATTGGACAATGGACTACAACTGGCCAATTGCAGACTTGGGGGGCATAGCTCCAGATGGTTGGGTGAGCATATAAACCAAGGTGGTGTGAGGGTTTAGTTCACTGGTTCCCAACCAGGGGTCCGTGGACCCCCAGGGGTCCGCGAGAACTAAATTAAGGTCCACGAAACAAAGTTATAAACCCATAATAAATTAATATTTTCAATTAAAAGTTCTCTATTATAAAAATATATACTCAAATATTATTCTAAGTTTAATGTTTAACTAACAGTTATGATTAAAGTTTATTTTCAAATTCTCGGAATTTGTATTTTGAACCTTGGGGTCCCTGCACCGAACAAAAAAGTCCTTGTGGTCCCTGGTCAAAAAAAGGTTGGGAACCACTGGTTTAGTTAGAGTTCCACAGTTACAGTTGAAATCACTTCAAGTGGTTAATAAAGTGCTTGTGTTGGAACTCCGTCTCGTGCATTGCCCACGCGTATATTACACTCTTCCAAACAAGAATTCAGAAGAAAAACCACACAGCACAGGGTAGAGTTTAAGAACCATAAAACTGCCATCTTAGGTCATTTATGCATGGGCATTTGGACTCACGTTCGACCCTGGTCTGACTCGGTTGTTCCTTGGAGCTCTGCACAAGTTCTCCATCCATTAGAAATGACATCACTGCCAGCCCTCGCAATGTCCAGGTCTTCCCATTCCTCTGTTAATCCGACTTTTCCCTCTAACCTGAGCTCAGCCCAGCTGAAATCTCCATACAGATGGCCAAACCAGGCCACAAGAAGATTGGCTTCTCTCACAGCCAATCACAAAGCAGCATGTAAAGAGGGGGAGATTCAAATGCTTCCTGCTTCCTCTGAGCTCATTCTAAGCAAAAGAAAAGTTTTAAAACGGAGGTTTGGATTCCCCGCCCCTTTTCTTGCAGATTGCTCCCTTTTTGTTTATTGTTCTTAAAATGCTTTTTAATGCAGCAATAGGTTTTTTTTTGGGGGGGGTTCTTTCACAGTGAGCACTGCAATTACAAAGCAGCATTTAAAGGGATGGGACTTTGTGCTTGGAGGTTGCTGGTACAGAGATTTCCAAAAGGAAAGTGTGGGTCCAGCAAGCAGCGAACCTCAAGCAAAACTCTCATGCATAAGGTAAGTTAGCCATACTTTCTTGGAAGTAAGTCATAGGTCTTTTATGCATGGCTGTTTCCCTCACCATCACCCTTCTGATGACTTTGGGTCTCTGTGTTGATTATGCATGCCGTTTCCGACCAGCAGTGGTCACATGACTCCCCCCTACCTTTCCCCGTGTTTTGTCCACATTTTCAAATTTGAGATCAAACAGGTCTCTGAAAACAAGAGCAAATTGTAAGGAAACGCAGGGGGAGAGCGAGGTGACCTCTGACGGTCGGAAATGGAGTGCATAATTAAAAAAAAAAACCTTAAGTCACCTGAGGGGTGACGGCGAGTGAAACAGCCATGCATAAAAGACCATAGTGAAATCAATGGTACTTACTTCCAAGTAAACATGCATAGGATTCCATGCACGCTAGCTGCCCCTATTTACCAGGCACTGTACTTTCTGGCATCTGTCTCCAGTAAATCTCGTGTCTTTATTTTGCCTTTAGGGAATACCTTTCATTTTTTTATGTGTGCTCCATTTTTTTTGCCCTAGGCGTACATAGAGTGCACTAACTTTATTTCCACGTTTCCCATAAAGTTGCAGATTGTTTTTGAATTACAGCTATTCTACAATAAATGCTCTAATTGCAGATTGTTCATTGGCAGATTGGGATGAGAAGGAAAAATGCTTTCAATGGCCAAGTGCTCAATACAGCTAGGAAAAGGATGGGGTGGGGGAATTCACTCCCTTGCAGGTAGGCTCCCCTAATGAAAAAGAAATAAACCTTGCTTCCTGAATGTATAGTTGGACTCATGCAAATTGACCCCAGCTGCTTGCTGTAATGACTGTTTAGGATGTCGGAGAAACCTTTAATCAGTAAAGATGATCTGGTCTGCCACCATCGATCATTTCTCTTGCATGTGTATGTGTGTATTTACTTATGGTTTACTAGAGATAGCATGGTGTAGTAGTTAAGAGTGGTGGACTCTAATCTGGAGAGCTGGTTTTGATTTCTCACTCCTCCACATGAGCAGCGTACTCAAATCTGGAGAACTGAGTTGGATTCCCCACTCCTCCATATGAAGCCTGCTGCATGACTTTGGGCTAGTCACAGTTCTCTCAGAACTGTCAGCCCCACCTACCTCACAAGGTGTCCGTTGTGGGGAGAGGAAGGGAAGGTGATTGTGAGCTGCTTTGAGAGTCCTTAAAGATAGGAAAAAAGCGGGGTATAAAAACCAACTCTTCTTCTACTACTACTACTACTACAGGAAGAATCATAAGCTTCTATCCTTCTCAGCATGGTGTAGTGGTTAAGAGCGGTGGTATGAAGTGGTGGAGTCAGATCTTGAGAACCGGGTTTGATTCCCCACTCCTCCACATGAGCGGTGGAGGCTAATCTGGTGAACTGGGTTGGTTTCTCCACTCCTCTACATGAAGGCAACTGGGTGACCTTGGGCTAGTCACAGCTCTATTAAGAGTTCTCTCAGCTCCACCTACCTCACAGGCTATCTGTTGTGGGGAAGGGAGGGAAGGTGATTGTAAGCCGGTTTGATTCTCCCTTAAGTGGTAGAGAAAGTCGGCATATAAAAACCAACTTTTCTTCTTCATATGTAAGGCAGGTGGGCTGGCTCGTCTCCTCAAGCAAAGCTTTCTCCTTGCCTCTCTAGGTCCAGGCATGGCCCCAGACAGCTGAACAGATGAACCACATAAAATAAAATACACTAGCAACCTAAAAACCAGGACTGCTAGTAAACTTAACCAAAGGCAGTCCTTAACAACAATAAGCTTTTATTTATACCCCAGCCTCCCCTAGCCAGGCCGGGCTCAGGGCGGCAACCAACACAATTTAACATACCTAACACTTACTAGACATATAAATAAAACAATCTAACACATTTAAATCAAACCTGAACTGACCCTAGAAGCTAAAATGACTAAACTGAGGCTATTGTACTTTGGTCACACCATGAGAAGACAAGAGTCACTGGAAAAGACAGTCATGCTGGGAAAAGTTGAGGGCAGCATGAAAAGAGGAAGACCCAAGAAGAGATGGATTGACTCAATAAAGGAAGCCACTAGGGCTGTTGAAAAAAAAATTCGGTATAGTTCGGCTTCGGCAAAATTCGGCCCGTTTTTATTTGGGCCGTGCCAAAGTCCGAACTCCCCCGCTTCGGATCCCCAAAATTTGGGGGGGAGCTGGGAGGCGCAGACCTGTTTAAAGGGCCCCCTTTCCGCGCCTTCATGGAAGCCCCGTGAAGGCGGGGGGGCCGAATCTGCCGAATTTATTCACTGAACCCCCGAAGTTGGCAAATTCGGCTCCCTCGTTTCCCGCCTTTTTTGAGTTTGGTTTGTCCGAACCGAAAAACCGCCGAATCGGGGGAAATTCAGCTGTTTTCCGAATCGAATCAACAGCCCTAGAAGCCACAGCCTTCAATTTGCAAGACCTGAGCAAGGCTGTCAAAGATAGGACATTTGGAGGATATTGATTCATAGGGTCGCCATGAGTCGGAAGCGACTTGACGGCACTTAACACACATAACATAACACATTTAAAAACATTCTAAAACATAATGAAACCTTAAAAGAACAAAACCATTTTCAATTGCCTCCTAAAGAGTGAAAGTGAGGGGACCAGGTGGACCTCCCTGGGGAGGTTATTCCATAATTATGGGGCTACCATTCAAAAGGCTCTTTCTCGTGTACCCACCAAATGAGCCTCTTTGATTGATAGCACAGTTGGGGAGGGGGCTTCTCCCTGTGATCATATGGGAGAAGATGATCCTTGAGAGATTGCAATCCCAAGCCATGTAGGACTTCAAAGGTCACACCCTCGAATTGGGTTCAGGAGTGGTTTGGTAGCCTGCGTAATTGCCGTAATGTCAGGGTCAGATGCTCCTGATAGCTGACCAGCATTCTAGGCTCAGTGTTCTGCACTAGCTGCAGCCTCCAAACAATCTTCAAGGCTAGCCTCAAGTAGAGCACATTGCAATAGTCCAGTCTTGACGTACAGTACTGGACATATGCAGTTTTGTGGAAACCCGATGCCAACCTCTTCAACAGGCATTTGAGTTGTTCAACGTTGACCCAAACAAACTGGATAAGTTCAAGTGCTGAACATGTTCGCTGTGAAACTGACAGCATCCCGAGTGCCTCATGCTCATCCTTAGTTTGTTTGTACATGCAGTAGTCTGTACATGAGAGCCAGTGTGGTGCAGTGGTTAAGAGAGGTGGTTTGGAGGGGTGGCCTCTGATCTGGAGAACCGGGTTTGATTCCCCACTCCTCCACATGAGTGGCAGAATCTAATCTGGTGAGCTGGATTGGTTTCCCCACTCCTCCACACAAAGCCAGCTGTGTGACCTTGGGCTAGTCACAGTTCTTTTAGAGCTCTCTCAGTCCCACCTACCTCACAGGGTGTCTGTTGGGGGAGGCAAAGGGAAGGTGATTGTAAGCCGGTTTGAGTCTCCCTTAAGTGGTAGAGAAAGTCGGCATATAAAAACCAACTCCTCTTCCTTCTCCTCCTCCTCCTCCTTCTTCCATGGAGGTGGGCACACAACACAGTGGAACCAGGCCCAGGTTTCAATGTGATGCTGGCTATACGGGTGGGTTTCTTCCACCGGCCCAGTATTGCTTCTAAATTAGCCGCGGGTCAAACAGCGCGGTGGCCATCCACTTAGGGCTGTCGATTCGGTTCGACCCGATCCGAAAAACCACCGAATTTCCCCCAATTTGGCGGTTTCCGGTTTGGATGGAACCGAACTAAAATAAAGGCGGGAAAAGGACACACCAAATTCAGCGAGTTCAGCAGGTTCACCGTTCCCCGAACCTGCTTTTTCCCGCCTTTAAAGGCTGCCCTGCTCGGTTTCCTGGGAGTCCCAGGAAACTGGGCGGGGCGGGTGGGGGCGGGTCCCGCCCGGGTCCCGCCCAACAGCTGAGCATTGGACTGGGAGGGGGGAAGTGCTCTGCGCTGCCTGGCCAGGCAGCGCAGAGCAAATTCAAGACCCCCGCCTCTCTTCCCGGGAGCCTGGCCAGGCAGGCACAGAGGGGTTTAAAGACCCACCACCCCTTTTCCCGGGAAGAGGAGCGGTGGGTCTTGAATTTGCTCTGCGCAGATCTGTTCCCCCCCCCCCCCCCGCACGCCTTCATGGGGCTTCTTCCATGAAGGCGCATGGGGGGGGGCGAATTTTCCCCCAACTCCGGATCTCGCACTGAATTTTGCAGAATTTAAAAGGGACAGATTTTGCCGAAGCCGAACTTTTTTTTTTCAACAGCCAGACATCCACTTCCCCAAGAAAATCGCTAATTGCCATCCAAAACAGAACGGATCGCCAGAGGTGATGAGGCGACTAATGAGTCTGCCGAAGCCGGCGTGCATGCACCCCGTCAAAACTACCTGCGAAGGCCAGGCGGGCGATGGCTGATTTGGAAGAGGGAAAACAAGTGCGGCATGATGTAAACCTCCATGTCAAAATTACAGGGTTACAAGGATTTGCTTTTAAGCCTGGCCTGTTAGGGGTCTTTGCAGTCAGGGCAGCGGTACTCCCAGAGGAATTATTAGCCCGCATCGCCAACAGGCAACCTTTCTCTTGATTGACTCAGGAACCAGGGCCTTCGAGCAAATAAAGCAGCATTTCTCTTCTCCTGATTTCCCCTTACCATTATGGGGTGGAGGGCACCGGGCCTTCCGCCGAGCCTTACTGCCTAATAATAGATGGTTCTGTGTACAGGCTAGCGGTATCCAATTATTCACTGCAATCTCTGTGGGGGCAAGAGGAGGGGGGGAAGAGTGAGACGGGATCACGGGGAGAAACGGGGAGGAAGAGAAAGTCGCCGCGTTCATTACGGCTTGGCCTTAAGAAAATGTGCCCGTCAATCCATCAGGAATGAATTTTGTTCTCTAATATTAATGTTTAAGGCGATGCTCTTCTGGCGTATTGATTCTCCATAGGCAGGAGGAGGCTGGCTGGAAAGGAAACAATTTTCAAAATGTAGTTTTCAGTTTCTTTAATATTGTAGTTCATCTTATGGCGGAAAATGGCTTCCCCCCTCCTTCTGCCCATGACATGGGTGTGTGTGTAAGCGCACATCTGTGCAAAGAAGAGAGGTAGAAAAAAGAGATAAAGACAGCCGTACTGGGAAAAAAAAAAGAAACAGAATGATTGAGGGCTCACTGGAAAGACAGAGGTTTCTTATATAATAAAGATCCACATGGGTAGCAAGCTCCAGGATTGAAATAGGGTTGCCAGGTCCCTCTTCACCACAGGTGGGAGATTTGGGGGCAGAGCCTGAGGAGGGTGGGGTTTGGGGAGGGGAGGGACTTCAATGCCATAGAGTAGGGTTGCCAGGTCTCTCTTCACCATTGGCAGGAGGTTTTGGGGGAGGAGCCTCAGGAGGGCAGGCCTTGAGGAGGGGAGGGACTTCAATGCCATAGAGTTCAGTTGCCAAGGTGGCCATTTTCTCCAGGTGAACTGATCTCTATCGGCTGGAGATCAGTTGTCATAGCAAGAGATCTCCAGCTAGTACCTGGAGGTTGGCAGCCCTATGGTGGCTGGAAATCTATCACTGTGACAACGGATCTCCAGGTGAAAGAGATCAGTCCCCCTGGAGAAAATGGCTGCTTTGGCAACCCTAGCTGAGAGAGTTTGGAGAGAACAGTGACTAGTCCAAGGTCACCCAGCAGGCTTCATGTGGAGGAGTGGGGAATCGAACCCAGATCTCCGAGTTAGAGTCCGCTGTTCTTCACCACTATGCCGCGCTGGCTCTCATGAATATAGACAGAAACAAAAAAGGCAACCATGCGTTTGTCCCGACCCCGTTAAGCAATCTACCTTTTTTTTTCCCCTGGAACAAGGAGCAAGTGATATCTAACTGCTTTTAAAGGGGGGGCAGCGAAGAAGGGGAAAAGGTAGCCACTTTAAGAGGCCCTGGAGCGGACTGAAATGCACACACTGAAAACAAATCAAAATGAAAAGTCTTTTAATATTTTCTCCCCCCTCCCCCCGGTTTGGTTATTGAACACTTTCGCAAAACAAGTCGAGGCTGCAGGTATGACTTTATTACCACTAATTCAAAAGCTGTTCCTAATAATTTTTTTAAGCATTTCCATATAATACATCTGTTCAGTGAAAATTTATAATTGCATTTCATTACAGCTGGGGAATACGGGTAATGACTATCAGATAAAAAGCACTCTGTTTTGTCAGGTTGGAATTAGTTTATTTCCCGGCGCATCAGCCTTTGTTTAAGGCTGCTGAAACAATTGGCTCCCCTTATGGCTGCCAGGTCCCTCTTCACCACTGGCGGGAGGTTTTCGGGGCAGAGCCTGAGGAGGGCGGGATTTGGGGAGGGAGGGACTTCAAAGAGTCCAATGGCTAGAGCAGCCATTTTCTCCAGGAGAACTGATCTCTATTTGCTGGAGAACAGTTGTAATAGCAGGAGATCTCCAGCTAGTACCTGGAGGTTGGCAAGCCTAGCTCCCCTTCTTCCAGGGGTGGACTGGCAGTTTAACTTCCCAGAAAGCTTCCTGGAGGGATAATCTCCTGGGAGTGCTGCTAGAGGACAGAAGCAAGCAGACTGAAGTCCCAACAACTGTTCCATCAAGTCCAGCAGTCTGTTCACACAGTGGCCAACCAGATGCTTCTAGGAAGCCCCCAAACAAGACAACTGCAACAGCATTCTCCTACCTGTGTTCCAAAGCACCTAATATAATAGGCATACTCCTCTGATCCTGGAGAGAATAGGCATGCATCATGACTGGTATTCATTTCGACTAGTAGCCATGAATAACCCTCTCCTCCATGACCATGTCCTCTTCCAGTAAGTGGTGTGAAAGACCTCTGCCTGAGAACCTGTAAAGCCACTGCCAGTCTGAGTTTACAGTACTGACCATGATGGACTGATGGTCTGATTCAGTAAAAGGCAGCTTCATCTGCACATTGGGGAGAGCTCAGTGGTGGAACATCTACTTTGCAAGCAAAAGGTCCCAAGTTCAATTCCCCAGCATCTCCAGTTGAAAGGACTAGGTAGGAGGTGATGTGAAAGACCCCTGCCTGAGACCCTGGGAAGACACTCCCGGTCTGAGTAGACAATACTGACCTTGATGGACCAAGGGTCTGGTCCAGTATAAGGCGACTTCTTGTGTGTTCACTCCTGTGTGTTCCCTTTCCGAATTCCAGCCTAGCTGCAAAAGTCCAGAAGTCGACAGCTAATCAGAACATCCTGCTTTTATTCCTCTTTAGCAGATAAAAACGTTTCCTCTCTCTCTCTCTCTCTCTCTTTCTTCTCCCTTCCCTCGACTGTTACCAAAAAACAATAATGATTATAAGCATCACTTTAAAAGCATGCCACGCTTGCGACCACCGAGGCGCAATACATCATCCTCAACACCACCGTGCTCCTTTATGGTGAAGCATTTGATATTAATGTTTCCATTGCTTATCACAGACACGGGCATTATAAATGCTTAAGTCAACTTGGCTGGGTTATTTATTAGAACTGGTTTCGCTGCCATTTCCTTAAATAAAACGTCTTCTCTCCACGTTACGGCAGACGGGTTCTCCTCCTGACGCTCATGGGCGGGCGGCCGTCTCGATCCATCATTCAATTACTACGGGGCTCAAAGGCTAGCAACAGAATACCATGTTGCTTATTGTCATTAATTATGTTTATGGTCATATCATGAGACAACAAGAATCACTGGAAAAGACAGTCATGCTAGGAAAAGCTAAGGGCAGCAGGAAAAGAGGAAGACCCAACAAGAGATGGAATGACTCAATAAAGGAAGCCACAGCCCTCAATTTGCAAGATCTGAGCAAGGCTGTCAAAGATAGGACATTTTGGAGGACTTTCATTCATGGGGTTGCCATGAGTCGGAAGCGACTTGATGGCACTTAACACACACACGTTTATAAAAGGGTGGGGGGGTTCATACTTTGGGCCTGAATCCCGCACTGACAAGATAAGACAGTGTGGTTATACATAGTTACATTCAAGTCCAGTAGTGCCTTACAGACCAACAAGATGTACAGGGTACAAACTGTCGAGAGTCAAAGCTACCTTCATCAGATATCTTCGCTTTGACTCTTGAAAGCTTGTACACTGAAAATCTTGTTTGTCTCTAACATGCTACTGGACTCGAATCTAGCTCTTCAGAACATCCCTGCTGGATCTGGGTCTGGAGATGAAGTCCTATGAGGAAAAGTTGAAGGAGCTGGGTATGTTTAGCTTGAAGAGGAGAAGGCTGAGAGGGGGCATGATAACCATCTTCAAGTACTTGAAGGGCTGTCATATAGAGGATGGTGCCGAGTTCTTTTCTGTTGCCCCAGAAGGTCGGACCAGAACCAACGGGTTGAAATTAAATCCAAAGAATTTCCATCTAGACATTAGGAAGAACTTTCTAACAGTTAGAGCTGTTCCTCGGTGGAACAGGCTTCCTCGGGAGGTGGTAAGTGCTCCTTCCCTGGAGGTTTTCAAGCAGAGGCTAGATGGCCATTTGTCAGCAATGCTGATGCTATGAACTTAGGCAGTTCATGAGAGGGAGGGCATCGTGGCCATCTTCTGGGCATGGAGTAAGGGTCACTGGGTGTGTGTGAGGGAGGTACTTGTGGATTTCCTGCATGTGCAGGGGGTTGGACTAGATGAGCCTGGTGGTCCCTTCCAACTCTATGATTCTATAAAACCAAGGTCCATCAAGTCCAGAAGTCTGTTCACACAGTGGCCATCCATGCGCCTCTAGGAAACCCACAAACAAGACATAAATACATAAGGAAATCTCTGCTGGGTCTGACCAAGGCCCATAAAGTCTAGCAGTCTGTTCCCACATTGGCCAACCGGTGCTTCTAGGAAGCCCCTAAACAAGATGACTGCAGCAGCATTATCCTGCCTGTGTTCCACAGCACTTAATATAATAAGCATGCTCCTCTGAACCTGGAGAGAATAGGTATGCATCATGACTAGTATTCATGGCCATGGATAGCCCTCTTCTCCATGAAGATGTCCACTCCCCTCTTCAAGCCTTCCAAGTTGGCAGCCATCACCACATTCTGGGGCAGGGAGTTCCACAATTTAACTATGCAGTCCATCACAATACTCACAATAATGGGTTTAAATTAAGGGCTGAAAGGTACCTGCTGGAAATTAGCAACAAATCTTTTACAGTAAAAGTAGTTCAGCAGTAGTATCAGCAGCCTAGGGAGGTGGTGAGCTCCCCCTCATTGGCAGTCTTCAAGCAGCGGCTGGACAAAACTTGTCAGGGATGCTCTAGGCTGATCCTGCATTAAGCAGGGGGTTGGACTAGATGGCCTATATGGCCCCTTCCAACTCTATGATTCTATGAACTACCTACCTGAAACTATCTTTGTGGTTCTGTATGGAACCAATTAGGAGGAAGCTTCTGGATTTGGCCACTTGACCATGTATGTTGGTGCCTTGGGGAAATGTGCGAATGGAGAATTACAGGGGTAGGACAATGAGCAAAAACGTCGGGATTCTATGGAATTTCCCCCCAAGGGGCAGAGATTTCCTCTGGTACAAGGAGAAGCTGTTAGCTTATTTTCTATTAGGGTTGCCAGGTCTCTCTTCAGTACTTCCTTGGGGGAAAGGACCATAGCTCAGTGGTAGAGCATCTACTTGGCATGCCGAAGGTCCCAGTTTCAATCCCTGGCATCTCCAGTTAAAGGGACTAGGCAAGTAGGTGATGTGAAAGACCTCTGCCTGAGACTCTGGAGAGCCGCTGCCGGTCTGACTAGACAATACTGACTTTGATGGACCAAGGGTCTGATTCAGTATAAGGCAGCTTCATGTGTTCACTGACAGGAGGTTTTTGGGGAGGAGCCTGAGGAGGGCAGGGTTTGGGGAGGGGAGGGCCTTCAATGCCATAGAGTCCAATTGCCAAAGTGGCCATTTTCTCCAGGTGAACTGATCTCTATTGGCTGGAGATCCGCTGTAATAGCAGATCTCCAGCTAGTATCTGGAGGTTGCCAGCCCCATTTTCTATCCTCTTAACAATTTAGTCAGAAGGACGTGTGCATAGAAGCCTGCATTTGCATCAATATGATTCCTGGGTGAATCAGGGCCCTTTTCTCCCAACTTGTATTGCAAATGCAATGATAAAGCAGTCCATGCTTGTATATTACGAAAGATGCACAAGGGAAAGAGCCAAGGATGCTCAGATGTCTCTTGAATAAAGTTTCTTTTTGAAATATCCAATGCGTTTGGTGCCCTTTGGAGCTCGTTCTTTTCGTTCTCTCGCTCTTCAAAGGGGATCCTTCAGAGGGTTGACCAAAAGCTCTACATTCTCCAGTTACTTTGAGGTTAGACTACTGTAACTCACTCTACATGGGGTTGCCTTTGAAGATCTCTCAGAATATGCAACCGGTCCAAAATGCCGTGGCCCAGGCGTTGAGGAGAACATGCCACAGGAAACATATAGGCACTGTTTGGGAAGATCTTCCCTGCCTTCTAGTATGTTTCCAAGTGCAATTCAGATATCTGGCCTTGACTTTGAAGCCCTTAACGATGTAAGGTGCTGGTTATTTTGTTAGTGCCTTTTGCCTTGGGTGATTTTCCCCTCCTGCTATTATTTTTATGCTTTTTTTTTTTATCGACTGCTGTGAAAATTGACAGGCCTATCGTGTGTTGTTTATATATACTTTTACACTGCTCAGATATGGTATTTTTATACTTCCTGCTCGTCCCAGGAAATGATTGAAAAGCAAATTAAGCAGCACCTTTGCTAGGGTTGCCAACCTCCAGGTACTAGCTGGAGTAGGGTTGCCAGATCCCTCTTCACCACCGGCGGAAGGTTTTGGGGGTGGAGCCTGAGGAGGGCAGGGTTTGGGGAGGGACTTCAATGCCACAGAGTTCAATTGCCAAAGCTGTAACTTTGTCCAGGTGAACTGATCTCTATCAGTTGGAATAGCAGGAGATCTTGGAGCTACGACCTGGAGGTGGGCAACCCTAATCTTAGGGTTGGCATCCTCCAGGTACTAGCTGGAGATCTCCTGCTATTATAACTGATCTCCAGCCAATAGAGATCAGCTCATCTGGAGAAAATGGTCACTTTGGCAATTGGACTCTATGGCATTGAAGTCCCTTCCATCTCCAAACCCCGCCCTTCTCAGGCTCCCCCCCAAAAAACCCTCCAGCTGATGGTGAAGAGGGACCTGACAACCCTAGCACTTGCTGAAGTGAGGGTTGCCAACTTCCAGGTGGTGCCAGGATAGGGCTGCCAACCTCCAGGTACTACCCGGAGATCTCCTGCTACTACTACTACCAAGTGATAGAGAAAGTCGGCATATAAAAACCAGCTCTTCTTCTTCTCTGGACTGAACTTGAGAACTTCAGCATACACAAAACCATGCTCTGCCTTAAAGCCTTCACATGCAATTAAATTTATTTTTAGATATATTCAGTTATAATTAAAATGTAAATAATTTGGATAAGTTTCCCAAAAGGTAGCAGAGATAATTCAGTGAGAGAGAGAGAGAGAGAGAGAGAGAGAGAGAGAGAGAGAGAGAGAGAGAGAGAGAGAGAGAGAGAGAGAGAGAGAGAGAGAGAGAGAGAGAGAGAGAGAGAGAGAGAGAGAGAATTTAGCTTTAAGGCAAAGGTGAATACTACACAGATTTCAATTAAATTAGGAGGTCAGGGGGGATCACCTTTGAGGATTTGTGTTTTGAAATACGAAACCAGGATTTTGCAGGATTATCCGAGATGGGTGGATTTCTTTTACCTTCCTTCTTGGATAGAGTTTTCTGGCTTTGAGATGTTCCTTTTATCTGTTTTCTCCCCTGGTCAATCCTCTTTCTTTGCATTTATCTTGAGGAGTTAAAACTTTTTTAAAAGGGTGGGGGATGACGACGACTGACCGTTCTATATTGCTATCCCATAATCCAAAGGGGAGACAATGTTTCAAGAGTTGATTAATAAAAACTATAGCCTGCAGCTCAATTAGCCTCGTTTGGCCTGAGTTCATCAGTGATTGGGAGTTAAGCAGGGTTGGTCCTAGTTAAAATGGATACTGGTCTTGATTCATACCTATTCTCTCCAGGATCAGATGAGCATGCCTATTACATTAAGTGCATTGGAACACAGGCAGGAGAATGCTGCTGCAGATGTCTTGCTTGGGGGCTTCCTAGAGGCACCCAGTTGGCTACTGTGTGAACAGACTGCTGGACTTGATGGGCCTTGGTCTGATCCAGCATTGCTTTTCGAAAGTTCTTCTTATGTGCAATAAAGAATTTGAAGCAGAACATGGAACATGATCAACTGTATTCTGAATTTTCAAGTAACAGCAGAATTAGGCACCTTAACGTGGAAAACCATGTTTGCTGGTGTAGCCGAGGCATTTTGTGTCCCACGTATTCCACCCCTGGGGCTGTCAATCCAGGCCCAGAACACTTCTGCTAGTCCCAGGGGCTATCATTCCACTCGGGGGGGGGGCTGTCATTCCAGTCCCAGAACACTTGTGCTAGTCCCAGGGGCTGTCATTCCATCTTGGGGGATGTCATTCCAGTCCCAGAAGACTTTTTTTTTGTCCCAGGGGCTGTCATTTCACCCCTGGGGCTGTCAATCCAGTTCCAGAACATTTCTGCTCATCCTAGGGGCTGTCATTCATAAGAACATAAGAAAGGCCCTGCTGGATCAGACTAAGGCCCATCAAGTCCAGCAGTCTGTTCACACAGTGGCCAACCAGGGGCCTCTAGGAAGCCACTAACAAGACGAGTGTGGCAGCACCACAGCCCCCAAAATAATAGGCATGCTCCTCTGATACTAGAGAGAATAGGTATGCAGCATGACTAATATCCATTCTAACTAACAGCCATGAATACCCCTCTCCTCCATGAATATGTCCACTCCCTCTTAAAGCCCTCCAAGCTGGCAGCCATCACCACATCCTGGGGCAGGGAGTTCCACAATTTAACTATGTGTTGTGTGAAAAAATACTTCCTTTTATCTGTTTTGAATCTCTCACCCTCCAGCTTTAGCAGATGACCCCGTGTTCTAGTATTATGGGAGAGGGAGAAAAACTTCTCCCTGTCCACTCTCTCCAAACCATGCATAATTTTATAGACCTCTATCATGTCTCCCCTCAGCCGCCTTCTTTCCAAGCCAAACAGCCCTAAGTGTCTTAACCGCTCCCCATAGGACAGTTGCTCTAGTCCCCTAATCATTTTGGTTGCTCTTTTCTGCACCTTCTCAAGCTCTGTAATATCCTTTTTTAGGTGTGGTGACCAGAACTGTACACAGTATTCCAAGTGTGGTCTCACCATAGATTTGTACAAGGGCAGTATGATATCAG
Source organism: Euleptes europaea (assembly GCF_029931775.1). Classification (NCBI taxonomy): domain Eukaryota; kingdom Metazoa; phylum Chordata; class Lepidosauria; order Squamata; family Sphaerodactylidae; genus Euleptes; species Euleptes europaea. The sequence continues at coordinate 119,076,581 of NC_079315.1, forward strand.
CAGTTTTATTCTCTATTCCTCGTCTAATTATAGCCAGCATGGAATTTGCCTTTTTTACAGCAGCCGCACACTGGGTTGACATCTTCATTGAGCTATTGAACTATTCCATTGAGCTATTCCACTCTGGGGACTGTCATTCTGGTCCCAGAACGCTTGTGCTAGTCCCATGGGCTGTCATTCCAGTCCCAGAGTAGTGTATCTGGGTTTAAGGATCTTCCATTCCACATTTTCTTTGCAACTCTTTTTGTGCTGTAATGTATTTCAATGGAGCTCATGCAAGCCAATTGGCAATCCAGGCTCCCATTATCTTCAATGGGCTGGGCTGTGAAGCCTTTCCCATTGTTTCTAATCGGCTAGCCTGTCATTCGTTTCAGTGCATCCTGGCTTCATCTCCTTGCTGTCACCCACTCTCAGAAACTAGCCGTGATGATCCCGAGGTGGCCAGAGGGGAGGGGAAGGCAAGCCTTGTGCATTTTTTGGCATGCTGCTTCAGAGGCTCGCAACAGCACAGCGGGTGGGAACGTGTTGATTGACGGGCCACGTTTTGCTTCCACCCGTAACTGGAAAGTTGTGCATTTTCCCTCCGAGTGTAAAATAAAGCTGTGTAGTGAGGGCAAGGCAACAAAACCGGCTTGGTTTATTCAAAACAGGACAAAATAGACATTTTAATTAAAAAGACGGGACGGTTAGGAAATATGTCAAAAACGGGACTGCCCCATTCAAAACGGTACGTATGGTCATCCTAGTATTAGAGCATATTCTAAAGTCAATATTAAGTACTTCAACTCATTGGCTTATGATTCTATCACTAAAAAACTCCATCGATTTTGTAGAGAAATTCACTCATTAAAAAAAAGTTGCTTCGGGGGGCCCCTCCAGGATTGGGGGCCCTGAAGCTTAAGCTTCATTAGTTTCACAGTAGATCCGCCTCTGTTCACCACTGCATGTGTAAACTGATTCCAAATCCTACCACTGCACCCAACAGCCATCTTTGAATACCTACTCGGAAGAAAATCAATGAGAGCTCTTGGTGCTCAAAGAAGGCTGGAAAGAGAATCAGCAGCCACCAATGGCATCCAGAGGCTTCTTGCATGACAGATGAAACCAGCCTTATGACGACAGCAGCAGCAGCCACCAGTATGCACATAGGAAAGAAGCATTTGTTTGTATTCCCCCTCTGCTCTTTTTCTCACACACACACCCTCTGCCCAACAATTTATTACAAGTTTATAAGAAGGGCTCACCCTCATAACCTCATAACCCATTACTCTCAAAATCTGTTTTTATTACAAAAATCTCTTAAACGAAGGGAATTATAAAATCGTTTTTTACGGTGGCCTTTAGATAATAAATTTCAGAGCCTTAAATATCAGTGGATTATTTTACCGGAGTTTATCTTGTCGGGATGCTGTCATCCATCATTTGGCCGAGCCATAAAACCATTCCAACACTACACGTGTATTCGTTTTGGAAAGGAAGTGACAGCCGTTCGACATCATAATTTACAGAGCTGCGAGGCTCTCCTAGTTTCACGCTCAATATTACCTGACATTTTACTTGGCATTATGCAAAATGTTGCCTTAAACAGTCATTTTACCGAGAAGAGTTAATTGAAGGCCTGGTTGTCATAAAGGAAAATGGAGAGGGGCAGTGAATAGAAACATACAGAAAGATGAATGGAACTGATAAATAGATGGAAAGTGATAAAGAAGGAGTTGGTGTTAGGAAATAGACATTATATGAAACTACACGGTAGTTAATGCAGGACAGTGTCAAAGGCCAAATTAGATGTCACAATGGCAGCCATATTTGTAAAAGGATCAGACCAGTTGTTTATCTACTCTCATTTCTTCTTTCACACTGTGGCCTACATGTTCACTGAAGGGCCAACAAACAGGCCATAGAGACCGAGACTGTCTCCTAATGTTACTTCCTAGTTAGAGCTGCCAACCTCAAGGTGGGGATTAGACATCTCCCAAACTTACAACTGATCTCCAGGCTACACAGATCCATTCCCGAGTAGGAGGAGGGGGAGGAAAAGGAGGAGAAGAAGAAGAGTTGGTATTTATATGCCGACTTTCTCTGCCACTTAAGGAAGAATCAAATCTGCTTACAATCACCTTCCCTTTCCCTCCCCACAACAGACGCCCTGTGAGGTAGGTGGGGCTGAGAGAACTGTGACTAGCCTAAGGTCACCCAGCTGGCTTCACGTGTAGGAGTGGGGAAACAAATCCAGTTCACCAGTCCACTCATGTGGAGGAGTGTGGAATCAAACCCGGTTCTCCAGATCAGAGTCCACTGCTCCAAACCACCGCTCTTAACCACTACACCACACTGCATATCCATAAACCTGAAATTAGCTGTTTCAGAAATATTCGGTTTTGGGTTTACCTAATACAAAAACCTGGGAATACAGTCGAAGCCGAATAGGCAATCGCTGAATCAGCCGAATAGGTATCCGGCTTTTTTTCAGCTTTGGCTTTCCCCAGGCTTTTCCCTATGGGCATTTCTAAATGAGCTCTGGGGGAGGCATTTTTGGAGGTAGAGTTACTGAATTTTCAGGGTAGCTTCAAGGGTCTTCCCATGCATGAACCCCAAAGTTTGGTGAAGATTTGGTCAGGGGTCTGATTTTATGGGGTCCGGAAGGGGTCGCCCCCTTCTCCATAGGGAAGCATTGTAAACTTCACCATATTTCTCTATGGAGGAAGGGGTGACCACTTCTGGACCCCATAAAATCATACCCCATGTCCCAAAACTTACCAAACTTTGGGGTTCATGCAAGAAGAGTACTTTGAAGCTACACTGTGAATTTGGTGACTTTACCTAGAAAAAATGCCCCCCCAGGAGAATTTTAATAAGACTTACTTTTCACAATCTGAAATGGCCACATCTGTACCCAAGAGTCGTGGGAAAACTCAGTTTCCCATGAATGCTTGCAGTGCACCTGCACAATCATGGGAATAGGTGCAAATATTCATGGGAAACTGAGTCATCTTAAACAGCTGTTCCCAACTCCCTTGCCCTCAGCATCGGTAGGGGCCAGAGATCTCATGGAATTACAACTATTTCCAGACCATAGAGATGAATTCCCCTGGAGAAAATGGCTACTTTGGAGGGCGGACTCCAAAGTAGCCAAAGTGTGTGAAAAGGATCTTGGGGTCTTAGTAGACCAAACACTGAACATGAGTCAGCAGTGTGATGCGGTAACTAAAAAGGCAAATGCAGTCTTGGGCTGCATCAACAGAAGTATAGTGTCCAGATCACGCGAAGTGATAGTATCGCTTTACTCTGCTCTGGTTAGACCTCAACTAGAGTACTGTGTTCAGTTTGGGGCACCACAATTTAAGAAAGATGTAGACCAGCTGGAACGTGTCCAGAGGAGGGCAACAAAAATGGTGAGGGGTCTGGAGACCAAGTCCTATGAGGAAAGATTGAAGAAGCTGGGTATGTTTAGCCTGCAGAGGAGAAGACTGAGAGGGGATATGATAACCATGTTCAAGTACTTGAAAGGCTGTCACATAGAGGAGGGTGCGGAGTTGTTTTCTTTTGCCCCAGAAGGTCGGACCAGAACCAAGGGGTTGAAATTAAATCAAAAGAGTTTCCGTCTAGACATTAGGAAGAATTTTCTAACCGTTAGAGCGGTTCCTCAGTGGAACAGGCTTCCTCGGGAAGTGTTAAGCGCTCCTTCCCTGGAGGTTTTTAAGAAGAGGTTAGATGGCCATCTGTCAGCAATGCTGATTCTGTGACCTTAGGCACATGATGAGAGGGAGGGCATCTTGGCCATCTTCTGGTCACTAGGGGTGTGTGGGGGGGAGGTAGTTGTGAATTTCCTGCATTGTGCAGGGGGTTGGACTTGATGGCCCAGTGGTCCCTTCCAACTCTATGATTCTATGACTCTATGGCATTGAACCCTGCTGAGGTCCCTTCCCTCCCCAAACCCCGCCCACACCAGGTTCCACCCCCAAATCCTGGCAACCCTATATAGCATAGTTTGATTAACTGGGAACAAGATTGTAGACGATTTCGAGGATGGCTGAGCAGCCATCAGTTGGGTGTGGATGTGTTATCTTCTCAGGCCAGGGGGTCAGACTAGATGAGCTCTCGAGGGATTTTCTAAGGGTATGAATTAAGGGCACTCTGGAAGGTAGCCATGTACACCAGGGAGCAGCCGCCATTTAAAAGCGAGCGGGCTGAGTGCACAGGGGATTTTTGGTGTGCTGTATTCCAGTGATATACACGCTGCAATGATTCTATGCAACAGGAAAGGGCTACTTCCCCAGCAGTTAAAATATATCTTTTCTGTTTGAGTGCCTGCAGTAAAATGCGGTGCTTTTGTGGCAGGGGGGAAGAGGGGGGAATTCATTGATCTCAGCAAATATTTATTCAGTTGGCCATATCTGTGCTCATATGGCTATATCCATGTTCATATTCACTACAATGGACTGGAGGAGGTGAAAGAAAGAGGGAGGGGCGGAGGGGGAAAATACAGCTTTATAGCTGGCCAAAAGGTACCATCTGCACCAGAGGTAAACAGATAGGCTGTGAATTATAGCCAGGAAGTTGAAACCTCCAAAGGCTTGCAGGTTTTGCCGTTCCACATGGCCTCGCCGTTGCAAGTGCTTGGGCTTATTAAATTCTTAAGGCTCCAAATCAGCTTCCAACTCTCCTCGTAAAAATGCATCAGCAGCCATAGAGTCATCAGGAGAGGTCTATTGCGTAGTCTTCCCGGAGTCCAGAACATAAAACGAAGTGTTTTGCTGGTTTTTTAGAGGCCTGCATTAAACGTATTACATCGGGAAGGCTAACATTTGGGCTGTGACAAACCTTCGCCCATTTCATTTGGCGGGGTGGGCAGGGGGAGCGATGCTTTCAAAGGGAGAAGAGCCAAATGGATCCTGGAAGACCCCCAATTTGGGTAGTTTTCCATTTTGGCAACTGTTTTTCGACTGTTCGTCCCCCATCCCTTCCTTTCTGCTATTGTTGCAGAGACCTGTTTTCTCTCCGTTTTGCTTTTCCTCGAGTGATCCTAGCCAATCAGGGAGCACATGATACTGCTACATCAGTGGGTAAACACTTTTCCACCTCTCTCTAGAGCCATCACCCCAAAAGTAACGCAAAAGGGCAGCCAGTGCAAATTTTTTTTCATGAAAACCAGCTCCTTTACAGATGAGCTCCATTGACAGCCATGGGCAAAGCTGTTAGTTTTACTTCTGTCCATACATATTTTTTTGGTTGCCGAGAGCTCGAGTCTGACTGAAAATAGAGTAGCCAACTTTTCAACCAGCTTCTGCACATGTGCCAGTGCTGAACTTAGTCACCTTAAGAAGGTACAAGAGCTTAAGAATGGGTGGAGATAAGAGATGTTCTCGCCATCTCCCTAATGTAAAGATTGATGCCACCTTTTGTTGTTGTTGATGATGTTTTTGCTTGATCTCTCCCATATCCTCATAGCAACTAAAGTGTTTTTTGTTCACAGGGATTCCACCACCCCAACAAAGTCTTTCGGGCGGTCAAAAGAGACTCTTCCTACCAGTTCCTACAGTTCTTCCAAACTGGGAAGACCTAATCCAGTATCTTTGGTTGCCAATGGAGATGTCCACTGTTATGCAACTGTTGGTATTTAACCTTCTTACAATAGCATCCTTCTAGCTAAAATGTTGAAGAGTTGCTATTAGAGTTATACATGATCAAACTCCCTGCCATTTCGTGGTTGGCTCTGTTTCTTTTGGCAGCCATTTTGTGATTGACTCTGCCTCTTGTGGCAGCTATTTTATAGCTGTGCCCACCACCCTGAGCCAGAATTCCAAAGGTGCCCACAGTCTGAAAAAGGTTGGAGACCCCTGGCTCTATAGCTCCAGTTCTTGCATCTAGGAAAGAAACTCTTAACTGGCTAACAGTGCAATCCTATGCAAAGTTAAAGGTAAAGGTAGTCCCCTGTGAAAGCACCAGGTCATTACTGACCCATGGGGTGAAGTCACATCCCAACATTTACTAGGCAGACTTTGTTTACAGGGTGGTTTGCCATTGCCTTCCCTAGTAATCTATACTTTACCCCCAGCAAGCTGGGTATTCGTTTTACCGACCTTGGAAGGATGGAAGGCTGAGTCAACCTTGAGTTGGCTACCTGAAACCAACTTCCAGCGGGATCGAACTCAGGTCGTGAGCAGAGCTTGGACTACAGTACTGCAGCTTACCACTCTGCGCCACAGGGCTCCTATGCAGAGTTACTCCAGTCTAAAACCATTGAAATGAGTGGGCTTAGACTGGAGTAAAAGTCCATAAGATTGCACCGTCAGTCCATTTTTATGGTCTCCTGTGTGGTTTTTCTCTCCTAGGAATGCCCCTTCCCTAGCCCTTCAAGATCTCAGCATGACTCAGAATGGACAATAGGCAGAGCCGGCTCTTCTCATTGAGATTTGGTTGATTCATCCCGTGGATCCTCCCTTCTCCCCCAAAACGAATCCATTTCTCATCCTGTCACAGCCTATTTGTACTCCAATCAAATCTAGTTGACCAAACTCATGCAAATACAACCGCAATTTATTTCTGTTAAAAGAAGGGTGCAAAGTAGGTTAATAGCCCTTACTCTGAACTGTCGCATATTAAATGTAAACTAATTCATTTCCATAGCAATGCCTTTTATTAAATACAAAAGGAACTTTGTTCTAGGGAGTTCAAAGAAAATACGATTCTTTTTTCCCCACATGCAAAGAACATTTTCTTCTTTCCTCGGCACAAAACAAAAACAATTATAGGCTATCATTCTTGTATGCAAATATCTTTTTCCCCTTGCTTTTGTTTACCAGGTGTGATCAATACATCTTAAGAAGAACTTGAGAACTATTTCTGGATGTTGTTTGCTCCTCTGGATGTGGCTCAACATCTTTAAAATGATAATTATTCCAACTCAGCCCAGTTCTGCCAACCTTTGGCAATGACCTCTGTTTATGGCTTTACACAGCCCGTAATTTTTCAAAGAGATAAGGAGAGCTGGATCTAAATTATGGGTTTAAAAATTGGAATTTCATATCAGATTTTGGGATAAATCTGGCTACGTTGAGCACAGCCTTGCTGGATCAGACAATTTTCATCTAACCTGTTTTGTTATCACTTCACGCACCTGATGAAATGGGATCTGGCTCAGAAAAGCTTGGACCATAATAAATTTATGACGCTTTAATTTGCCACGAGACTTCAAATACACCAGGATCTTGCTTCCAGCTATGGACAAAGACAATCCTCTGGGAAGCTGAAATGGGTGAGAGGAGGATAATAGCCCTTCTCTTTTTTGGTCCCCAGCATCTGGCAGTAAGAGGTATGCAGCCTTTGAATATGGAGGTTCCATCTTGATATCACAAATCATACCACTAAATAAATTTAGACTGTGTGAATCAAACTAAATTCATTTTTAAATCTCTCTAAATGCTAATGGACACCACCGCATGTTGTAGGAGCGAATCCCGGATGTGAACTGTGCACTGTGTAAAGAAACATTGCCATTTGTAAAGAAACATTGCCTATTTAAATACCAATCAAATTAAAATAGGTGCATGAGAGAGGATACAGCGACTACAATGGTGAGGGGGTACCTTGCTGGGCACCTGTGCATTGGATTGGCTTGCGGCTTCGTCTGGCCTGGCAAAATGCCCCCATACCTTCAGCTACTTGGCATTGTGTGATTGGACATGGGTTCTGTTGGGCTTGTACTGCCAGCGCATACCTGGGTTTTTCTAGGCACCTGCATATTGGATTGTCTTACGGCTTCATCTGGGCAGGCAAAAGATCTCCCATGTTTTGATTTTCTTATGTTGTGTTTCTGTGTTGTTTTTTCTGTTGGGCTTCATGAGGTATTGGTTTGTGATTCTGCTGGATTCGTTTCTGGTGTGGCTCTGTTGGGCTTGTGTTGGTTCTTGGGGTGGGAGGCATTGACCTGTGGCTCACAAACATGACTCTCTGCTTTTCCCCTGTGAAAAAGGCTGCGTTTTTCTTCCGTTAGAAACAAGGGGAGAATGGGGGTCTGGGAAATTGTTTTGCTCCAATTGCATTCAATGGGAGATCTTTGTGGGGCTCATGGGGGGGGTTGAGAACTTTTCTCATGTGATACTCAGGTGTGACATTGGCCCATTGAAATCTATGGAGAATTGGGGGGTAGGGGTTCTGCGTGGGCTGTTTTTTAAGGTAGAGAGACCAAATTTACAACATAGATGCAGGTGATGCTCTTCAGAAGAACCCCCAAGTTTGGTGAAGTTTGGATTGGGGGGTCTAATTTTATGGGCCCCCAAAGGGGGTGCCCCCATCTTCCATTGGAAACAATTGAAAACTCCACTGGATAGATGATAGACCTTAAAAGTGGATCTCTGGCCCAAACTTCACCAAACTTGGGGGTTCTTCTAAGGAGAGTCACCTGCAGCTAATCTGCAAATTTGGTCCCTCTACCTTGGAAAATAGCTTCCCCTCCCCCGAGACCCCAAAATTCCCCATAGGCTTTGATAGAGCCAAAAAAAATTGAAAATTTGAAGAAGAAAAAACCCCAAAAAAATCAATTTACTTGTATGGGTATTCGACTTTTTCAGCTTTTCCGAAAACTTTCAGGTTCAATAAACCCAAATAAAAAAAAAAAACTGGGGAAAAAGGTGAACACTCCTATTCAAGCGTCAGAGCTCGCTTTGTCAGACACAAGTAGAAGTGATATATATGTTCTGCAGTGATATTTAATGAGACTTTACCCTTCAGATCAGTGTGTAAGTCAATTATTAGTGATCAACAACCTGACCAGCAGGACAGCAGTAAAATTAAAGAAGAGATAATGGCAAAATTAGAAAGTACAGATGATATGGCTTGCAGTCTGCTAAATGAAATGGACGCATTTCTACTACCGCTCCTTGGCATGGACAGTTAGTGAAAGAGATACCCATACTTTCATAACTTCATAATTATACTGGAATGGATTAAAGAGCAGAAGTGACTTTTTTATTTGAGATTTATGTTGTGTTTCAACTATTGCTCTGTCTTCACAATCAACCTTTGAAGTAGTTTACTAATACATACATTTCACTCATTTCACTCATTTATGTTGTGTTGGAACATACATTTCACTCATTTATGTTGTGTTGGAACATACATTTCACTCATTTATGTTGTGTTGCTCTGTCTTCACAATCAACTTTGAAGTAGTTTATTAATACATACATTTCACTCATTGAGTTGCCAGTGTGGTGTAGTGGTTAAGAGCGGTGGTTTGGAGCGGTGGACTCTAATCTGGAGAACCCACTCCTCCACATGAGCGGCAGATGCTAATCTGGAGAACTGGGTTGGTTTCCCCACTCTTCCACATTAAGCCAGATGGGTGACCTTCAGCAAGACCTTCAGCCCCACCTACCTCACAGGGTGTCTGCTATGGGGAGGGGAAGGGAAGGTGATTGTAAGCTGGTTTGATTCTCCTTCAAGTGGTAGAGAAAGTCGGCATATAAAAACCAACTCTTCTTCATTTTCACCCAAAGCTTGAATTTGGAAGACCCTGCTCAGGCAAAATGTCTATTTAAATAGAAGGTTAGCAACACTCCTCAAAATGGGAGAGGGCTAAAACATCTCTCTAAATGTTTTAAGTAGGAAATGACTGGGCAGAGCCTCCAGAGACAGGTGCAGAAACCCTCTGAGACTAAACTGCTGTGTTCAATTCAACTTCTTATTAAAAAGGAAATTGCACCTCCAGCCCCTGTCCTCCCACTGCCTTGGATGGGGCCACTCCCCTGGATCACACGGCCGAGATATGCCTCCCCAGCCCTTCTTTCAGCTCAATTCTTCCAACTGGTGGTGGAAAGAGCCATCAAGTTGAAACCAACTTATGGCAACCCAGTAAGTTTTCCAAGGCAAGAGATGAACAGAGGTAATTTGCCATTGCCTGGCTCTGCGTAGCAACCCTGCTCTTTCTTGGTGGTCTTCCTTGGTGGGCTGACCCTGCTTAGCTTCTAATGAGATCAGGCTGTCCCTAGCTGTTGCCAAAGCTAGAGCAGAAGTCAGCTCTCGGGCATGTCCCAACGCAATTTTCTATTTCCCACAGTATTCTGTTCCACTTATGGATTTGCTTTCTTATTCAATAGCTTATTCAATATTGAAGATCAATAGCCCACCCCTCCAAAGCTTGATTTTTCCTTTAACAAAGATTAAAACCATAAAAGCACAAAGGGACAATCCCCCTATTAAGTGCAAATTAACCCCTCTTTCCCCTAGGGTTGCCAACCTCCTCATGGTGTCTGGAGATGTCCCAGAATAGCAACTGGTCTCCAAATGACAGAGGTCAGTTCTCTGCTCCTCCACATGAAGCCTGCTGGCTGACCTTGGGCTAGTCACAGTTCTCTTAGAACTCTCTCAGTCCCACCTGCCTCACAGGGTTTATGTTGTGGGGAGGGGAGGGGAAGGCAATTGTAAGCCACTTTGAAATTCCTTAAAGGTAGAGAAAAGTGAGGCATTAAAACCAACTCTTCTTCTTTTTGAAGTTCTTTTTGGAAGAATGGTACATTGCAGGTCAGAAACAATTAAAAGATGAATGTTGAATGCAGTTTAGTCTTCTTGTGCTCACAGGGACCTTGGATTCCCGTTGCTGAATGGTTTTTCTTTTCTCTTTTTTAACTTTTCTCAGGCCTCGGAGGAAGAGAGATTGCAGAAGATGTTGTGGCGTGCTCTCAATCTGAGCAATTTGTGTGTGTGTTTTTTTCACCCTTTGGAAAATGTTGCATGGCGCAAAAGAAAAAGAAGAAAAGTGCTTGCAGCCGGAAGAAGCCCTGGAAAAATGATGAAATGGAAACAGGGGAGAGAAGGAGTGATACAAAGGTGATGAAAGAGAAGGTCCGTGTCTTCAAATCTGGGCTGCATGGAATTGAGAGAATTGTAAAGGTTGAGATACTAAATAAATTGCAAGCCAGGAGGGGAGGATAAAGAAACAACTCAGCGTCAGCAAAAAGTCATTGAAGAGCTCCAAAGAGAGGTCAGAGGGGCTAAGGGACATTCGTCTGTCTCGATCAGTGTCTTCTGCCAGCAGAAGACTTAGTTTGTTTGTTTCCTTTGGCAAACACCCAAAAACGGTTATGGTCCTCCTCACTGGTTTGGGTGTTTCTGTGTTTTTATGGAACCCTTTTATGATTTTAAATATACTTTATAAATGTTCAAATATTTTTTTTCATGTTAGCCACCTCGGGGACCCTGATCGAGTGGAAAGGCAGCAGGGCAACTAAGCATTTTAGCAGCCCTATTTTGAGTTGGGCCTCAAATGGAGGAGTAGGGTTGCCAACCTCCAGGTACTAGCTGGAGATCTCCCACTATTACAACTGATCTCCAGCCAATAGAGATCAGTTCCCCTGGAGAAAATGGCCGCCTTGGAAATTGGACTCTATGACATTGAAGTTCCTCCCCTCCCCAAACCCTGCCCTCCTCAGGCTCCACCCCAAAAACCTCCCACTGGTGGCAAGGAAGGAGCTGGGAACCCTACCCATGGCATCTGCATGACAGTGTCCAGTAAAGCTTATCCAGGTTGTGAAGGGGCTCTTATCTCCGTTTCCTGAAAATGTAGCCCCAGAAAGCATACAGGCTTATATTTTGCAGATACAATTGCACATTACCTCCATGACTTAGATGCCACAGATGCACTGGTTCAGTCTCAGGATGCTATTAAAGTGAAGTCTGGTCTTAGTTCTATGGATGACTTTTAGTTGGTGAGGCCTGGTGAAGTGGACAAGGGGCTTCGAAGTGTGCAGCTCACCTCATCTGGTCTTGCCCCTTGCCCCTCATGGATAATAGAATGAACACATGAAGCTGCCTTATACTGAATCAGACCTTTGGTCCATCAAAGTCTGTATTGTCTACTCAGACTGACTGCAGCTCTCCAGGGTCTCAGGCTGAGGTCTTTCATAACACCTACTTGTCTAGTCCCTTTAACTGGAGATGCCAGGGATTGAACTGGGGACCTTCGGCATGCCAAGCAGATGCTCTACCACTGAGCCACAGCCCCTCCCAATGATGGAGCGATGGACTCTGATCTGGAAAACCAGGTTTGATTTCCCACTCCTCCACATGAGCGGCGGAGGCTAATCTGGTGAATTGGATGTGTTTCCCCACTCCTACACATGAAGCCAGCTGGGTGCCCTTGGGCAAGTCACAGATCTGTTAGCGCTCTCTCAGCCCCACCTACCTCCCAGGGAGTCTGTTGTGGGGAGGGGAAGGGAAGGTGATTGTAAACCGGTTTGAGTCTCCCTTAAATGGTAGAGAAAGTCAGCATATAAAAACCAACTCTTCTTCTTCTTCTGCAGTGCTGGGTTGGTTGACAGGGTCCAGGAGGTAATAAACCCCCTCTTTAAGATTGTTGCAGGCAACTGAGTCAATCAGCCTAAACTGTGAGTTTCAGAAGAAGAGAACGAGAGTCCAGTGGCACCTTGCCAGAAATGCTGTTTGTCTTTATGGTGCCACTGGACTCTTGCCCTTTTCTACTGCTATTGACAGACTAACACCGCTAACCGCTGTGAGTTTCTGTCACTCAGCCTGGAAGATGCTTTTCTACCTGTGCAGTAGGTGAAGTTGACTCTCCCTAGGGTAACGGGTGGCCAGTTCAGTTAGTTAAATGAGGAAGAGGGAGGCCCTGTGGCTCCCATAATGTGCACGGGCAAGCTAATAGTGATAACACGATGGTGGTGGAAATTGCTGTCAAATTGCATCCAACTTTTGGTGACCCCATAGGGTTTCCAAGGCAAGAGACATTCAGAGGTGGTTTACCATTGCCTGCCTCTGCACATTGCAACCCTGGACTTCCTTGGGGGTCTCCCATCCAAATACTAACCAGGGCAGATCCTGCTTAGCTTCCAAAATCTGATGAGATCGAGCTAACCTTGTCTGTTGACATCAGAATGGTGATAACACAGACTTAAACAAACACCTTCTAATATCTAGGAAGTTTCTTCTTTTTAATCACAACATAATCTTTGAAATCTGACTGCAAAACTAGGCTCGAAAAATGATGGGGATGCATGACAGAAGTCTTTTAAACTGAGTAAATGATTACACCTTATCTGAAATACAGTAACGGTGTTGATGTCTTACCTTGGTAGTAAACCAGCATAGTGATTAAGAACAGTGGACTCTAATCTGGAGAACCAAGTTTGATTCCCCACTCCTCCACATCAGCGGTGGACTCTAATCTGGTGAACCAGGTTGGTTTCCCCACTCCTCCACATGATGCCTGCTGGGTGACCTTGGGCCAGTCACACTTCTCTCTGCTCTCTCTCAGCCCCACCTACCTCACAAGGTGCCTGTTGTAGGGAAAGGAGGGGAAGGCGATTGTAAGCTGGTCTGAGTCTCCTTAAAAGGTAGAGAAAATCTGAGTATTAAAAACCAACTCTTCTTCAAGTTGGAGCTGACTTGTGGTAACCCTGTTGGGTTTTCAAGGCAAGAGATGAACAGAGGTGGTGTGCCATTGCCTATCTCTGCGTAGCAATGCTGGACTTCCTTGGTGGTCTCCCATCCAAGTGCTAACCTGGGCCAACCTTGCTTAGCTTCTCAGATCTGACAAGATCAGGCTAGCCTGGTCCATCCAAGTAAAGGCAAGATATGGTGGTTTGCCATAGCCTATCTCTGCATAACAACCCTGGACTTCCTTGGGGGTCTCCCATCCAAGCACTAACCAGGGCTGACCCTGCTTAGCTTCCGAGATCCAATGAGATCAGGATAGCCTGGCCCATCCAGGCAGGGCTGTCCTACCTTGATCCCCCTTAAAATATATCCCAGTGACACAGTGTGTTTTATCCGACAGCCATCAATCAAATGCTTGAAAATGGTAAGTGGTTTTGCTCCAAGCTCTCAAATCTCCTCTTTGCTTATTGCAAAGCAAAGGACGTGTGTCATTCTGGAGTCTTGCCTCTTGTAAAGCGCGAAGCTGGAATCGCATAATCGTAGTGGGCCATAAGGAATAATTTGATGTGGCAAAGACTTATGTTGGTCACCTTCATTATTATGTAAGGGAAATATGCTGCTGACATAAAACAATAATATAAATTTCCTTTCTTCATTTGCCCACACACAAAGAAAACGAAACAAGGTAAATTTGCGCTCAATTTGCGTAGATGGATAATAAGACTTTCAATTACGGCCCCCTTATTTGTTAGCCCATGGATGAAAGATTAGGTGACAATATGCAAAATATATTTTCTGCATATTATAATATTTAGCAATGTCATTTGATTTTTTATATATTTCATTAAATTGTTTTGTGGCTTTATTATCTTCCCAGATGCACGGCGCAGAAATACAATTATTCAGATTTAGACGCCATAAAATTTGCCACACGTTTACTCGCATTCAGAATTCCTGCATGCTAAAGAGGAATTACTGCATTCTCCCCACATACTGTGGCTCTCACGCTCCCATTGAACCATTTATTAGGCAGAGAACATTAGGGGAAATACACCATTTATGTTAAGGGGCCCTTCTGATAACAGATGTGTTTGTGTAAAGCAAATATTTCAATGTATCACAGCCTTTGGGTCATGACTGTAACAGAAGCGCTGTGCAGACACATTGTATGGTTATGGGACTTGGCAGAGGGTGGGGGGGAGAGGAAGATACAGAACGGAAGGCTGTGCATCATATAATGCAAGCAGAGACCACCCAAGTAGGGTTGCCAGCTCCGGGCTGGAAAATACCTGGAGATTTTGGGGGCGGAGCCTGAGGAGGGAGAGGTTTGGGGAGGGGAGAGACTTCAATGCCATAAAGTCTAATTGTCAAAGTGGCCATTTTCTCCAGGTGAACTGATCTCTATCGGCTGGAGATCAGTTGTAATAGCAGAAGATCACCAGCTGCTAGTACCTGGAGGTTGGCAAAGTTAAGCAGTTCATGGTACTCTTAAAGCATGACAGAGTGCAGAACCAGTTTGCTGCTTGGGAAAAATATTTATGTATTTACTTCCTTCATTCATTGCCCACCTTTCTCCCCAACAGGAACCCAAAATGCCTTGTACTGAATCAGACCCTTGGCCCATCAAAGTCAGTATTGTCTACTCAGACCAGCAGCAGATCTCCAGGGTCTTTCAAATCACCTAGTCCCTTTAACTGGAGATGCCAGGGATTGAACCTGGGACCTTCTGCATGCCAAGCAGATGTTCTACCAATGAGCCACTGCCCCCTCCCCAAGGCATTCTCCAAGGTGCTATTGGACTTGAATCTAACAATTCCCCAAATTGTTATTTAGATCCAGCCTGCTGTATTTAACGGGAACATTACATTATACGATCTGAAGAGAAACCAGAGTATAGAAACATTACATTAATATTGGTAGTGGAAAGCGCCGTTCAGTTGCAACCTACTTATGACAACCCCTCATGGGGCTTTCAAGGCAAGAGATGAGCAGAGGTGGTTTGCCATTGCCTTACTCTGTGTTGGTGACCCTGGTTTTCTTTAGTGGTCTCCCATCCATGTAATCAGGGCCAACCCTGCTTAGCTTCCAAGCTCTGAGATTGCGGGTTAGTCTGGGGTTGTTTATGCATGGGCACTTTCATTCACATTCACCCCCAGTCTGTCTCGGTTGTTCCTTGGAGTTTTGCATGAGTTTTCCCTCCATTAGAGATGACCTCGCTGCCAGCCAACACAAATCCGGGGACTTCCTGCCCCTCTGTTAACCTGATTCTTCCTTCTCCCCTGAGCTCAACTCGGGTGATATCCCCGTGCATAATGGAAAGCACGGGACACACAAGCTTGGTTTCTCTCATAGCCAATTACAAAGCAGCGTGTAAAGAGGTGGGGATTCAAATGCTTCCTGCTTCCTCGGAGCTCTTTCTGAGCAGAAGAAAGGCTTTTTAAAACCGAGGCTTGGATTTCCCCCCCTCCCTTCTTTTCAGATTGCTCCATTTTTTGTTTTTTTGTTCTTAAAATGCTTTTTTATGCTGCCATTGGGTTTGGGGGAGGGCTTTTCTTTCACAGTAAGCACTACAAAGTAAGCCAATTACAAAGCAGCATTGAAAGGGGCGGGGACCTGATTTGAGCTTGGAGACAGCTGGCGCAGAGATTCCCAACAGGAAAGTGTTGGTCCAGCGAGCAACGAACCTCAGGTAAAACTCCCAGGTGTAAAAGACCTGGGTTGTTCCATCTGCCGATAGAAACATTCCACCTCCCCTTTCTCCCCCTCTTTAAAATGAAACCTTTTCTCACATTTGCTAGCTACAGTCCTTGCTGCGCCGTAGTGTAAGGGCTTTAAGAGACCACCAAAAACGGGGGGGAAAAACTAAGTTCCTACTTCTCTGATGCAAGCATTACCTTCTGTGATATATGCTGTTCTTTCGAGACCGCAGCTGCCTTTGATTTAACTTTTCATGCACCCTATTTTATTCCCTATCAAGAAAGAAATGTTACTCATCACACTATCAGCCACATAAAAAAGGAGCTAAAATAAATACAGGCCCCGATATATATCAGTTGCCGTTTTGCTTGTTATAACTCAAAAATATAGAAACTCTCCTGAGGTTGTGGAGAGATGCAGTTGGGGTTTCCAGGACTTCATAGGGAGCCTAAAATATTTTTTTCTTTTTTTAAAAAAAAACTTATTATTGGGGGATTTTAAGTAATAGTAGCATTAACTTTTTATCTAAAACCAATTGTGGCGATGTCTCAAATTTAGAAGGTTTTGATCATTAGAGATAAGCACAGAAATTTTATTTCATTCACTTTTGGTTTCACTTCTCCTTCAAAGTTTTAATTATGGTTAGTATAACTGTTTATCTGACGGAGGGAGTTTGACGCTTGAACGCGTGGGCTCAACCCTATATATATATAGGGTTGCCAGGTCCCTCTTCGCCACTGGCAGATTTTTGGGGTGGAGCCTGCATATCCCAGGCTAACCCAATCTCATCAGATTGTGGAAGCTAATCAGGGTTGGCCCTGGTTAGTATTTGGATGGGAGACTTCCAAGGAATACCAAGGTCATAGGCAGAGGCAGGCAATGGCAAACCACCTCTGAGTGTCTCTTGCCTTGAAAACCCCACCTGGGGTTGCCATATATCAGCTGTTACTTGACAGCACTTTCTACCACCATTAGGGTTGCCAGCTCCAGGCTGGGAAATACCTGGAGATTTTTGGGGCAGAGCCGGAGGAGGGCAGGGTTTGGGGAGGGGAGGGACTTCAATGCCATAGAGTCCAATTGCCAAAGCAGTCGTTTTCTCCAGGTGAACTGATCTCTATCAGCTGGAGATCAGCTGTAATAGCAGGAGAACTCCAGCTAGTGCTTGGAGGTTGGCAACCCTAACCCTAACTAGATATATAATGCTGGTGTATTAATACAGAAATCATATTGAAATAATGAGTATATTTTATAGGGAAAATCAGTGCCCCGAAAGAGCAAATGATGTTAATCATAGTATCATAGAGTTGGAAGGTACCACCAGGGTCATCTAGTCCAACCCCCTGCACAATGCAGGAAATTAATAATTACCTTCCCCCACACCCCCAGTGACCCCTAGTCCATTCCCAGAAGATGGCCAAGATGCCCTCCCTCTCATGAACTGCCTAAGGTCACAGAATCAGCATTGGTGGCAGATGCCCATCTAGCCTCTGCTTAAAAACCTCTAGAGAAGGAGAGCTTACCACTTCCTGAGGAAACCTGTTCCACTAAGGAACCGCTCTGTTAGACAATTCTTCCTAATGTTAACAAAAATTGCACAAGGCAGATCAAAAGCGAAACAGGATTTTTCTGGTTGAATTGGGCGAGGCAAGAAATCCCAAATCACTCCCTTTAACTCGCCATCTGCCTAACTCCAACCTGAGCACAAAGAGACAACAGAATACACATGGAGAACAAAGAAGCAAGGTAGTTTGACTCGGTACCAGTGTTTGTCCAGCCCAGAGGCAAAAGGACGTTTCATTGACATTCTTCTTTAAGCCCGTGGCCAGCGTTAGACAGGACAGTATGTGTAAATATCAGCATGATTAAGCAGATGGAAATATTCCACCACGACCCAAGAGGTTTGGCTATTTCCTTTGCCCACGGAGGCCAGTTAAAAGATAAAGCCCACAGAGATTGCGGCCAGGAGCAATTAACCACCTGAGTAGGAGCGGGCAAAATGAAAATAAAACGGCCTGTGTGGAATGATAAAAGATCTCGCGAAACAGGAGACCTAATTCAGGGCGTGTGTGCATATGTGCGCGGGTGTATATATTCAGAAGGCTTTCTTGGCTGGGAAACCTCATACTAAAATAGCAGCGTTCTCGTCAATGATTTATAAGATTGCTTTGGAGAGACAGGGCAGAACATACCGAGGGAGACAAGGATAGAAAACATTCCTTACTGGAGGCCTGTCCCAGTTTAGGGCTCAGCAACACCGTTTCTGCTGTTGAATTTTGTATCACGGATTTCTCGAGACGGACACATCTGGAAGGAAGCAAAAAGTTTCACAAAGCGGGCCTGAACTCAAATGAATCACTTGGTTTTGTGGCAAAGGGGAGGTTTTCCATTTTTAGTGATTCCCCCCCCCTCAGCCCTCATAAGAACATAAGAACGTAAGAAAAGCCCTGCTGGATCAGACCAAGGCCCATCAAGTCCAGCAATCTGTTCACACAGTGGCCAGCCAGGTGCCTCTAGGAAGTCTACAAGCAAGACACCTGCAGCAGCACCATCCTGCCTGTGTTTCACAGCACCTAATATATTAAGGAAAATAGGAAGACCCAACAAGAGATGGATTGACTCAATAAAGGAAGCCACAGCCCTCAATCTGCAAGATCTGAGCAAGGCTGTCAAAGATAGGACATTTTGGAGGACACTAATTCAAAGGGTCACCATGAGTCGGAAGCGACTTGTCGGCACTTAACACACACACCCAATATATTCGGTGTGCATCATGACTAGTATCCATTTTTACTAGTAGCCATGAATACTCCTCCACTGCATGAACATGTCCACTCCCCTCTTAAAGCCTTCCAAGTTGGCAGCCATCACCACATCCTGGGGCAGGAAGTTCCATAATTTAACTATACGTTGTGTGAAGAAATACTTCCTTTTATCAGTTTTGAATCTGTCACCCTCCAGCTTCAGCAGATGACTCCACATTCTAGTATTATGAGAGAGGGAGAAAAGCTTCTCCCTGTCCACTCCTTGCAAAACTGCTTCGTGTGTTTTTCGGGGCCTCCCCATTTTCATCCCTCTTGTCTGCCCTCACTCTCCTTGCCCTCATCTTGCCCACACTGCTCTCAAATCTGATTGGGTGTGACGACCCTTGTGATTTTGGTGACGGCATCCAGGCCGTATGTCTAGCAGTCCAATAAATCAAGATGATCACCACTGCAAATGGGATAAAAGGGCAGTGAGTGAAAAAGAGGTTGAGGAAAGCGACAGCAAAGAAGACTGAAAATGGAACAAGGTAGAAGGAGCCAGGGGAATAAACAAGGAACCAGATGCTTGTGTAGGAGTCTGTGTGGGTAGAGCATCTGCTTAGCATGCAGAAGGTCCCAGGTTCAATCCCCGGCATCTCCAGTTAAAGGGACTAGGCAAGTAGGTGATGCAAAAGTCCTCTGCCTGAGACCCTGGGGAGCCGCTGCCGGTCTGAGTAGACAATACTGACCTTGATGGACCAAAGGGCTGATTCAGTATAAGGCAGCTTCATGTGTATATATTCTCAGTAATTTGGTAAGCTATATAAATGTTTCTCTCTATTTGTACCCCATCCTTCCTACAAAGCACTCAGGAAGAGAGATGTGAGCCCATGAACACATGAAGCTGCCTCATGCTGCCTCATGCTGTCCAGGGTCTCAGGAGGGGTCCTTCACATCACCAACGACCTCATCTTTACTGGAGACACCAGGGATCGAACCTGGGACCTTCTGCATGCCAAGCATATCCTCCACTACTGAGAGCCAGCATGATGTAGTGATTAGGAGCGGAGGACTCTAATCTGGAGAAACAGGTTTGATTCCCCACTCTTCCACAGGAGCGGCGGGCTCTAATCTGGTGAACCAAGTTGATTTCCCCACTCCTACACATGAAGCCTGCTGGGTCCCCTTGGGCTAGATACAGTTCTCTCTGAACTCTCTCAGCCCCACCAACCTCTCAAGATGTCTGTTGTGGGGAGGGGAAAGGAAGGTGATTATCAAAACTATGATCATGTGGAGGAGCGGGCAATCAAACCCGGTCCTCCAGATTGGAGTCCACCGCACTTAACCAATACACCACGCTGGCTCTCTGAAAGGACCCAGTCCAGCAACAGTTTGATCCTGCAAAGTCCTGTTTGTGTAGACCTGCCTAACCCAGCTCCTCTTCGGATTCTGCCTATGCAAAGCTAAAGTTCCTCTGAGAGCAAACTCCTGATCTTTCAAAACCTAGGTGCAAACACAGCCCAAAGACTGATGATGCAAACGTTTCCTAAGAGGCCGAGCTTTGTGAGTGTGCGGGGGGGGGGGGGTTTCGCCTCCCCTCCCCCACCCTCCTCAGCAGTAATTAATGTGGTAGTAAAATCAGCAGAAAGGCAACAGAGAGATCTGGCGCAGGCAGGGATAAAAAAGACCCAGGGGAGAGCCTAAATGGACAATAATTGCAGGTTATTATACACTCTGCTACCTTACAGTGGAAATCTGGTCAGCTATTAGCAAAGTTGCAAGGAATAATCAAGTGGACGAGGGCGAAGCAGAGTTGCGTGGAGTCAAGAAGGTGGCATCGAGAGAGGCGGAATCGCTCTCCTCTCTAATGTACGTGGCATTCTGAACGCTCAGATTTCTGGTTACCGACACATTGCACTGAAAATGAAATGCAAAGGCAAATCTACAAGGCGAGAAATCTGGGAGAATTTGAGCAAGGATAGATTTGGTAAGCATTTCTTGGGTTGGAGTATAGGGAAGAAGAAGAAGAAGAAGAAGAAGAAGAAGAAGAAGAAGAAGAAGAAGAAGAGGAGGAGGAGGAGGAGGAGGAGGAGGAGGAGGAGGAGGAATAGGAGGAGGAGGAGGAGGAGGAGGAGGAGGAAGGGCTGTGGCTCAGTGCCAGAGCATCTGCTTGGCATGCAGAAGGTCCCAGGTTCAGTCCCTGGCATCTCCAGTTAAAGGGACCAGGCAAGTAAGTGATGTGAAAGACCTCTGTTTGAGACCCTGGAGAGCTGCTGCAAGTCTGAATAGACAATACTGACCTTGATGGTCCAAGGGTCTGATTCGGTATAAAGCAGCTTCATGTGTTCAAGAAGAAGACCAAACCCTGCTCTTCTCAGGATCCACTCCCAAAAATCTCCAGGGATTTCCCAACTAGGAGTTGGCAACCCTAAAGACTCTTACTGGATGTGTCTCCCTACTGTGTCTCCTGATGTTCAAATGAAATCTACCTTCCTCTGATTTCAGCCCTGTAGATGTGGTATTGGGTTCCAGAGCAGCAGAGAGCTTCCTTCTGTGTGACGCCCTTTTAGCTCTTCGAAAACCCCTCTGACGTCTCGTCTGTGGGCTAAACAAAAACAGTTTCTTCAGTTTCTCCCCCTGGGACTTGTTTTCTAGAGCCCAGCCTATTTCTGTTGCCCTCGTCTGAACTCGAGCCTATTGTCTTCATCTGTCCTTAAAGTGGGGTGCCCGGAACTTTCTGAAAGGCATTTTAGGATAGGAGTTCAGTAGTGAGACACAAAGGATTACTTGGGGGCATTTTTTTTAAAAATCATCATCATATTAGGAGAAAAACTCTATAATTTCTGTCTTTATTTAATTTTGTTAATTTCCTTTTTTTACAAAACGTGTATCTCTCCTTTCTGCTTTTACAATTGGTTGCCAGGTTCCTCTTCGTCACTGGAGGGAGGTTTTTGGGGTGGAGCCTTTGGGGAGGGGAGAGCCTTCGATGCCATAGAGTCCAATTGCCAAAGCGGCCATTTTCACCAGGTGAACTGACTTCTATCGTCTGTAGATTTGTAATAGCGGGAGATCCTATTGCCACCTGATCTCAGAAGGCAGGGGCACCCGAAGCAGAGCTTCTGAAGATGACAGTAGCAGTCGAGTGGGTAGGGCTGTCAACAAAAAAAAAATTCGGTACAGTTCGGATTCGGCCGAATTTGGCCCTTGTGGGTTCGGTACGTGCCGAAGTCCGAGCTCCCCCACTTCGGATCCGTTCAATTCGGCGGGAATTCAAAGTTCGGGGAAAAATTCGGCCGAATAAAGCCATTAAAAACACAACCACGCATTTCTGCGGCTCTGGGGGGGGCATTTTTGGGGTTAGCAGTCCCAAACTTTTGGCAGAGCTTCAAAGGACGTTTATTGAAAGACTCCCCAAGTTTTGTAAAGATTGGGTCAGGGGGGGGCTGAGATATGGGCCCTGAAAGGGGTCCCCCCCACCCTTAATGTGCATCTCTCAGCAGAGCTTGCCGCCCACGCACAAAGCTCCCAGCCCCGACAACAACTGAGAAATTAGCAAAACAACTGCAAACACAACCTTGTTAAACAACACTTTGCAACACACAACTGAAACCTCCCCCCTCAAACCAGGGAGCGAGAGACTCGAGGGGGAACACACACCCCAGGCAGAACCGACGAAAGCCCCCTTTGGCTTCCCCCCCACCCACAGAAACTGCTCCCTCCCCACACACACACAGACTCTGCTTTCCCCCCCACACACACACATACACAGGAGAAAAATTATAGATTAAAGCCCCCAAAGGGGTCTTACTGTGGCTGTCTTCTGTTCCATCAAGAGGGGCTGAAGAGAGGACTTGTAAATAATCCAAGATGATTCCAATTAGGCACGGAACGTTTTGCTCTGGAGAAGATGCACAGGATCGGATCCATTCATCCCAATAGGGAAAAGGGGAAAGGGGAAAAGGGAAAGCCCATATCTCGTGACCTCCTGACCCAATGTTCACAAAACTTGGGGGGTATCTTAAGAACACTGGTCTGAAACTCCGCTCAAAGTTTGGGATCTGTACCCCCAAAAATGTGCCCCCTGCAGCCATGGAAAGAAAAAGGGGGGAGCCCATATCTCGGGACCCCCTGACCCAATGTTTACAAAACTTGGGGGGTACCTTAAGAAGCTTCATCTGAAGCTCCAGTGAAAGTTTTGTGTCTGTACCCCAAAAAATACGCCCCCTGCAGACACAGAAAGGAGCGAATGTGCACAAGCACCCCACACACACACACGAGGATTTCGCTCTCTCTCTCTCTCTCTCTCTCCCTGGCCGGGCCGCACATCAGCTGATTCCTCCAGTACTCAATCCTGACTGATTGGCCAGAAGAAGACCCAGCTTGCCCACCGATTGGCCGGGGGAGGAGAATGCTGCTTACTGACGGTTATGCTGCTTACTGACGGCCGAATTTGCCGAATTTATTTGCGAACTCCCGAACTCGCTGAATTCGGCCCCCCCGGTTGCCCGCCAGTTTTGAGTTCGGTTCCTCCCGAACTAAAAACCACCGAATCAGGGGAAATTCGGCTGATTTTCAGTTCGGGCCGAACCGAATTGACAGCCCTACGGGTGGGTTCATAAGGGAGCAGGCAGTCCTTTAGATAATGTTGGTCCCAGACCATATAAGACTTTGAAGGTCAGGGTCTGTACCTTGACTTGTGCCTGGGAAAAAATTGGCAGACAGTGTAGATGAGCAAAGACTGGAGTAGGGATGGCAGCCTCCAGGTGGGACCTGGGGATCCCCCAGAATTACAGCTCATCTCCAGAACACAGAGATTGGTTCCCCTAGAGAAAATGGATGCTTTGGAGGGCGATCTCTATGACATTGTTCCTCTCCAATGTTCCTGTCCTCTCCAGTCTCCCCAGATCTCCAGGAGTTTCCCATCCTGGATGGGGAAACTACCCATCCAGCCCTACCCCCCATCCTCCCCCAGTGGCCAGGGGAGACCTGGCAACCCTAGTCTGGAGTGATATTTTCCATATGACCCATTTCCTTGAGAGCCAGTGTGGTGTAGTGGTTAAGAGCGGTGGTTTGGAGAGGTGGATTCTGATCTGAAAACTGGGTTTGATTCCTCACTCATCCACTTGAGCGATGGAGGTTAATCTGGTGAACTGGATTTGTTTTCCCACTTCTTCACATGAAGCCAGGTGAGTGACCTTGGGCTAGTCACAGCTCTTAGAGCTCTCGCAGTCCTACATACCTCACAGGGTGCTGTGGGGAGGGGAGGGAAAAGTGGTTGTAAGCCGGTTTGAGTCTTTCATGAGTGGTGGAGAAAGTCGGCATATCAAAACCAACTCTTCTTCTTCTTCTTCTTCATCTTCTTCTTCTTCTTCTTCTTTTCACCACCCTGGCTGCAATGTTGTGTACCAACTGTAGTTTCCACCTGCTTCTCAAGGGCAGACCCATGTGGAGCCTGTTGTAGTAATCTAATCTAGATTCTTTGTTGCTTTCTTGTCCATTGTTCTCCCATGCAAGATGAACCCAGAGGTCTGGCTTGGTGTGTTATTTCTGCTGAGCAGTCTTCCGAAGCAAGCTGATACATCTGCAACCCAGAGGAAAGACTTAGATGTCTGCAGCTAAATATAGGCCTGCAGGATGCATCCTATATTCCCTTTTCATGTTTCAGCACCCACAAAGTGCAGGCATCTTCAGCGGTGATCCTGCTCCCTGTGATCTGAAGAGAGTGATTCATTATCCCATATGATGTTGGAAACAATGGATTACCCCTATCTTAATCCAATTACCTGCCACCGTAACAAAAGATAAAACAGTCCCTTTTTTGCTGGCTGATTGAGACCCAAGAACAACATGGGTGGTAGCCAATTATCTCTCTGTGTTAAGTGCTGTCAAGTAACTTCCAACTCATGGCGACCCTATGAATCAATGTCCTCCAAAATGTCCTCTCTTTGACAGCCTTGCTCAGGTTTTGCAAATTGAGGGCTGTGGCTTCCTTTATTGAGTCAATCCATATCTTGTTGGGTCTTCCTCTTTTCCTGCTGCCCTCAACTTTTCCTAGCATAATTGTCTTTTCCAGTGACTCTTGTCTTCTCATAATGTGACCAAAATACGATCGCCTCAGTGTAGTTGTTTTAGCTTCCAGGGTCAGTTCAGGCTTGATTTGATCTATAACCCACTGATTTTTTTTTTGGTAGTCCACAGTATTCGTAACACTCTCCTCCAACACCACATTTCAAAGGAATCTACTTTATTCCTATCAGCTTTGTTCAATGTCCAGCTTTCACACCCATACATAGTAATAGGGAATATGATGGCATTAATTAACTTAATCTTGGTGGCCAGTGACACATCCATACACTTCAGAATCTTTTCCAGCTCCTTCATGGCTGCCCTTCCAAGTCTCAATCTGGTATCTATCCACCATATTTTCCTGCTCCAGACCTTTTGGTCAAGGGAGCTAGAAAGAAAGAAGGAAGGAAGGAATGGACCACAGAGATTCTAGGAAAACAAATTTGTGAATCAGCTAGTTCCAGACAACACGTGCAATCAAGCCTCGACCAGCGCATGTCCTCCAATCAAGCCTTGACTAGCACATGTCCTCCTAAGTCCTGGCTCAGTGGTAGAGGACATACTTTGTGTGAAGAAGGTCCCGGGTTCAACCCTTGGCATCTTGAGTTAAAAGAATCTCAGGTTGTTGAGCTGGGAAATTTAATAGTCCCTCATTACCCTAGAGCATTCATGCTTGCTCGTTTAAATGCTGCGCTTTCATCAGTGTTAAATGGAAAATATGGCATCTTACCTTATTCGGATAGGCTTTGTCCATGTGATCTGAAGAGAGTGGATTCATCATCCCATGTGATGTTGGAATGCCCCCAATATAATTCCTATCACAATCAATGGATTATCCCTATCTTAATCCAATTACCTGCCACCTTAACAAAAGATAAAACACAGTCCCCTTTTTGCTGGCGGACAGAGACCCAGTAGCCAAGTATCTATTAGTAGCCAAGTATCTATCCACCATATTCTCTTTAAAGAAATAAAGGCTTTCCTTTTACTGCAGAAGAAGGAGGAGGAGGAGGAGGAGTTGGTTTTTATATGCCGACTTTCTCTACCATCTTACAATCACCTTCCCTTCCCCTCCCCACAACAGACACCCTGTGAGGTAGGTAGGGCTGAGACAGCTCTAACAGAATTGTAACTTGCCCAAGATCATGTGTAGCAGTGGGGTAACAAATCCAGTTCACCAGACTAGCCTCCACCACTCATGTGGAGGAGCTGGGAATCAAACCCGATTCTCCAGATCAGACTTCACCACTCCAAACCACTGCTCTTAACCACTATACCATGCTGGCTCCCTTTTGGTCAAGGGAGCTTGAAAAAAGGAAAGGCTGTAATTTTTTTTTTTAAGTGCAGGCATTTTTTGTAGGATTTCTCACACTGGAATGACAGCTTGCCAAGATTTCCTTGTGTCAGCCTTGCTGACGGATGACGGATCGGACCAGCTTGCTTACAGGAGTTGTGTGGCCGGAGCGAGCTGTATCAGAGAGTCCATCTCCCTCCCTCCTCTCAAATAAATCCTTGACGTGGGAGCAAATCCCAAGCTCTCTTGAGAGAAGAGAAGGTTACAGAGAACAACTGAAGGGTGTCTTTGGCCAGTAGAGGGAGTAGATACACTGCCACGGATACTGCAAGAATTTCAAGCAGCTTTAGTGATGTGTGAACACACCCAGTTCTTCGCACCATCACGTTCAGAATGGGTCCCTGTCGTTATTTTTATTTTCCCCTGTGTTGAAATTGTGTTAGCTTCTGCAACTCTTCACACAAGCTTTGCGAATACTTTGGTGCATCCCAGAAGACAGGTCTCGAAACCATGTTGAAAAGCGGGACGAACATAGATATTTTGTATTACCATCCACACAGGTTCCAAATAATTCCGTTCGGTTCAGCATGAGCAAATCTGCTGAGAAATAATCAACCTAGATAAGGCCCCACAGAACAAGAAAAGCCCCACCCAGTAGCTCTGATTCAGACTCAGCACTCACGTACTTGAAATAGCAGCAGCCGAAGAAGATTTGGTTTTTATATGCCGACTTTCTCTACAATTTAAGGGAGAATCAAACCGGCTTAAAATCACCTTCCTTTCCCCTCCCCACAACAGACACCCTGTGAGGTAGGTGGGGCTGAGAGAGTTGTGACTAGCCCAAGGTCACCCAGCTGACTTCACGTATAGGAGTGGGGAAACCAACCCAGTTCACCAGATTAGCCTCCCCCGCTCATGTGGAGGAGTGGGGAATCAAACCTGGTTCTCCAGATCGGAGTCCACCGCACCAAGCGACCAGTCTTAACCACTACACCACACTGGCTCTCAGTTTGTGTTTTTCCTGCACGTGAAAGTTCTCTCAATTTTCCATTCCGTCCCAGGGTCGTCTAGTCCAACCCCCTGCACAATGCAGGAAATTCACAACTACCTCCCCCCTCCACACCCCCAGTGACCCCCTACTCCATGCCCAGACGATACTAGTACCACGCTCAGAAGATACCAGTACATATAGACCATAGTGATAGAAAAGAGAAAAGAGCTTCACAAAAAAAAAAAACTGTTTGTGAAACACAAGCTTGGACTTCTGTAAAATGGGAGGGGGGAGCTAAATTCTACCAGTTTTGACCTTTCCAAATCCAATGTGATAAGGCATGTTCATTACCCATCCAGACAAAACAGAGGTTGATTGGAGTTGAAGGAGGCAAATTGATTCCATTCAAGTCCCAAACTCTAAGGATCCTTTTTGGAAAGCAGAGCAGGGAGAGGAACGGTAGGCTGAATTCACAAGTCTACTTTTTCAAAGCTTCACTGTCTGAATTCAACTCTATGTAAGTTGTTTTTTCTCATCGTCGGGGTTTTTTTTTTTTTTGGCTTAGAGATTTGTTAGGTGGATGTTCTCTTAATGGAGACTGAGGAATGAAACACAGTGTTGCTGGCTTCCATTCACACATTCATCTTTTACACGATGAAGTTAGCCTATGCTGACCATGTCGGGAACATTGGACAAGATCTCGGAGTGCTGCTAGTTCTTTCCTAGATCTGAACTATTTCTTCTTTTTATGTTTCACACTTCCCCCCAGCAGCCTTAAGTGGTATGCTTGGGCTTTTCTAATTTTTTTCCCCATCGCAACAGCACTGTGTGGTAGCTTAGATGGAGAAAAAGAGAACACATCAAGGCTCTTCTGTTGGCTCCATCAATCAAATAAGTTTGTCTTGCTGGACTTGCTGTGTCCATGGACTTGCTGAGTGACATGGCCTTTGCTAGTTAACCTACCTCACAGGGCTGTTAAGAAAAGAACATAAGAAAAGCCATGCTGGATCAGACCATGGTCCCTCAAGTCCAGCTGTCTATTCACACAGTGGCCAACCAGGTGCCTCTAGGAAGCCCCCAAACAAGACAACTGCACCACCACCATCCTGCCTGTGTTCAATAGGCATGATCCTCAGATACTGGAGAGAATAGGTACACATCATGACTAGTATCATTTTGACTAGTAGCCATGGATAGCCCTGTCCTCCATGAACATGTCCGCTCTCCCCTTAAAGCCTTCCAAGTTGGCAGTTATCACCACATCCTGGGAGTTCCACAATTTAACTATGTGTTGTGTGAAGAAATACTTCCTTTTATCTGTTTTGAATTTCCCACCCTCCAGCTTCAGCAGATTACCCCTCTATCATGTCTCCCCTTTACCGCCTTCTTTCTAAGCTAAACAGCCCGAAGCATTTTAACCGTTCCTCATAGGGCAGTTGCTCTAGTCCCCTGATCATTTTGGTTGCTCTTTTTTGCACCTTCTCAAGGTCTGCAATATCCTTTTTTAGGTGTGTTGACCAGAACTGTACATAGTATTCCAAGTGTGGTCTCACCATAGATTTGTACAAGGGCAGTATGATAGCGACAGCTTTATTCTCTATTCTTCATCTAATTATGGCCAGCATGGAATTTGCCTTTTTTACAGCAGCCACAGAATGGGTTGACATCTTAATCGAATGATTCACTACCACCCCAAGATCCCTTTCTTGGTCTGTCGCTGCCAGCACAGATCCCATCAGTGTATATGTGAAATTGGGATTTTTTGCCCCAATATGCATCACTTTACACTTGCTCACATTGAGTCTCATTTGCCATTTTAATGCCCATTCTTCCAGTTTGTAGAGATCCTTTTGGAGCTCTTCACAGTCCGATTTTGTTTTAACCACCCTAAATAATTTGGTCCCCTGATCTGTTGTGCAGATAAAATGGAAGAGAGGAGAACGTGTCCACAGGAGGGCAACAAAGATGGTGAGGGGTCTGGAGACCAAGTCCTATGAGGAAAGATTGAAGGAGCTGGGTATGTTTAGCCTGAAGAGGAGAAGACTGAGAAAGGATATGATAACCATCCTCAAGTATTTGAGGGGCTGTCATATAGAGGATGGTGCTGAGTTGTTTTCTGTTGCCCAAGAAGGTCGGACCAGAACCAATGGGTTGAAATTAAATCGAAAGAGTTTCTGTCTAGACATTAGGAATAATTTTCTAACAGTTAGAGCGGTTCCTCAGTGGAACAGGCTTCCTCGGGAGGTGGTAAGCTCTCCTTCCCTGGAGGTTTTTAAGAAGAGGCTAGATGGCCATCTGTCAGTAGTGCTCATTCTATGACCTTAGGCAGATGATGAGAGGTAGGGCACCTTGACCATCATCTGGGTATGGAGTATGGGTCACTGGGGATTTCGGGGGGTGAGGTAGTTGTGAATTTCCTGCATTGTGCAGGGGGCTAGACTAGATGACCCTGGTGATCCCTTCCAACTCTATGATTCTAAGAATGTAATCTGCTTCAGGTCCTGGGGAGAAAGGTGGGATATAACTGAAGTAAATAAATAAATAAAATAAAACATATGCTGTCAATTGTATTTGAGTTACGCTAGGTAGTCTACCTTGGGTCTCAGTGAGAAAAGTGGACTATGAATAACATAAAGAATTTACCAAAAATAAACAAGGGGATGGATCACAATAACTTTTCAAAGAAATTCACACATGTGGACACATTAAGGTGCCTTATCTTGAATCAGACTCTAACTGTGCAATCCTTAGGGGGGCCAGTGTAACCCTGTGCCGGCATCTGTGCCACTTTGCGCTGCAATAATAGAATCCTAGAATCATAGAGTTGGAAGGGGCCATAGAGGCCGTCTAGTCCAATCCCCTGCATAATGCAGGATCAGCCTAGAGCATCCCTAACAAATGATTGTCCAGCCTCTGCTTAAAGACTGCCAGTGAGGAGGAGCTCACCACCTCCCTAGGAAGCCGATTCTACTGTCAAACAACTCTTACTGTAAAAATTGTTTTCCTAATATCCAGCCGGTACCTTTCCTCTGCCCTGACCTGGATGGCCCAGGCTAGCCTGATCTTGTCAGATCTCAGAAGCTAAGCAGGGTCAGCCCTGATTAGTATTTGGATGGGAGACCACCAAGGAATACCAGGGTTGCTGTGCAGAGGAAGGCACTGGCAAACCACCTCTGTTAGTCTCTTGCCATTAAAACCCCAAAAGGGGTCGCCATAAGTTGGCTGCGACTTGACAGCACTTTACCCACATACACACACCTTTCCTCCTGCAACTTAAAACCATTATTGCGAGTCCTCTGCTGCCAGAAGGAACAGCTCCCTTCCCGCCTCTACGTGATAGTCCTTCAAATACTTCAAGAGAGCAATCATGTCCCCCTCAACTTCTCCAGGCTGAACATCCCCAACTCCCTCAGCCTTTCCTCATAGGGCTTGGTCTCCAGGACCCTGATAATCCTTGTTGCTCTCCTCTGCACTTACACTGACACCACAGAGTGACACAGCAGAATGGGCCTTGGCTGCCAACACTGCCACGCGGGCAGCAGAAACCCGGAAGTGGGTGCCCATGCTGTCACCAAGGGGCATTCTCAGGGTGTTCCCAGAGGCGGGGCTGACATTAGTCAGCCTCCAAACCCCTTTTGGCCTGGAAATGTTCCCTTCTATGTTGCAGCGTTGCTACGCCAGCAAAATAGTTGGGGTCGCCCCATGAAACTCCATGGTGGAGTGTGACGGCTTTCTGTTTTTAAATACTTTCTTTTGTGCCTTTTCTGGCCAAGAAGCTTCTGAAGAGGTGGCACAGCTGCACCGGTCCCGGCCATCAACTAACTATCCCCCCCCCCAACTTCAGGAAGGGGCTGTTAGTCGGTATTGCCTGCTCTCACTGGCAGTGGCTCCCCAGAGTCAACCGGCGGGCTTTCCATCACCTACTGCCTGGTCCTTAACTGGAGATGTTGGGGATTGAATCTGGGATCATCTGCATGCCAAGCAGATGCTCTTCCAGTGAGCCACTGAGGTCTTTCACATCACCTACTGCCTGGTCCTTTTAGCTGGAGATGCCGGGGATTGAACCTGGGACCATCTGCCTGCCAAGTAGATGCTCTACCACTGAGCCACAGCCCTTCAGAATCCCAGCTCCTGATGGGCACACCCTTCTTGTGGATCCTCAAAGCAGAGGAAAGTCAGAGCAAGAAGAAGCTGTGCTGATCAGAAGCACATGGTAACCAGATTAAGGCAAACAGGATATAGCTGATAATGTGAGTAACAGATACAGATAATAGGATTTATTGTGGAAATTAGAGGCCATGGTACAGGAAGCTTTGGGGAGACACAGCAAAACAGGCTGAGCCAAACTAATCTTGAGGAAAGAGGGAAGGACAAAAGATTCTGCTTGGGAAACAAGACCAGATAATTCAGAAGAATGATTTCGGAAGAGAGCCAGTGTGGTGTAGTGGTTAAGAGCAGTGGCTGGGAGTGGTGGACTCTGATCTGGAGAACCGGGTTTGATTCCTCACTCCTCCACATGAGTGGCAGAGGCTAAGCTGGTGAACTGGATTTGTTTCCCCACTCCTACACACAAAGCCAGCCGGGTAACCTTGGCCTAGTCACAGTTTTCTCAGCCCCACCTACCTCAAAGGGTGCCTGTCATGGGGAGGGGAAGGGAAGGTGAATGTAAGCTGGTTTGAGTCTCCCTTAAATGGTAGAGAAAGTCGGCATATAAAAGTCAATTCTTCTTCTTCTTCTTCTTCTTCTTCTTCTTCTTCTTCTTCTTCTTCTTCTTCTTCTTCGTGGCTGTAGCACCAGAGCGAAGGTTCAAGGCAGAAAGTAGGGCAAAGGAAATTGTCTCCCTTACAATGGCAGCCTCTATGATTCAGGATTGAAACCACTGTATAGAATGAGTTTATTTATTTATTATTTATTTATTAAATCATACTTCTAGCTCGCCCGCCCCCAGCCAAGGCCGGGCCCAGGGCGGGTTACAACATTTAAAAATCTTACGACTATAAAATATATAAAACCATTAAAACCATTCCCTTAATTATAAAACGATGGCTGCCATATAAGCAAAGTGCCCACTGTCGCAAATGATGCAGACCATAAATTAATATCTAAAACTAGGTCGGCTACCCTCCACAAAACATTGACTGCAAGTTAAAAAGAAGTGGGGGTAGGGGGTAGGGAGGCAAGCACTGATCTCACTTGGTCTCACCTGCGGCTGTCGTCAACCGTAGGCCTGGTGGAACAGCTCTGTCTTACAGGCCCTGTGGAACCCTTTCAGGTCCCACAGGGCCCTGATGTTACTAGGCAGAGCATTCCACCAGGCCCTGGTCGAGGACAGCTGCACGCTCCTCGGGCCAGGGACCACCAACAGGTTGTTATCAGCAGAGCGTAATGCTCTTCGAGGGGTATACCAGGAGAGACGGTCCCGAAGATTTGAAGGTCCCAGACCGTGTAAGGGTTTAAAGGTTAAAACCAGCACCGTAAACCTGATCCTATGCTCCAGCTGGAGCCAGTGCAGTTGTCGGAGCACTGGCTGTATATGATCTCAGGGCGAGACCCCAGTAAGGAGTTCACCTCCACTATGGAGTAGAGCCTAGGTGGTCACAGAGAGCATGTAGGGTTGCCAGCTTCCTGGTGGTGGCTGGAGATCTCCTGGGATTACAACTGGTCTGCAGGCGACAGAGATGGTTCACCTGGAGAAAATGGCCACTTTGGAAGATGGATGCTGTGGCATTATACCCCATTAAAGCCCTTCCCTCCCCAAACCCCACCCTCCTCAGGCTCCACCCCCCAAATCTCCAGTTATTTCCCAACCTGGAGCTGGCAACCCTGTCTGTGTGCGTTGTGATTGCCAGAAGATTATTTGGGGGGGAGGGGTCCAAAATGCCATGCTGAAAAGCTCAGGGCAGCCAATAATCCAATCACATCATCTTCACTTTATTTTTTTCCTCCCCAGTGGAGAAATCAATGCACATCAGCAATTTAAAGGAGGGTAGGAGACAGGAGAGGACCAAAGGTACTGAAAAAGGTGCCCTCACGGACGAAATTCAGAAATGAACAATGTGGCAAATGGAAAATTCGGAAGGCATTTTGTTCTGCTTGGGAAACGAGACCAGATAATTCAGAACAATGACTTTGGAAGCATCCTTTGGTGCTTTCCTCCATGGCTGGATCTGCAATTCTCTTAATAACCTGCCCTCATGTAGACAACAGGATAGTTTTAAACACCACATGCAATGTATTCATGCTCTCCACGAGTAGCCTGCATTTGGCTTGCCTGGCCTCCCTCTATAGAGGAAGGTCTTCTGCTGGCCAGCTCCGTTGCCCAACGCCAGTCCGAGCAACAGTGGGAGAATGTTTTTAAAGAAAGCAATGTTTTTTTAAAAAGTAGGTGGTAGGTGGTGTGAAAGACCACTGCCTAAGACCCTGGAGAACCGCTGCCGGTCTGAGTAGACAATACTGACTTTGATGGACCAAGGGTCTGATTCAGTAGAAGGCAGCTTCATGTGTGTTCATGTGTTTCTGATGTTACCGAGTCCGTTCCAGGTACAACCAGGAAGTCACCAAGGGTAACTCTAGGAAAACCCTAGAGTTTCCAGCAATTACTAGAGCCACCCTTGGTCTCTTCCTGGTATAACTGGTGATGTCACCTTTGTCACACCCACTCACCTCGTATCTCTGCCCCCAGCTTTCCCATCAGTTTCCAGCCTCAGCCTGGCAACTCCAAGCTGCATGCACCCCATGAGGTGTATGCCCTGTGGCCCATGGCCCTTCCCCTCTCCCTTTGAGATATCCTAGATGACGAAGAAGAAGAGTTGGTTTTTATATGCTGACTTTCTCTACCAATTAAGGCAGAATCAAACCGCTTACAATCACTTTCTGTCCCCCTCCCCACAACAAACACGTTTGTTTCTTAGCCCTTCCCAACATTCACGTGAAGCTGCCTTATCCATCAGACCGTCAAAGTCTAGTATTGTCTAGTCAGACTGGCAGCGGCTCTGAGGTCTCAGGCTGAGATCTTTCACATCACCTACTGCCTGGTCCTTTAACTGGAGATGCCGGGGATTGAACCTGGGACCTTCTGCATGCAAAGCAGAGGCTCTGCACTGAGCCACAGCCTCTCTCCTGATCATCTTTGGTGCCTGCTGAGAACCTAGCAAATCCAACAACAACTCCCATGTGGCAGTGCAAGAGTACTTTCAGTCCCATTTAGAATACTCCATTGATCCAAACAGAGTTTGGGGGTTTATTCAAGCAAAATTGGTAAGGCTGGAATTGTACAGAGAGATGTTCTGTAGTCGCCTCCCACAAAACAAGATTTGTGATGAGCAAAGAAAGGCCTTCTTAGTAAGTTTTTTTTTTCCCTGTCTGGAAAATTATGTCCCACATAATTGGGAATGTTGGACAGGGGAGGGGCAGACTCCAACTTCTAGGAGGTGGCTGAAGATCTCCTGGGATTACAACTGATTTCCAAGCAACATAGGTCAGTTCTCCTGGAGAAAATGGCCATTTTGGAAGGTGGACTCTATGGTTTTATACCCTGCTGAAGTCCCTCCCCTCCCCAAACCCTGCCCTCCTCAAGCTCCACCCCCCAAAACTCCAAGTATTTCCCAACCCGGCACTGGAAACCCTAGGAGACTGGTTATTTAGTAACCATGTGCACTGTTCCTTGGAGAGAGGTAAAGGTAAAGGTCCCCTGTGCAAGCACCGGGTCATTCCTGACCCATGGGGTGACATCGCATCCGATGTTTACTAGGCAGACTTTGTTTATGGGGTGGTTTGCCAGAGTGGGATAAAATTTGTGTGTATGTGTTTGGGTGGGGGGGGGAAGGAAGGGAAGGAAGGAAGGAAGGAAGGAAGAAAGAAAGAAAGAAAGAAAGAAAGAAAGAAAGAAAGAAAGAAAGAAAGAAAGAAAGAAAGAAAGAAAGAAAGAAAGAAAGAAAGAAAGAAAGAAAGAAGCGGCCCTATCCAGCTTGAAAGGAAGCCCCGATCAAGGCAGATACTTTGAAGGCTTCATCCTGAAACTTCACCACAGCTATTGACAGAGATGGGACAAATTGAACAGAATTACTTATTAAAAATTGTCCCCCTGTTGCTCTCTCTCTCTTTTTTTTAAGACTAATTTTTTCCCCCTCAAGGAACCTGACCCTTGCAGCTTACTTTCCCTTCCCATTTCAAGGTGTTCTGAGCTGGTCAGCCATAGATTAAACACCAAATTATCCACAGTTAACATGTCCCATTGATTTTGCTATTCTTGCAATATAGCACTTTGTAGTTTTGAAAATCAGAAGTCAATAAGGTACGGCAGGTTGAGGAGGGCAGGCTGCCTGTGAATGAACCAATTCATCAGTTTAACAGTCTCAGTTTATTTCCCGATAGTCAAGGAATGACCTTAAATATATATTGCCACATACTCTGCCTGAGTCCCTATATAATGTCTGTAAGCACGACAAAGAAAGAGACACTTCCCCTGCCTCATACCGCTGAAGTCAATGAGGTGAAATTAATATGCTAAGCAGAATCAAACGAAGGCTGTTATCAAATTTCACAAGTTTGCTGGTTCAATTCAAGGAACCGCTTTTGGTTTACCTTGCACAAATCAAACCTGTGA
This sequence comes from Euleptes europaea, assembly GCF_029931775.1. Lineage (NCBI taxonomy): Eukaryota > Metazoa > Chordata > Lepidosauria > Squamata > Sphaerodactylidae > Euleptes > Euleptes europaea. Next base: position 119,112,370 of record NC_079315.1, read on the forward strand.
TTTTTTTTTATTTTCATGTTCCTTCACACCTATTTTTCCCTATATGTATTTTTCAGCATGATCCATGTGCCAGTAAATCAGCATTATCTATAAATGGCATATACTGTGTGTATAAACACGGTATATAATGGTGTAAAAAGGGCATTTAAAAATAAGTGAAATGTCCATCTGAGAAACATACCAAAAGCTCCCATAATGATCACAGGGAGGGACCATGGCTCAGTGGTAGACCCTCTGCTTGGCATGCAGAAGGTCCCAGGTTCAATCCCCGGTATCTCCAGTTAAAGAGACTAGGCAAGTAGGTGATGTGAAAGACCTCTGCCTGAGACCCTGCAGGCTTGGCGTTAAGGGGCTAAAAAAAGTCTCTCTCAGGGGATATCTAGACACCTAGATAAACACACAGTGTTAAAAGCATTCCACGGGGTGGAGAAAAAAGCATTCTGTGGAGGAGCGGGGAATCCAACCCTGTTCTTCAGATTAGAGTCCACTGCTCTTAACCACTACACCATGCTGGCTCTTAATTGGCATTGGACTAGATGACTCTGGTGGCACCTTCCATCTCTATGGTTCTGTAAAAAGGTAAAGGTCCCCTGTGCAAGCACCAGGTCATTCCTGACCCATGGGGTGACGTCACATCCTGACTTTTCCAAGGCAGACTTTGTTTGCGGGGTGGTTTGCCAGTGCCTTCCCCAATCATCTTCCCTTTATCCCCAGCAAGCTGGGTATTCATTTGACCGACCTCGGAAGGATGGAAGGCTGAGTCAACCTTGAGCCGGCTACCTGAAACCAATTTCCGTCGGGATCAAACTCAGGTCGTGAGCAGAGCTTTTGACTGCAGTACTGCAGCTTAACACTCTGCGCCACGGGGCTCCTCTATGATTCTATATCCCTCCCCAAACTCCCCAGACACCATCTCCAAATCTCCAGGCATTTCCCAAGCTGGAGTTGACAAATCTACATGAGGAAGTAGAAGGGGCCTATCTCTACACAAGGGGCATATTTCTTCTGAGACTTCAAAAGCCTAACACAGCCTATCTTATGAAGATGCACTGCTGGGTGGTTGGATTAACCTCACATAAGGGCATATAACTATCTGCTTCCCTTTACCTGTTGTTTTGTTCAGGCATAAGGAAAAGGCAGTAGCTCCAGTATGGAGGTATTGGGAGAACAGGAGAAGCAGCTATATCGCAGAGCCCTAAACTGACCCTGACCTGGTGTCCTTAGTTGGTGAGCCTGGAGGTGGATCATAACATAAGAACATAAAAAAGGCCATGCTGGATCAGACCAAGGTCCATCACGTCCAGCAGTCTGTTCACACAGTGGCCAATCAGGTGCCTCCAGGAAGCTCACAAACAAGATGACTGCAGCAGCATCCCATCTGTGTTCCACAGCACCCAATATAATAGGCATGCTCCTGGTGTACTGTAGAGAATCGGTATGCATCATGACTATTATTCATTTGGACTAGTAGCCAATGGATAGCCCTTTCCTCCATGAACATGTCAACTCCTCTCTTAAAGCCTTTCAAGTTTTAAGAACATAGGAAAAGCCATGCTGGATCTGACCAAGGTCCATCAAGTCCAGCAGTCTGTTCACACAGCGGTCAACCAGGTGCCCCTAGGAAGCCCACAAACAAGATGACTGCAGCAGCATTCTCCTGCCTGTGTTCCACAGCACCTAATATATTAGGCATGCTCCATTGATCCTGGAGAGAACAGGTATGCATCATGACTAGTATCCATTTTGACTAGCAGCCATGGATAGCCCTCTCCTCCATGAACATGTCCACTCCCCTCTTCAAGCCTCCCAAGTTGGCAGCTATCACCACATCCTGGGGCAGGGAGCTCCACAACTGAACTATGTGATGTGTGAAGAAATACTTGCTTTTATCTGTTTTGAATCTCTCACCCTCCAGGTTCAGCAGATGACTCCACATTCTTGTATTATGAGAGAGGGAGAAACTCTTCTCTCTGTCCACTCCCTCCATACCAGGCATAATTTTATAGACTTCTATCATGTCTCTCCTTAACCGCTTTCTTTCCAAGCTAAATAGCCCTAAGCATTTTAACCGCTCCTCATTGGGCAGTTGCTCTAGAGCTGTCAAGTCACAGCTGACCCTGTAGGGTTTTCAAGGCAAGAGAAGTTGGGAGGTGATTTACCATTGCCTGCCTCCGTGAGGGCTGAGAGAGTTTGGAGAGAACTGCGACCAGTCTAAAGTCACCCAGCAGGCTTCATGTGGAGGAGCAAGGAATTGAACCCTGTTCTCCAGACTAGAGTCTGCTGATCTTAACCACTACACCACACTGGCTCTCAATACCTCTCGTAGGGAGGTACTGGGAGAACAAGAGAAGCAACTATCTCACAAAAGCTCTAAGCTAACTCTGAACTAGTGTTCCTAGCTAGTGACACGACCATTTCACCCAGAACTGCCCTGAGCAGTATTCTCCAGATTTCACATCTCTTTGAAAAATTAAAGGCAAGATCCTAGCTCTCAGGAGAGAGACAGCACCTAAACGGAAGCCAACAGAGACTGTGGGAAAGGGACGTTAGAATGGCATGGCATGTGTGTAGCATGGAACAATGCAGTGGAAAAGCGAAGAAGAAGAAGAAGAAGAAGAAGAAGAAGAAGAAGAAGAAGAAGAAGAAGAAGAAGAAGAAGAAGAAGAGTTGGTTTTTATATGCCAACTTTCTCTAACACTTAAGGAAGAATCAATCCGGCTTACAATCACCTTCCCTTCCCCTCCCCACAACAGACACCCTGTGAGGTAGGTGGGTCTGAGAGAGTGTGACTAGCCCAAGGTCACCCAGCTGGCTTCGTGTGTAGGAGTGGAGAAACAAATCCAGTTCACCAGCTTAGCCTCCGCCGCTCATGTGGAGGAGTGAAGAATCAAACCTGGTTCTCCAGATCAGATTCCACTGCTCCAAACCACCGCTCTTAACCGCTACACCATGCTGGCTCTCCAAAGTTCATTCAGTGATCATTATACAGTGCTCGGCTTTGCCCACACACAAGTCTATTCCACAAAAGGCCACAATGACCAAGTATTCTGCACAAGGAACCTGCAATTACAATATTCTAAGCAACTCCCAGTTTTTCCTGATCGCTCTGCAGCCCTGAATTTCTAAAATGGACATTTTCTGCCATACCCCATAGCCCCCTTCCCATTCCAGATCGGTTAGACCAGCCTGTAGTTAAGGGACACGTGCCGACTAAGGCCCTCTATGATTTCCTTCCTTCCCATAAAAAACGGTATGATCCGTGTTTTCATCTTACATTTCTGAGTTTGAAGGTGTCCAAGGATACAGAAGAACAACGTTTAAACGGAGGGTGTGAATTTTACAGGCTATTCCTTTGCAAGCAATCTTTCCCCCTCCCCCCACCAAAACTTTATTTTATATGTCACCCTTCAAGCTACATGATTGCTTGAGGGTACACTCTACAAACAAGCAAACCCCCTTCTCTTATCAAAATACATTTTGCAACTAAAATACATCAGCAGAGATGAAACAACATCAGGCCCGTTTTCATGAGTTTCTCTATGTAGAGTTTGAGAAGGGCTATAAATGAAAAAAAAACCCAACAACAACAACCTGAGACCACCTGTTCCTTACACACAATGAATACAGGTAATTCAAATATGGGGGAGAGTGGATTCATGACTGATTTTTTTTTTGGGGGGGGAATCTTGCAGTCTTTGTGCCATACTATGCCACGTTTAATCCATAGGAAGTATAAACCCCTCGTACCCACAGGGAAGCCTAAAAAGCCATCTTGCTCCAACGAATCTCTTCCTTTCCATGAAACTTTGGTCTCGAGATCCATAAATGCTTGTCTTCATTTCTCTCCCCTCAAATGCTTCCAGCCTGATGAAAACTATGGGAACCACGCCGCTGAAACCATCAAAAGGTTATTTCTAAATCCAATGCTCCTTTCTATTGGCCGGATCTCCCTCAGCCAATGTTCAGCCACCATATCAGGAGCGCTACACCCTCTTGTCGGCCGGCCATAAAAAATGTGTTTAACATCCATCCCTTTAACGCGCCAAAGCTGGCGTCTAGTGTAACTTTGATTTTTGCTGGATGTTTGTTCTTCTAACTGAGTTTCAGAGGCCCCCTTCCAAAAAGCTTCCCGTTTCGCTTTGCCATGTATTTGCTTTGCAGTAGGGAAAGAACAAAGTCCTTCGTTTGATTTCTCCAGCTGGCAAAAGGGAATATAAATGCTTTTAAAAATTCTCCTTCCTCCTAATTGAAATGCCTCCGGCCAAAGAAAACATATTTCTAGACATCAGAACAACTGACCACAAGTCAGGGGAAGTGGGGTGCGGGGTTCTGGGTAAATACACAAAAGGGGTTTGGTCATCATATCTACACTTGATCTGTGGTTTCAGAAGAAAGAAAGAAATAAAGAAAACCTTTCTTACTACTTGACAAGATTAGGCAGACAACCAAGCCACCCCTGGGTGTTTGAGCTCATCCCAGGTATGTACAGATATTCTGAAATTTTGTAATTGTACCCATTTTCTCAAAGCAATCACTTAGAGAATATTGTTTTATTCTGTCCACCTGCATTACAAACCACCTACGAAAGGACTGTAATACACAGCAGTCAAAATATATATTATTATTTTTTAAAAAAACTACATTGGTATGAATTTGGATGCAACAATCCAGAAGGAATCCCAGGCAAGAGAGCTCCTCCATTCGAGGTTTTTATTATTATTATTGAAATTAGATTTAGCCTGGCAATATTTTAAATGCATTTATATCTGAGTACATGCAATTTACCCTCTTGGTTGCTGTGCTCAGGTATCTAGGTAGCTCGCAAACAGTCCTCAGCGCAGTGCCTACAAGAAATTTAGCAGAGGTAAGTGCTGATCTGTGAAAGGGAACTGCAAGCCACCCCTAGTGTTACATGGAAGCAGTTAGGAGGGCACCAGAATAAAACAAATGTAACCTTTGCATCGAAGCACACACACACACACACACACACACAGAAAGACTGTTGCGTGCACAAGCTCCAGAAAAGCATTCCTTACAATCACTTCTCAAATTGCAACCGGTGCCATGGTGGGGGGGGGGAGGGTAAAATGCTCCTAAGGAAAGTATCTTTCTGCTGAAAGATTCAGCGTGGAATTTCAGCATTGCTTTGTCTGTTTCTGGAGGGCACCTGGCATGGCTTGTGTTGGCACAAAAAGTTAGACTATAATTTGCCCTGGCCTGCTTTCCCCAAACTTATCAAGGGAATGGCAGTGCTTTCTTCCTTTGAGACCCCAGTTTAACACCCTAATCTTCTTGAGAGGGGATCAATATCAATGCAAAATTAGGCAGAACCCCCAGAATTCTCCTTCTGTTCTCTGCTTGATGCTTTCGACCAAGGCATGATTTGCAGCCTAGGCTATTTAACCCCCGGAAAGTGAAGAAGCCCACGGATGACTATGTTTCCCTTTCTTTTCCTGCCTCTGAAGAAAATCTAAAATACTGCTCTACCCCCCAAACAAAAACGGCGCATGGGGGAATCATGAGGACGTTGGAGAAAAATTAAAATTTCAATGTGCAGTCTTTTCCTCCAGGCACGCTTTCTTGGGAGTCCAAAGGAGTTCAGTGGGACATTGTCTCACGTAAGGGTGCATTAGGCTGCCGGTCCCTGGCTCACTCTGGCGCGGGTTTACTCAGAAGTAAATCCCACTGAATTCAAGGGAGTTTACTCCAAAGGGAGCGGGCAGAGGCTTGCAGCCTGTGTCCCCTAGCCTCTCCAATACTGCCCCTTCTGTTTAAAATCACACATGTCATACTTTTCAAATCCAACCCCACCACAACCACCACCAGACTCAACCTTCCTCCTCTTGGAGCTGATGTACAATAGACTTTCCACTGAGACCCTTTTCTTAGGAGACATTAAAAAGGAAAGAAAAAAAGAGGAGAGGTTGTTAGCGAATTTGATTGAAATGTGATTTAAAACTGGCGCCTCATCTCCCTCCTCTAGCTGATGCTTTACTTTAATTGTTTGCTTAAAAAAAGAAAAAAAGAATCCTCCCCTACCTCAAAGGCTTCAAGCAGGTACCTTAAATCAATATAGAAAATACATATAATGAATCCAAATATTCCCCCCTTCCCTATATTCATAAATTCACACGGGATGGCTGATGTTTTCTACAGCCCATTTATGGAGGAGGAAGAGATAATCCACTTGAGGAAATTAAAAAACTGTAAAGGAAAACCAGCCAATCAACATCTATATATAGATCTCTCTCTCTCTCTCTCTCTCTCTCTCTCTCTCTCTCTTTCTCTCTCTCTCTCTCTCTCCTTGGCAAAGCTCCCCTTTCTCCACACTCGGTAGTATTTTCTTTTTCCCCCTGCTCAGACTGGAAGCCTATGCCGCCAGATGTTTCTGCAAGATTTCATTT